>NC_064643.1:581287448-581590478 GCF_023864345.2 Schistocerca serialis cubense
TAAATACCTAGGGACTACAATTATCAACGACTTAAAGTGAAACCATCACATATAAAATAGTATGTTGGTAGAGCACTTGAAAGAATTAACTAACCTCGTGGAGAGACTGCCTACACTTCGCTTATCCATCCTCTTCTACAGTATTATTGCTCTGTACTGAAACCTTACTACAAACAAGTTCAAAGAAGGATAGCTCCTTCTGTATTATTTTTTTTTTTTTTGGTCTCTACCTACATAGGGACACTGGTTATCATGATAAAATAAATGAAATTAAATCTCGCAAGGCAATATCTAGGCGTTCATTTTTCTTGCGTGCTATACGAGACTGCAATGGCTGACAAATAGTCTGACAGTGGTAATATGAGCTTTTAGGAAGCGCTGAAGTGTGAAGAGCAGAACAGTCTTGTAGATGTAGATACACTGTAGCTTTAGTGTGTTTTTTATTGAAACTGGTACTAAAATACGATTCTGAAGTTTATTGTCCTACCAGAATAATCATTGATGAAACTACACAGAGCAGTAAGACTCATCTTTCGATCCATGGAATAACAGAAGGAGCGGACGAATTCTGGTGACTATCTTAGACATTTCTGTGGAGAAAAATTCCGGATTTGGGAGGAAAAGTGAGATCCTGGTTGACGTTCTTTCCATTGTCCTACTGTGAACAACGGTTAACTTGTCAGAGTGCATTGTGTAAGAACAGCGACGGGTGGAGGGGATATGAGGAACCCAATTTCAAAACTACGAAGGTTACTTTCCGAGTCAGTTAAAAATTCTACAAATGTCGAATCTCATGAAACCACCTAAGTTTAAGATCAATCCATGTTTCGAAATTGCATATAAATTATTTGAAGAGTTTCACAAAAGCAACATTTACTCTTTCGAGGAGTTAAGTTCAAATAATTTTATAAATCGAACCATCTTTTATGCTTCCGTAAACCCTTAAATGATCAAAGACATAAATACACTACTACTGTTACTAATACTACTACCATTAGTACTATGCTTTTGATATAAGGCGTCGATGCATGATGCAAAGAACAACAAAGCAATGTGTTCTTAGCTGCTGCTCTTCGTAGAAGCGAAATATTTCATTGCACGTCATAGACGAGAGCAAGATATCAGGCATGTTGTTTGATATTGACTTGTTATGCCAAATGTATCAACAGCAACAGGGAAAAGTACCTTCTTCGGAGATTTACAAAAGTGGGGCAAATTGAAAACGTGGCCTTTTACATCCACGGCGTGTGAATGGTCAGCAGAGGAAAGGTTGTGTGGATGATGTTGCCTCAGCTGGCAGAGGAAAATTTTAGGTGACGGAGAAGTTTCTCCGAGGGTCTCGCCACAAGGCAAATACTTCAGCACCGGCAATTTTCGTCGCCGCTATGCCTCGAGGCGGTGTCTGTAATGAGCATTCCCCAAGGTGAAAGCCCGCTGACGGCTGCTGCTGCCTACACTAACCAAGGACTCCACTCGTAACGAGTGTGTCAATCATCAGTAGTGGTAGTATTAGTAGCAGTAACAGCAGCAGTAGCAACAAGCGCGATTGCCGCTCTTACCTACAAACTGCCTCTGGCTGTGCGATGCGTTGCTGCACTTACCTGAAACAAAGAAAGAAACTGTGATTAACATCTTGCAAGCTGAAATTCATATTTTGGAACAAGATAACGATACATTTCTACATTTCGAAAAGAAATACTGAACGGAAGTTACGTTTAAGATTCTTATTTTATACTAACAAATGCTTCCAGCGTGTTACTCTTCATGTTAATGAACTTTCTGGAACTCCACAATTCGTGAAGATCAGAAAGGACGCTCGAAACGCTTTGTACTGTAGATAAACCTCGAGGTATAATTGTTTATTGTGTGTCAGTAACTGCCACACGAATATGAAGCAGCCGCAAGGAGCATTTTCAGACGTAAGCTGCGTGAAATGAAAAATGAAAAATAGAGAAAAAAGAAATCTTCCGTCATTTCTCTGTCTTAAAATGCTCATTTATTGCTCTTACTTCGCCTAAAAATAAATGGTTCGAACATTCTGTGCCAATAGACAAGTTGTACACCGTGAGCCGATGGGGTGTATGTCGCACTACTTTCAAATAAAGCAGATGTACACTGCAGATATTTAGTAACAAACGAAGAAACAAAAGCGAATAACAAAATAGTCAAAACACACCTAAGGCTACCACAGCATTCCGTGGCTCATCAAGTGAAGTAAGTCCAGATTAAGCATGTGGAAAAACTATAACATCCTTTTCCTGAATTGATCTTGAAAAACTTTTCGACAGAGACTTGTCTGTCTAGAGTGAATGAATTTTAATCTATGCCAAGAACAAGTAACAGTCAGATTATATGGAAACTCCAGGTAAAGCTCTTACGGATGGACAAAAAATGTGTGTCCAGAAAAAGTGACAATTTCAGAAGAATAGAATCGTTAACGTGGAAGAACAAATATTTGTTCTGTAAATCGCACAGGGGGAACTTCAGACATCAAGATGTACGTTTTGCCTCAGCTTCATATTATGTATTTGTATATATACACTCTTATATTGTGAAAACACAACCTGTCTTAGTAACTAGATGGCATGTCCTTTGTAAATGGCGGCAAATACACTAAAATAAAAATTAAATTAATATACAGACCACTGATTTTTAACAATGAAATAGCGAAACTGGAATGGAAGAGCAAAGAAATTCTAAGAATGTTGGAAAGAATTTTTAGGAATCCAAGCAGGGCACGGTAGTTTCGATTTTAAATGGAACCACAGAATCACATAAAACGTTTTCTTCTGACAAAAAAATTCAAGAGACATTCCTTCAGGCTGCACGATCCAGTCCATCTATCTTCCAGGTTTTCAATGAATTTATACCATTGTTTATTACCTATTTATTAAAGTGTGAAGAGAAATTACGTTTTTCACTATTTTAGCTCTTCCTCTGAGTCATTTTATCTGCACAAGTATAGATGGGATACAACGGAGTCTCACACTCAACACGGCTAACTGAAATGTTCTGGTGGCCATGAGTCTGGTACCTCTGAGCTGTAAACTGTTCCATTGTTGTGCACGGTGTTTGGCGTAGACGACGGTCACAACTATATGTTTCAAGAGCGTATTATACCGGTAGCGGAACATTCGTCCGGACACGTCGCTTTGTTGCTCTTAATTACTGTCCAGGGCCCAGTAATGGATTTTTTCCGCAATTACGCCTTCCGCCTCTGGACTCTGCACGGCCTTCCTGCCCACAACAAGCGTGTGGCCAGCTGAGCATGGCTTTGCTCGCCTTCTCTTCTCTATTCCCCCCTCCCTGTGCCGGCGTGTCCCTGTTCCCGGACGCCGCGGTTATTAAGTGCTTAATT
This sequence comes from Schistocerca serialis cubense, assembly GCF_023864345.2. Classification (NCBI taxonomy): domain Eukaryota; kingdom Metazoa; phylum Arthropoda; class Insecta; order Orthoptera; family Acrididae; genus Schistocerca; species Schistocerca serialis. Next base: position 581,290,807 of record NC_064643.1, read on the forward strand.
TCCCGTGTCACTGTAGGGAGGGTACACGTGTTTTTGTTCCCTTTCTTCTGCGCTTCGAGGAATCGTGGCCCTCGCTTTCTTTCAGGGCCGCTGCTCTCTCGACCGTGTCTTATAAATCTCGGAGAGACCAGTTGTAGTTGGAGGGATTCCTTTCTTAATTAAGTTAACCGCGGAATGACCTCGTTTCTCCTCACGTACGCGTCCACGATAACCGGAGGCGTTGCGGCCAGGCCTGTTGCCTCCGCTGGAGAGCAAAACCCGTGAAACCACCTCGCTGTAGGCGAGAGCCGAGACCGAAGAAAAGGACATCGTCGCCTTCTCTCTGCTTATATTTGAAAATGGGGAACAAACTTGATGTAGGAACAAATGTAAACACGCTTGGTTAGCCTAAAGTAACTTCAACTAAAAAATGCGCGCAATAATGTCTTAAGATGCACCAAACTGCAAAAGGTCCGATGAGAGAATTGGCATTCCCATTCTGCATCAGTGTGCGTGTAAGCATTATTATGTGGTAGTTCAACCATGAACTTTGAATTACACAGGCACGTCCATTGTGTGGAGTACAACTAGCATAATGTAGTATGTAAAACTGGAATAGAATTTTATCCATCCTCAGCAACTGTAATTGTATGTAACGATATAATAAGTAACCAGTTGCATAACAGAAATTTATTTCTTTGCGGGTTTAGAGCACTTAGTGTCCTCCTTCAGAGGGTTATACTTATTGTATTATTTGCAAGTGTCCATAAAATATTATTTGCGCGTCTCAGAACCAGTCACTGCTGCCTTGCTTGTGTGGAGTTGTATGGACTGGAAACTCAAAAGCAAAGGAAAGGAAAGGCATTTCGGATAACAAATAACCTGGTTCTCCAGGTTGAGGCTTGAATATTGTTTCAAAACCCATTCTCAGACAGAAAACGAGGTTGCGGATACCAGGTCACAGTCTCCGAACTACGAAGTAAATAACAGAATTACGACAATACATCTTAAGAGTTCATGGTAAAGAGAACCGTCATTTAAAGTTAATTCAGATCCGATGATAGCTAAGAACGAAGGGGACTGGAGAAATTTGGCACCAAAGGCTTTAAACCTTTTATGACAGCAGCACCGAGAAGTGAGTTAGGAAATGCGTAAGCTCTTTAAAGCGAGTAATTATGCACCGATTCAAGGTAAAAGTGGACGCATTGGGGCAAACATACAATCGTTTCCTGTCATTTCAGATCAGATGTGATATACGTTTACAGTACTGAGGGTTTGTATTTTCTCTGATGAATTCATACCACATAGGAAGTAGAAGCAAATCGTTTGCTGTCGCTATGTGCGCAGAGATAGGAAGAGCGCTGCCTGAGAGATGAACCGCTTGTCAAACTTTTGCACCAATAGCCTCAGCCAACTGCTGTAACTGATTCCAGTCTGTATTATTCTGCAATACATACTCCGTAATACTGCAGGAGTGACATCTCAATAAAAGCTATACCCAGAGTCCTTGCCATCCTCTTTAGGACTGCTACGAGTTGTTCCATAGGCAAAGTCCTGAGCCTTTAGCATTAAATCTGTCACCACGCGGCGCTGCTTCCCGAATAAGGTCTCGGTCCCTGAACCCACACCATCTATCAGCGGCCGCTGTCGCGTGATGCAAGGTTTCTAATCGAAGGTCGTAGAAGAAATAATTTCCAATCTCAAGGCTAGATTGCGTCAAATCCACGCAAAGTCATTAGCTACTGCATTATGATTTCATAATTCTTGGCGTTTAGCCAGGTATAGTTGCGTAAATGTCAGGGGTAAATCCATTCATATAATAGCACTGTGCAAGAGCCCGACTACAATCTCGTAAAATTCCTACACACTGCACTTGTCAGTGCGTTTGGGTAGTTACATTTTTAAAGTCTCTCTTCTCTGTCTGTCCCGCTCTGTCAAATCAAATTACCAATACATATCTTCAACAAAGTACTAACACTGGTAACATTTATCGTGTAGCAGATAAATGTCTGTCCTGTTTCCTGTTCGATTCCAAACTCATACGGCTAATAGTCTTCCTGCATTGAGATAAAATGTGCCGAAACTCTACATAATAAGAAATTATGTTCATACATACTACAACAAAGTGATCTGTGTGCAATCGCTGTCGGTGTAAGAAACAACCATCTACCTGTCACAGTTCAGCGGGTGGGACTTCATAAACACTGAGCCGCATGAAAAACTGTCATACCATGCATGACTTTAAAATATATTTATTCTTTACTACTGAGACACTCCTATAGTGGAGTCAACTTAAGGAAATCCCTTAAACCTGGCAGCGCTTTTGATAGCTTCCAACTGTGAAGCGCAAACGACTGTAGGCGAAAACAAGAGCCGTCTGTAGAGTTATGAAGAGGCGTTGCCATTGAGATAATTATAAAATCGAGTTGGAGACTCGGAAAACAGCCCTAGTTATACATTGAAATATTACGCATATTTCTTTGTAAGACTGTTTCATAATTTCAAAGATGAAACTTCCTGGCAGATTAAAACTGTGTGCCGGACCGAGATTCGAACTCGGGACCTTTGCCTTTCGCGGGCAAGTGCTCTACCAACTGAGCCACCCGAGCGCGACTCACGCCCCGTCCTCGCAGCTTTAATTCCGCCAGTACTTCGTCTCCTACCTTCCAAACTTCACAGAAGTTCTCCTGCGAACCTTGCAGAACTAGTTGTCAGTTAACCTAAGACAGGGATGTTGCATGCACCATCTCTTTGAATTGCGTAAACTTCTCTTTTGTGTTATATTTTCTGAGGCGACAACCAACGGTTGTTATCCAGTCGCCTAGGTTTCATCCGAATCTGTATAAGCTACCGCTGTCGAAAGTTAGCACGCTGCCCGTTAAGTTATCAGAAAGCTGATCTGGCTTTCGTATTGCAATACGTTAACTCTCTCACGTCGAGCTGCAGCAACAGTGATTGCCAGCACACTGCAAATTGTGGCATCCCCCGATACACCGGAGACTCACAGAACGGCCAGCCATCCGGTCCCGAAACGAGCCGCTGCTGTATAACCCAGCAGGATGTCCGGTTCACGGTACGTCGGGCACATCCCGATACCACGTTTACCAAGGACGCGAGAGTACAGCTATTGGCCAATGACCGGGCTGAAAATTTCCTGTGGCATCAGATTCCTGAATTCCACGTGTCCTCGCAGAGAGAAGGCTCGAAAATAATTTGATTTTTTAAAAGCACAAAACAACTTTCATTTTCCTCAGACTTTGTTACTATCGATTAAACAACGTGCTAAACTGAAAAAGAGCACTTGATCGGCTTCGCTAGAAGTTTTGTTGGTGGGTCTCGTTGCTATGTAGTGTCAACGTTTTTTGTTAATGAGGAAAATTACAGAAAGGAGAAGACGATCAAAACTGCAAGCATCCTGCTTTTGAAACGTAAGAAGCAACTTAATTTTATCCGTTGTGTACGAGGTACTGTGACTGTGGGTGTAAATGCAGTCACTCACCGTTCTTCCTGGAGGCAGTGCAATAAAAGTACTCTAACCACAACAGATATTTCGTTCCATAAACTTCTCCTTAGTGCTGATTACATTTTCGTTATTTCAGCCAACATCATGGCAAACGTGTCTTGTAGCACGTGGTCAATGATCCTCTAAAACGTCCATCTGATGATAACCCTGTAATGTCTCAGAAACTAGTAACGCTACAGAAAATAAAAAGTGTCAAAAATTCAAAAAAGGGGTTGGTCACATAATGTCCCAAATAAATCGAAAAGAAGCAACTTCCTTGCTTAACGCTGCAAATTCGGTAAGTTCCCTGGTGAGAAAAATGGCTCTGAGCCATCAGTGCCCTAGAAGTTAGAACTACTTAAACCTAACTAACCTAAGGACATCACACACATCCATGCCCGAGGCAGGATTCGAGCCTGTGACCGTAGCGGTATAGCGATTCTAGGCTGAAGCGCCTAGAATCGCTCGGCCACTCCGGCCGGCATCCCTGGTGAGATTTTATACTTTATATCCAGTAATTTCTTGCATAGAAGACATTGAGAAACCCACAACTATGGTTCTCTTCTCGGTCAGATATCAGTCTGGATGCAGGTGAGGTAGAACGGTGTAACAAGTGGGAATACACGTGAAGAGAATCTTGTTTTCTGAGGTGAAACGGAATGGTACGCCTAATAGTTAGATATGGGCTGAATCCAGTGCGTCAGATGGATTGTCGTGTCCCGTTGAATAATAAAGTAAATGTCTTGTGACTAGGGCCTCCCGTCGGGTAAACCGTTTGCCGGGTGCAAGTCTTTCGATTTGACTACATTTCGGCGACTTGCGCGTCGATGGGGACAAAATGATGATGATGATGATCAGGACAACACAACACCCAGTCCCTGTGAGGAGAAAATCTCCGACCCAGCCGTGAATCGAACCCGGGTCCTTAGGATTGACATTCTGTCACGCTGACCACTCAGCTACCGGGGGCGGACTCCAGTTGAATGTGGGAACGTCGCTGCTTTGTAGAAAAAAACTAAGTCTGAGAATCTCAAGAGGATTGCTGTTGTTTCCAGGGACGTAACTCAGGACAGTGGCATGATGTCTGCTGATTGCATACCGAACGACACTTTCCCTCATCCTCCCGCGGCCTGCTCAATACCGGGTTTGAACTTTTCACCCAATAACCACACAGCCGTAGCGTGTGTTTAGAGGCGCTACGGAGAAGAGTGGCGGTGAGTTGTTATCCACATTTTGCAGATCCTTCACAGGTTACCTGTATGTAAATAATGCAAAACCTGTGTGCTACGATGACGAGCGTCCAGTACGAAGCGACGCTTTGTGCTGTGACTTGTCTTCGCGTAAACAGTTACTTTGTGTTCGGAGTCTCGGAACAAATATCGTCGCTGGCGTGTTGTTTACTTTTTTCCGGGGGACTCTCCGCTGGATGAGAAGTAGCTCCTCCAGCAAACACTGGAGTAGCGGCGCGGGCAGCCAGACGGAGCTAAATGCGACGCGGTGCGACCCACTTGACATTTCGTTTGCCTGGCTGCGTCGCGCGGACCACCACCATCCGCACTCCCCCCTCCCCCACCCCCTCCTCCACGCCGCAACCGCCGGACAGAACGACTCCGCGAGGTCCGCGGGGACTGCCGCGGTCAACAGTTCCCAGCAGTGTCCGCTGTCCCAAAGGTCGTCGCCACTGCTGCGTCAACAGCAACACAGCGCAGCGGCCTCCGTAGCGGGGGAAGCGACATGCCAGATAGAGAGGTGCTCGCTAATGGCGCAGGCCGGAGCCGTAGCCGCGCACTCATTTTGTACGCTTATCTCGTCTCGTCCCCGTTTCGAACATTACTTCCCAGCCTCTTCCCTCAACATAACCACTCCCTATTTGACGTGGAAGCTAATGGTCATGATTATGTTGTCAGTCATATTAAGCGGAATATTAATTGAGCTTGACGTGCGGCAAATGCGCCCGTGATGAGGTGATGAGAATGGCGTTGGGAAGTAATGCCGAGGCAGGTTTGTCCAATGACGTATGCAAGAGAGCATACGTGGAGCTTGGAAGGAAGACGGAGGTCCTGGCGGAAGAAAAGCTAGGAGGGTGGATCGTGAGTCGTGACTGACAAGGCTACATCCCCATCGCACCCCCCTCAGATTTACTTATAAGTTGGCACAGTGGATAGGCCTTGAAAAACTGAACACAGATCGATCGAGAAAACAGGAAGAAGTTGTGTGGAACTATGAAAAAACAAGCAAAATATACAAACTGAGTAGTCCATGTGCACACAGGCAACATCAAGGATAGTGTAAGCTCAGGAGGGCCGTGGTTCTGTGGTTAGCGTGAGCAGCTGGAGAACAGAGATCCTTGGTTCAAGTCTTCCCTCGAGTGAAAAGTTTACTTTCTTTATTTTCGCAAAGTTATGATCTGTCCGTTCGTTCACTGACGTCTCTGTTCACTGTAATAAGTTTAGTGTCTGTGTTTTGCGACCGCACCGCAAAACCGTGCGATCAGTAGACGAAAGGACATGCCTCTCCAATGGGAACCGAAAACATTTGATCGCAAGGTCATAGGTCAACCCATTCCTCCACAGGAAAACACGTCTGATATATTCTATACGACACTGGTGACGGCATGTGCGTCACATGACAGGAATATGTTGTCGACCCACTTAACTTGTACACTTGGCGAATGGGTAAAAAGATTCTTCTACCTTGCCCGATTTAGGTTTTCTTGTAGATGTGATAATCACTCCCAAAAAAGTGATGAAAACATAAGAGTTTGTCACATAAACTGCAACAAATGAATGCAACAATTTCACAGCCGCACAGTTTTCCCTGTGCTCTGTCGAAAAATGTGTTTTGTTTCGATGTTTGTTTAGGTGTAGCGTCCCCACACTACGGCGCAGTTACCTCGCATCGGACGGACGGACAGATAATAATTGTCTGAAAATAAAAAGTTAAACTTTCCACTCGAGGGAAGACTTGAACCAAGGACCTCACGTTGCTCATCTGCTCACACTAACCACGGGACCACGGCGCACCTGAGCTTACACTATCCTTGATGTTGCCTTTCTTGCGCATGGACTACTCAGTATGTATATTTTGCTTATTTTTTCATAGTTCCACACAACTTCTTCCTATTTTCTCGATAGGTTTGTGTTCAGTTTTTCAAGGTCTATCCACTGTGCCAATTTATAACTAAATCTGAGCGGGGTGCGATGGGGAGGTTCCTTTGTGAGTATTTCCGACGGTAAGAGCACCGTCCGCGAAAGCTGAGGTTCCCAGTTCGAACCCGGATCCGGTTCACAGACATAACCGACCAGGAAATTTTAAAATAACGAGCGCTTCGCTGCAGAGTGAAAGACTCAATCTGATTCTCAGATATGCCTCTCTAAGTTCCCCTGATCCTTATACAATTGTGCTGCAAAGTTCACACAACAGATTTCATAGCTTCTGATACCTGAACATTCTTAAATAGTTATTTCTCGAAAAGAGTTGTCTGGCATGTGACTTAGCACGAATTATGTGTTGCTGAACTGGTTTCATATTCCATTAAACTCGTATAAAAATTGTTGGGTGGACCCATATCAAAGTGGAAACATCTATATAAAAAAGTATATTTACGTATATTTGGAGAGACATATCCAGAGAAGTAATTTAAACTTACTAAAATGAGGCAGATTCGTCTGCGGCAGCCAACCGAACTTTTTGAGTGGAAATATTAGCGCAATAGTACAATGGACAGTTTTTCTTTTTTATTTATTTATTTAAGGAGCGATAGGAACACATACGATGTTCGTCAACATGTCATACAGATAACGCGAGCAGGAAGTCTGTGTAATAACTGAGGGGGCGGGACTAATAAGTATGGGTTGGTGGTCACAAAGCGTAATAACTGATAATGCACATCAGCAGTGAATATTTTGAGAAGAGATATCGACGATTAGCAATGGTGGTGTTTAAGCTTTCATTCGTTCCTGATTATGCCGTACACATTAACAAATAACATGAGCGCTTCATGGATGGAAACTGATGGAGATTTCGTTAAAAGGTGAAGCCTAGGTTCATCTCTGTATCAAAATCCACAGAGCGATTAAGACTAGGTGCTTCTAGTTACACAAACATTCCAAGATGTGAGAGTTATTCTTCGGTTGATTTCAAATTAAGTCTTCTCTTGCAGTTTCTATCAGCTTCAAAACCGTCGCAAAAAATTAGCTGTTGACCATGATCGTTACTGCCATGAAGACTTAAATTATTTTGCGACTATCTTTCCTTTAATCTGTTTCTTATCACCATTCACAGAACTTTATAGGTATCTTTTGAGACCCAGACTCTGCTTCACAGTGCCGTCGCTAATGGTGAATGCTAGAAAGTACAGAAAACCTTCCACTTCCTTCCTAACAACCATGTTCCTTTCTTTAAAAGAAAAGGAAGAGCACGACATCGGGTCGTATAATAAATAAATAATATGATACGCTCTGCAGCAGATCGTTGACGCCTGTTAATGAACTTTAGAAGATATCTTCATCTGAAAGTGAAGGCCTGGTGAAGGTGGTGCTGCGCAGCTTGTAAACTTTACAATTAAGTTAGTCTAGTTACCGTGCCGTAACTGAACGCACCAGGTATGCTTGCCGCCGTATGTATCGTTCCTAAGTTTAAATACAATTACGAAGTTGCCAACTCGAACCTATCTATGCGGGAACTTGTAGCTTCTACCAAACGCAATACCTCTCGCAAGCAGTCTCGACGTCGTCTCTGTACACGACCTTGTGGATTAAATTTGCATCTCTAGTATCTGAACCTGCCTTGTGATCCCGTTCTAATTACTTTAATACAGGCGCAATGCTACCTTCACGACTATGTTAAACAAAAGTATAGTTAAAATCTTGCCGTTAGATAACCTTCTCCGTAAGATCCATTTTGCAGGAGGACGTTTTACTGTCTCCCATATTAGAATGTGCCGAGGACGACTGAATTCCAACTTGTTAACGAAAGAGAAATAGATACTGATTTTCATTAAATTTGTTTCTAAATTGCCTTTATACTTGGAACAGAGCTAAAACCAACCCATTTCAGAGATAAAACTCCTCACTATTTTGACAGTTGTGCACAGAACCTAATATTTACAGTAAGTTGAGTCTTCATGCCAGTCGGACCTTTCTTATTTGAAACTTACTGTCAATGAAGCTCACAAAGCCTTACCGAATACACGTGGATCTTGCCGCTATGTTGCGGGATTAACTTCACATGGGAGTACGACCAAAGGAATGGGGGAGAACCAGTGGAAAAGTGAAGTTCTCAATTTGTCCACCAGGCACAGTCGTTTTGTTTCGCTGCAAGACCAGCTCTCATAAAAGACATGCGTCTCGCTTCGGATCACTATTTTCACAACATTTTAACGCCCCAAAAACGGTGTACGCAGTCCTTTACAGTTTAATTTCCATAATGACTAGAAATTGTATCAGGTAAGTTTTACTTTACACTTTCTCGATGCTATAGCTGTCAAGGTTTGCTTACTTCTCCGATATTTCAGTTTTCGTTCTATAAATCGAATTTCGTCATTCCTTGGCACTGTTTTCCAGTGATAAGGATGGATTTGTTAACTTTGCTTCACTGTACCCGGTGTGTACCGTACTGCATTCTTAATTTTCTTATTTCCATTTAATTATTTTTGTCGAGGAGCTAAACAGTACCGTTCATAAATATTAAAGGATTGACTTTTTTCTAGTGCCGCTCTAAATATTCGATTGATGTGAACATTGAAAAGAGGAAAAATGTAGAAGGGACGTCAAAAAACGCCATTAAAATACTTCCGTAAGCCAGATATAAAAACCAAAAGATTGCAAAGAACTTGAGACGGCACTAGGCTGAACGAGACGCCGTGAAGCAGTTGTTTACCGAGCAGGGCGCCCCTGGAATACGGCTGGCTTATCTGCATCCCGAATTGACGGGCGGGGTTTAACTCGGGTCTCGTTCGCAATGCACTTAATGGTCTTCAACGGCCCACACTGAGGACTTCTCTCTTATCGCAGAGCTGTCGGGGAAAAAGCTGACCATTAATAATGCGAGGCGCAACGAATGTCTAGCCGCTGTCAGCTTATTGAATACCCCCACGGCTACGGCTAATAACGTAATCCCAGTTACCTAAGCCCATTGTACCCATTTTAGTGGAGCGATTGATCACCAGAATAAAAGTTCCTTAAGAGACACATGCTGGAAAATCAGTATACGATAGGTAAAGAAATTGCCGGAGTCGACTTATTTAAAAAAGCATGTAGTAAGATGTTGGAATATCCTGATCACATGATGCAGTTCGTGTACTGCCAGCGAAAGACTCTACCATTAGAGATGAAATGTATTTGACATAAAACGAGATTGTGTCGTTACAGAATTGTGGTATATGTAGTCACTGTGTACGGACAACGCTGGGAAGCATACTCGCCAATATAATGGATAACCTTGATCAGCGTGACTGAAACAGTCGACAGATCAGCTGGTACAAATTATTTACAGATGAACAGAAAATTTCAGACATCTCTGTGGGAGCAGCATTCTGCGATGCGGTAGTTGGACATCGGTGGTTCTCTTTGCTGCCAATAGGAACGTCCGTGACAACAGTTGAATTATTTGCTATCATATAACCCATATATAGCAACACAGCTAAATGCCGACAGAATTCTGCTGCGTACACTTTCCATGAGTGCTCTGTTATACGATGCAAGAGGATAATCGGAAAAACTGCAGACTATTGGCGTAAGACGTCATAAATCATTCTATGACAAATATTTCCATAAATCGGCCGCTCGGGGTAGCCGCGTGGTCTGAGGCATCTTGTCACGGTCCATGCGGCTGCCCCCGTCGAAGGTTCGAGTCCTCCCTCGGGCATGGGTGAATGTGTGTCGCCCTTAGCGTAAGTTAGTTTAAGTTAGACTAAGTAGTGGGTAAGCTTAGGGAGCAGTGACCTCAGCAGTTTCGTCACATAAGACGTTACCACAAATTTCCAAATTTTTCATACATCGATATCTTTCCACTGGATACAGCATCACATCGAAGTAACTGACGATGAAAGCGCCGATCAACTGTCCAAAAGCGTGGGGGAATCGACAGCTTAAAGTTAAGGCAAAGGACTGCTTATCTTTAGGCATTGAGGATCTCAACTTCAATGGTAACTGGTAGAGGGCTGTCAAACAGCGTATGCCTAACACCACATGGTTTCTTAATTGTGATCTTAGGCCACAGACTGCAACCGTTAATAGATTAAGAGCAGCTCTCATGGCTACCAACAAAACGAAATATATTTAACTTTAATACTCTCTTCTAATAATTGCTGTTACTGTAAGGTGAAGATGAAATCCCACAGCTTTTATTCTAGCGTGTAAAATATTTTGAAAAATAACAAAGGGCATGTACACTGCATGAAGAACTCGGAATTTTTGATTACTTATCACCTTGGTTAGTTCGAAGTTCTGTGCATGATCGAACTTATAATAGAAAATTTACAAGACTTCTAAAAAGTATCACTGAAGACATCTTTTACGATAAGCTGATTGGTTCCTTAGTTTGTTATTTAATGAAAAAGCTTGACTATAATTGACACGTATTATTCATGGAGTAAAAAGATTAATTTGAAAAACTTCATTATGTTCATGTCCTACGTAAAAAGAAACTAACAATTCCATATCACATTCTTGTCGGGTTTCCAGCCGGATCAAGCTGTCATCTGAGCAGAATATTTCAGCGGTCCAACTGGCCGCCATCATCAGGTGAGAAAAGCTACACTGCTCTCGCGGATAACTGAAGGCGCACCTCCACAATTCGGACGAAACGTCCGCCGACTCCTGGATAAGATTCTTCTTGGGTGGTGGACTGTCAGACTGTCAGACGGGGTCTGGTGGAATGGCGACCTCTGTCGCCAAACCCGACGCTTCTGGACTTCCTCCTTTGGGGGGCACCTCAAGTCTACAGTGTACACCAACGCACCAACAGCATTAACGGATGTGCATTTTGTACAGAAATACCAACAGTGCCGTTACGTTCAGTATCCAGATGTGTCGTCTACACGACGGCAGATCGTTTGAAGAACTTCTGCGCTAGAGGTACGCGCGAACAAATGACCGGGGATGGCGGTTACCTTGCACTGTTAAGTTTCGGGTCTTCTTTGATCAATGACGAAACATTTTGTTTGCACGATTAAAGCACAGCTGTAGCATGCTTTCGGCCCAAATACTACTGAATCACCAATGTAGAGTTTGTCCTACGGGACATGACTTTTGGATCATCATATATATAGCGTTACAACGTTTGATTCGCTGCAAAACAACCAAACGTCAATACGAATTATATTAACTCTTAATTACCAATTATGGAAAGTCGGACAAAATGGGATATCTACGATCTATCTCTTAAGAGAGAAGAGCTACTTTCGGATCACATTCTGGTCGCGTGGTGCTATAATTTCTGTGATAGCAACGAATAAGTTCAGGTGAGTTCTGGGACAGCTGCTTCCACGAACGCACACGTAACTACCATACTAAACTTTCCCCACTACCCATAACGTGGTCAGCACCTGACGAATTCGATGTAAACGGAAATGATGAGGGGGTCAGTAACACGATGAAGGAAAAACTGCAGTCTGAAGAAAATAAAAGACACGTGGAACCTACCATGGGAAAGGTTGCGAAAGCTCACGCTAGTGAAACTCGTTTGTGGCGCGAACAAAATATTGTCCGTTGATGACAGCTGCAGAGGACGAACTACTGTCAAGTTGTGATCGCACGGAACACGGTGTTCAGGAAGCCGTACTACGTCCCCGGCGCCCATATGGCCTGCCGACCGCTTCCAGTTCCATGTAATTAGAGGACCCGTGACGTCAACGGCAGCTGCTGCTGTGTTTGCTCTCTCGTTATCAGTTTACATGGCAACTCGCCCACCCACGCGAAAACTGATACAAGTCCGACAGATGGTCACTCTGCGACCCTCCCACTCTTTGCTAGCAACTCTGACCCACTCCTACAACCGACCTAATTCAACACACCGACGCAAGTGCTCACTGTGTAGTATGGCAGTTTGGAAAAGACCCGATATCAGAAACAGGGCGTATGCAAATAACGAACGACTATTCCTGTGAATGGAGAATGCAGTTCTTATTCTCCTGAATTAATGTAAAAAAAAAGAAAAAATATAAAATCGGAACCTTTTTGCTGATTAGGCTGCACACTGCTTCACTCAACTGGCGTTTGCAAAGTTCACAAAACTCTCATGAAAAAGAGACGTATCCCAGATTAAAAGTGGTCACGAGCAAGTATGGAAACGATGCTGACATCTAAATAGAAACCCACCTCGCTGATACTCCAACACCATAATATCTGGTTATAGTTCACAACGCGGCGCTCAATACACGAAGCACCCATGTGGTTGCAATTACCTGCTACAGGGTTGTTCCTCTACTACTTTGAAACCGAAAGTGTATTAAGCTCCCCATATTCAGTACATGTAACTTTCCTTTATGTCGTAGAAAATGCTGTGTCAGTGGATCAAGTTCTACAGTGGCCATCAGTCTGTATGTTAGTTTCATTACAGCTGTGAATTTTAGTAAAAATATCCCTATTGTACGAGTCTTTGCTTAACATTTTTACGACTCGTAGATTGGACCAGTCAGTAACAGATGAATTCGGAATTGAATGTCGCATTTGCAGTAGTGTCCTATACGATTCTGAGTAGAATTCGGGAAGCATCGATAAAAGGTTATGCATGATGGACGTATACAGTAATTTCCTCCCAAAGATTTACCAAAAGCATAAATAATTTAACGTTCAACATCAGTAAAGGACTATGTACATGTCTCGCCGAGACGTGAAATAATCTGTAAAGTATGTGACAAATCATATCAAATTTGACTGCTGCTGTTGTACTGACAAAATGTGGGAAGAACGATTTCTTGTAACTTCCTTGATATTCACTTTTACGTTGTAACTACTGACAACCAATGGAACGACTCATGTGTTATTAATAGTGGCAGTAATGGTAACTGTAGGAACAGAGATATTAGCAATGCTTATATCTACAAGAAAGTCCGAAGAAGAGGGATGAAAACAAAAGAGTCGGTTCCTTCCGACTCTCCGCTTCTTGCAAAACATTTTTGGAAAAACGAAGAAAGTAGAAAGTAGTAAAAGTAAGGAAACAGAATGCACAGGCATGCTCGGATAGTTGTTCAAGGAAACAGATTTTCTACTTTAAGGTTTGCCGACGGCATTGTCACTCTTTTATACACAGCAAAGAACCTGGAGCAGCAGTTGAACGAAATGGACAGTGTGTTCAAAAGAGATTACAAGGTGAGCACCAATAACAGAAGCACAAGGGTAATACAATTTGTTGTCCAATAAAATCAGCGATGCTAAAAGAATAAGATAAGGAAATGAGTTACGCTTTTTGGGCGTTAAAATTATTGATCATGTTCGAATAGAGAGGATACATAATATAGACTGGGAATAGCAGGAAAATAAATTCTGAGAAAGAGAATTTTTTGAGATCCTTTATCAATGTAAGTGTTAGGAAGTCAATTTTGAAGTATTTGTCTTCAGTGGAGCCTCGTATGGAAGTGAGACGTTGACGATATGCAGTTCAGACAAGAAGAGAATAGAAACATCGGAAGTGTGGTGCTGTAGAAGAATGCTGAAAATTAGATGGATAGCTGGAATAACTAAAGAATTCGTACCGGGCCACATTAGGGAGAAAAGGAATTTATTGCACCACTTGACTAAATTAAGGGATCAGTTGAAAGGACACATCCTGAAGCATCAAGGAATCGTCAGTCTGATATTGGAAGGAAGTGTATGCCCATTACGAAGCCCATCACAAGGTAAGAGAAGTGTTGCGGCCAACGCAGACTACGGTTGTGTCATTTACATGCGTTAACTTCGAAGTAAAAATTATGTATTTTATTTCTCGTTCCACTTGTATTACTAGGAAAGCAATGTATACTGCTGCTACAGCTGTTATGCCTGCCTAGAGTGTGGTTAATTGATAATCTGGAAAGCACATATATTTTAAAACAGCCTGCCAGATGAGAAAGTGTATGCCGGACATAGATTTGAACTTGAGACCTCGCCTTTTTGCAGTTCTAGGAAGAATGAGAATTCTAATCTCCTTCCATGGAAGCGCAACCTATGCAATACTCGTGGTTCTTTCACCCTCCAATAACTGTACCACTTTTTCTGTCTTTAGTCACCTTTTAAGAAAATTACCAAGTCTCATTTCGATATCACTCAACCACCATGAGGTGCTTGTACTACTTTCGCATACACACTGAGGTGACAGTAGTCATCAGATAGCGATGTGTACTGATAAAGATGGCAATAGTATGGGGTGCGCAAGGTATAGAAGGGCAGTGCATTGGCGGAGATGGAACTTGTAGTCAAATGATTCAAGTGAAAAGTTGTCAGCCGTGATTACGACCGTACGAAGGGAATTGACAGGCTCTAAACACGGAATGGAAGTTGGAGTTCGACCAATGGGACATTCCATTTCTGGAATCGTTAGGGAATTCAATATTCCGAAATCCACAGCGTCAAAAGTGTGCCAATAATATCAAATTTCAGACACTGTTCCTCACCACGGGCAACGCAGTGGCCGATGTCCTTCAATTAACGATCGAGAGCAGCAGCGTTTGCATAGAATTGTCGGAGCTAACAGATAAACGACACTGCGTGAAATAACCGCAGAAATCAATATGGGACGTACGACGAACGTATCTGTTAGGGCAGTGGGGCGAAATTTGGCGATTAAGAGCCGTGGCAGCAGACGACCTACGCGAGTGCCTTTACTAACAGCACGACATCGCCTGCAGCGCGTCTCCTGCGCTTGTGATCATATTGGTTGGACCGTAGACGACTGGAAAACCGTGGCCTAGTTAGACAAGTCCCGATTTCAGCTGGTAAGAGCTGTTGGCAGGATTCGCATGTGGCGCATTTTGTCAAAAAAAGGGCTGTCTAACTTGGTGGTGGTTCCAGAATGGTCTGGGGTGTGTTTACATGTAATGGACTGGGTCCTCTGGTCCAACTGAACGGATTATTGACTGGAAATGGTAATTTTCGGCTACTTTGGGATCATTTGCAACAATTCATGGAATTCATGTCCCAAACAAACATGGAATTTTCATGGACGACAATGCGCTATGCCACTGGGCCACAGTTCTTTTGGAAAATTTGAGCGAATTGTTTAGCCACCCATATCTCCCCACATGAATCCCATCTAACATTTACAGGGTATAATCAGAAGGTTAGTTCCTGCACAAAAATCAGCAATTGTAACACTTGCAGAATTATGGACGGCTATAGAGGCAGCATCGCTCAGTTTTTCTGCAAGGGAACTGCAACGACTGGTCGAGTCCATACTACGTCGAGCTGCTGCACTGCGTCGGCAAAAGGAGGTCCGACACGATATTACGAGGCATCCATATGAGCCCTAATTTCTCGTATCTTCGTGGTCCGCTGCAGTAGGATCGTTCTGCAGTCAGCTTCAAACGCCGGTTATCTAAAGTTTCTGAGTAGCGTTCTGTGAAACGAATGTCTTGTTCCCTCCAGGAATTGTCACTAGAGCACCCAAAGCATATTCGTGACACGTTCATGCTGATCGAACCTACCGGTCACAAATCTAGTAGCTCCCTCCTCAGCTGCTTCCATGTCTTCTTACAATCCGACCTGGTGCGGATCCCATACACTCGAACAGCACTCAAGAATAGGTCACACTAGCGTCCTATATGCGGTCTCCTTTACAGATGAACCACAGTTTCACATCTCCAGGTACCTTCATTCTTATGTGAAAGCTCAGCAATTCTAGGAAGGGACGAAAGACACCTAATGATTGTATTGTGTCGTTGAAACGTGTCACGTCGATTCCCCCCCTCCTCTACTTTACCCCTTAATAAAACGTAAGGAGTGAAGCTGCAGCCTTCATGCATTCCTCCAGAATACGCCAAAGTCTTTCTGGCGAGATTACGTGTAACGGCCCTTGAAGTTGCAGAGAAGCGGCTTAGGGCCTCCGCAGCTTAGCGGACATGCGGGTCAAACCGCCCACCTGGCGCGGCCCCTGCGGGCTCGGGTTACGCTGCCGGGTTAACAAAAGGACCAGTCCGACCCGCTCCGGACAGGCGGGCTTCTTCCGCCACGCACAGTAGGCATGACCCGTGAGCGGCCCACCGTTGACATGTACGGCAGCATTTTCGACCTCTCCACTGGTACTCTGCAGAACGCTGTGAAGCGGTTTCCCCTTGTACCCTTTTACGAAAGGGCCCTAATTCGTTCAATATACCGGTGGTTATAATTAAACTATCCCTATTTAACACGTTATCACACGGAAACTAAGTGCCGTACGACTACCAAACTTGATAGTAATAATGTCCAGATTATGGGATGCGTGATTTCCATGCGTCACTGCTCCACCGTCCAGTTGCAACTATGGTCACCAGGTGCCGCCATTAGTTATCGTGATTCAAAGTCTCACACACCTGACCAGTCGCAGTGCACTTGCTGACGTATCAATGTGATCTTGGACAAAAGGTGTTCGAGAATATCGCCGGTTGAAAGGATTACGGAAGGGTTGTCCGCTCGGCTAGCCGCGCGATCCAACGCGCTACTTCTCGAGCGGCAAGGTGTGCCGGTCCACGGCACGAATCCGCTCGGCATATTAGTGTCGAGGTCCGGTGTGCCGGCCAGTCTGTGGATGGTTTTTAAGGCGGTTTTCCATCTTCCTCGGCGAATGTGGGCTGGTTCTCCCTATTCCGCCTGAGTTACACTACGTCGGCGATTGCTGCGCAAACACTGTCTCCACGTACGCGTACACAATGGGGTTACACTCGTCTGGTATGAGCCGTTCCTAGGAGAGGGGGGGGGGGGGGGATGTCCACTGGAGGCCAAACCACACTACAGCCCTAGGTTCGGTGTAGGGCGGCGGTTAGTCGGGTGGACTGCTGTGGCCTGTTGTGGGGTTGTGAAATACTGAGGACTACGGCGGGACGAAGCCTCTCCGCCTTTTCTAGGTCCCTGGTTCAATACACAATACACACACGGAAGGGTCCTTTTTCCCCACGTGCTGTGCGGAGCACCATGAAGAAGTTCGACTCAACCGGACGACTTGGCGCCGCTCCGGAAAGAGGTCGACGACCGGTTGCACCACAGGTGGTTCATGAAATTGCTGTTGCTAAGGCAGACAACGCTGCGCTCAATCCCCGGTTGTCAGGCAATGCACGTGCTGTGTCATGACAGTTGAACATCCTGTGGTCCACGGTACGGAAGGTGCTTCGAACCATTCTCAAATGGTGTCCGTACAAGCTTGCACCACGGGACGCACAGTGACTTGTTGACTTCGTTCTCCACTTTCTCATAAGGATTGAAGTTGACGAGGGCTAGCCCTGGACCATACTAAAAACAGAAGAAGCTCATTTTTCTCTGACGAGTGAGATGAACATACAGAATTGGCGAGTGTGGGGATCTTCACCTTCAGTCACTGGGCATGAAACTCTTCTATATGGTGAATGTATCATCTTATGGTGTGGCTTCACGGCTACGTTCATCATTGACCCATTCTTCTTTGTACGGGTTTGTGCTTAAGGACCAAAGACACTTCCTGCTTGATGGAGCACAAGAATTCTGTATCAGTTTGTTCTTCTCGATTTCAGCTACAGCTGTGTGGTACATTGTGAACAGTTTTTGTTTAAGACCTTGTCCTATGTACAAGATATTGTGGCAGACGAGGTATTAATAAATATGAAGGTGAAGACGAATGCCACAGTTTTGATTTCTACCATTTTACGCGATAAATGCGTGGGGAAGAAATCCGGCCTTATTACGAAGCCAAATCCGCCAACAGGCGAAAGAGATGTGTACACTACGCACACATAAAAATGATGAAAGTGCTCACTTGAACAAAAGTTGATCACGTCTTTGTTGAGAGAGAGAGTTGTTCCCTGCTGAGGCCATTACGTTTAGAAGTAAGCAGCTGGACATCATGAGAGCTAGCTAGCGAAATGTCTAACTCTAGTGAAGCTGGTAGTAAAACACCGAATTGATGAGGCTGTCGGGCGATGTATCTCCGGCAGAAATGTGTGTCATCTGATATTGGAAGGGGCCGTGGCGGCGCCACAGGAAAGGTAACGACGCGCCGCTGTCTCGCCCACCGTATCGCCCAGGCGGCAGTCTGGAGGAGGCGTGGGCGGCGCCGGCCGGTCGTTAATCTGGGCCGCCCTGCCCACGGTACTC
This sequence comes from Schistocerca serialis cubense, assembly GCF_023864345.2. Taxonomy (NCBI): domain Eukaryota; kingdom Metazoa; phylum Arthropoda; class Insecta; order Orthoptera; family Acrididae; genus Schistocerca; species Schistocerca serialis. The sequence continues at coordinate 581,309,524 of NC_064643.1, forward strand.
CGGCTCCGCTCCCGGTCGCGTGACAACAGGTGAATCGCGGGCAGCGTGGGCACTTGCTGGGGAAAAGGTGGTGGGGGGTGAACTAGCTGCAAGTACAACACGGCGTCACAATGGTAGCCTGCCCGCAGAGCACTCTGCTACAGCTGGGCGTGGTGCACGAGTAACGGTAGCTACCAGTGAGTCACACGCCGACGTCCAACTGGAGGGCTCTAAATGTCCACCACGACGTTCTGAAGCTGAATGAACTGCAGTAAGCAGGAGAACGGCGTCAGAATGAAACCGAGACAAAGGCCTAGTGGTGTAATTGCCCAATCAGCTACGTAAATTAGTGTCTGCAAGGAATATTTGCCATACTGACTGAAGGTACACAAAATACAAACAGTAAAAGAATTTAACACCTGCTATGATTATTCTTCATCGATTGTCAATTTCCGATGTAACATAGGAGAGTGAGTCAAATGAAAACCTTAAATTTGTAATAACAAATAGAAATTTCGCGCCGTTATCCTGTAAGTTGGTCAGCGTGCTACAACAGTGTGCAGAATGGCCTGTAGGTGGCAGCACAGTGCAGATGCACACATACCGTCGCAGTATCCGTATAAAGATGGCCGCCCCACTTGCGACTTGCACGAGGGAAGAACAGCGTTCTGTTATACGGTTTTTGCGTAGTGAAGGTTTAGAAGCTATTGAAATTCATCGACAAATTTAGGTTCAGTACGGCGATGCATGTCTACGAATGAAATAGGAAGTTCGTAAATGGCGTGACTTCAGTGGAAGATGCTCCTCGTCCAGGTCAGGCACAACGAGTTGTGACTCCACAGAACATTACAGCAGTTGAAGCCATAGTGAGGGAAAACCGACGAGTGACACTGGATGACATTGCAGCATGTTTACAGATTAGTCATGGGTCAGCACATCACATTATGCATGATGTGTTCCAGTTTCACAAAGTGTCTGCAAGATGGGTGTCGCGGCAGCTGACTCCTGAAATGAGAGAACGACGTGTTGATGCTTGTGAAGAACTTCTTTGGCGCTTTGAACGAGAAGGTGATGGTTTCTTTGTAAGAATCGTTACTGGGGACGAAACCTGGGTTCACTTCCACCAACCGGGAACGAAGAGTGCGAGCAAGCAATGGCGCTATTCCTCATCACGAAAACCAAAGAAGTTTCGAACAGAACCATCAGCAGGGAAGGCTACGCTGACTCTCTTTTGGGATGAAAAAGGCGTCATTTTGGAGCATTACATGCCTAGAAGGACCACTGTCACCAGTGCATCATACACAGATCTCCTAAAAAGTCATCTGCGGCCTGCAATCAAATCAAAGTGACGTGGATTGCTGTCAGCAGGTGTCCTATTGCAACATGACAATGCAAGGCCCCACACTGCCCGTACAACAGTTCCAACAATCAGAGACCTGCATTTTGAGTGTCTTCCTCATCCACCATACGCACCAGACCTTGCCCCCAAGTGATTTCCATATGTTTGGACCACTCAAAGACACAATGGGAGGAAAGAAGTTCCGTTCTGATGAAGAGGCACGCCACGCAGTGCATCAGTGTTTGCGCGGACTACCAAAAGAAATTTTTTCTAAAGGAATTTATGCACTTTGTAAGCGCTGGAGGACTTGCATTGAGCTTGGAGGATATTATGTTGAAAAGTGATACGGTTTTGTACCACTTCTGCATAATAAATAATATTTTAAAAAATATTTAAGGTTTTCATTTGACTTACCTTCGTACATGATGAACTTAATTTTTAAATTTTTTTCTCCATCAGATCGTACGCAGTTGGAAAGTTATAAGGCGTTTGGGTCCATATCGTTCGAGTATGTAAAGAAATTTATAACTATAATGCATCAATACCGTAACAAGACAATGAGCTGTACTTTTTTCCTTTTCCGTTTGGCGTCAAGGCGTGCGGATACATTAAGAACGGGACGGTTGGTGTTGTCCAACCAGTACGTGAATTTGTACAGTTCCGCTTTTGAATAAAATTATTCACTCTAAGATGAAAAAGAAAAAAAAATAATATCGCACCACGAAGAAATTATGTGAGAGGAATCGGTGGAGGTGGGTTACATACACAGACAAACAAATTATTGCAGTTTCAGAAAGGTTGGATGATTTATTCAAGAGAAAGAACAAGTTAATAACTCGTTGGTCCTTACGCAAGCAGTAATTCGGTTTGGCATTGATTGCTAGTGTTGTTGGATGCCCTGAGTGATATCGCGCCAAATTCTGTCCAAGTGCCGTGTTAGATCGGTAAAAATCAGGAACTGGTTGGAGGGCCCCGACCATGATGCTCAAAAATGTTCAAATGTGTGTGAAATATTATGGGACTTAAATGCTAAGTTCATCAGTCCCTAAGCTTACACACTACTTAACCTAAATTATCCTAAGGACAATCACATACATCCATGCCCGAGGGAGGACTCGAAACTCCGCCGGGACCAGCCGCACAGTCTATGACTGCAGCGTCTAAGACCGCTCGGCTAATCCCGCGCGGCCCATGATGCTCCAAACGTACTCAGTTGGGGAGAGATACAGCGACTTTGCTGGCGAAGGCAGGGTTTGGCTAGCACGAAGACGTGCAGCAGAAACTCGCACCGAGTGCGGTAGCGTATTATCTTGCTGAAATGTAAGCCCAGGATGGCTTACATGTAGGGCAAGAGAACGGGGCACAGAATATCGTCGACTTACGGCTGCGTTGTAAGGGTGCCGGACAACGCTTGTAAATAAATGTGAAGTGCTTATCTACAAATTTCAGAAAATTTGGTCAGTCTGTGGCGTATTGTCGCCGACCCTTCGTTCAGGAAAACCTTGCGATGCTGACCTGCAGCCGTGTCATCCTGTGCTATATTGCGAAAATTACACTATATCTGTGAAAAGGACTCCGAAATTACCAAAACAACAGAATCATGAATATGTAATCTTAGGGAGGGGACACTAGGCTTCCACTGATAAGCATCGGTCGCAAAACCGCATCCAGTCAAAGAGATTTACAATTTCCCTGGCGGTCCCTAGAAGAGAGATCCAGGGATAGTTCCTTTGAAATGGATACTGCCAATTTCCTTCTCTATCAGCATCCAAGACGATCTAGTACTCCGTCTCTGATGACTATATCCCGAGTTTGTAGGCAAAAGGCATGTTTTCTTCCATATTCTTATGGGTACGCAGAAATGTTGTACTTAGTAAGATACACATAGATAAGCAGTATTAACTACGTTTTTTGTGCTTGTTTATACTTATTTTTCAAAAAGTTTTTGATTATTATTTATTTACAATTTTCAATTAAAACACCGTATTTTACCAAAAAACTGACTTTAAAAGTGCGTATTTCACTCTTAACCGTCATTTGTAATAATTAATTCTATTTTTTATCGGCTTATAAAAATTAACTTCAGCAGAATGCGATCAAAGCAAAGCTAACATGTAGCCAGGGTACTGTGAGATAATACTGCAACGAGAAAAACTTGCTGCGATTGAACAAATGAGTCATAACTTCATCACATCGGCATGATATCATCGGCATGGACGGTGAATCCTGGAGTTCCAAGCTGGAGTGTGTTGTGCAACGCTCGTTAGTTCAAGTGTGCGTAATTGCTCGCTGTTGTAACTAGGCAACGCCACCCACAGAAACCTCTCAATCAGCATTCTTACCAAATGCATAAACAAGTTTGGAAGAAATATTTTCAATGAAGACGGCAGTGTCTTATCTTGTTTTATGTGTGAAAAGAGAGTTACTGTGAAGAAAAAATATGACATTGTGCGGCACAATAATAATACGCGGCATAAGGAGAGGTTGAAGAATAAATCGAAGTTTAAGCAGCAACTGATTAAAAGCAATGCTCGTGAACAATCAAACTGTAGTGATACATTATTCGCAGATTTGTACTTAGCATTAGTGGGGTACCGCCAATCCATTGGGGAAACTTAAGAAAGGGCAATTTCATGAATTTTTAGAAAAACTCACGAAAAAGGGTATCGAACGAATCTGCACTGGGCAGAAACTACATGCCACAGTATTTTGAAGAACTAAATTGCAATATTCGGAATACGTGCGCGTGTAGCGCTGCAGTTGGTGCTACGAAAGCAGGGAGCAGATCGTTTCTTCTTAACGGGCGAATACTCGATCGAGTAAATCATTCCACTGTTGCCAAATTTTCAGTGATTCTTCAGCTTTCATTTGGCCTTTTGGCCTTTTTACGCTATGACAGTGGTTTGTTGTATTTCTGCGATGCTTTTCCATATAACGTTAAAGCGTGAACTGGATTAAAAATTCTCTAACGTAAATTAGTTCACCTGACTTGCCTTGCCCTTTGTTAACGTCGTGTGGCTGAAACTTCAGAGGTTAGCGTAACGACGTGGACATTCTTTTTCCTAGTGTGAAGAAAGTGTTTGTCAAGTCACCAATCAGGGTTAAAAAATTAATTTAATTTCATTCAAATTTGGCTGTACCTCCTCATACAGCTTTAACTCTGTGGGCAATGTGGTTACAAAACACAGCGTCAATATTTTTAGAAACTTTGGGGTGAAGAAACAAATACAGAAGAGGAATTCACCTAAAAAGAACTGTGGTGCTTTTCATACGCAACTATGACGTCATGCGACGTCTAAAGAACGTTTTCACTGTAAAAATGATTCTTCACTGGCAGACGCAGGTGTTTTAGACAGTAAAATCTCAGGATGACTGCCGTTGTGTACTCTAACAGCCTCCTGTGAAAGTGTCATATTTGCTTGTATTCATTTTACTTATTTTGTTGCTTATTTTCATTATTTTTTCAGCTTGTTTTACTATTTTATTGTGCTTATCAATCCGGTATTTACTTATGACATAACCGTCGACGGGGCTTTAAATACCAATAATCTCTGCTCTTTGTTTCGAAGGGAGTACGCACTTAGTTCCAACGCTGCTCAATGAAAGCGCTATTTACCTATCATTCAAAGGTAACTTTGACATTTCCTCATTAACTATGCCATTCTTTTTTTATTTTGATGACAAAACAGGCTTTTAATTACTCGCATGTTTGTCGCCAAGACGCGGTGCATTTCCAGGCCACATGGCAACACCGTGAAAGGGCGCCTTTGTTGATCTCGTTCCCATGAGCGCACGCTCAATACAACGTAATTATAAGGCAGAATTACGAGTTAGAAAAACGCCGTTACGGGCTACGCCTAGCTTTGAGAGCGGTTCCGCCTCACTGATACCATATACAATGAAGCGAGACAGACACGTCCGAACCGTCTTCCACTGCCTGAGAGAATAAACTGCAGTCGATTCGGTGAGATAGGCTACATAAAAATGATTACGTGTTATCCTGTGTGCCGCTCGAGTTCTTCGGGTAACCGTGGCTGTTGACGACCGGTTCTAATTTCGATCATCAAACTCAGAGTTTCAAAGAAGCTCTGTTTGCCGCTGTCACAACGCTACGGATAAGAAACCCAATTTAAGAACCGTGCCGCCAGATGTTCTCCATGGTGCGCGGTGCCAGACGATAATAACTATAAAACATACTATACTGGGAACTGCCAAGGAAAGAAAATAAAAAAATAAGAAAAAGAAGAAATAAAACGGGGGGGGGGGGGGGGGGGGCGTGAGGATTTGACCGAAAACACTCCCGGCATAAAAGTTATTCCATTCGTGTTGCAGCCACCAGATGCTGTTTACCTACGGATAGACGATAGCTGAATTAATAGCGTGGAGACTGCTATCTGTTGACGACAGCTGACAGATACAAACAGAAACTAGTACCTGACGTGTTAACCGTAATATTTTAATTTTGACCTTGCAAGTGGATAGGCAGCCCCTATCGAGTGAAGTGAGACACTGTGCTCCCATTCTGGACACGTGGGGTACAAATACGCAGCGTCCCATCCAGATTTAACATTTACGTGGTTTTATGAAACGATGATCACGAATGTCGGGAGATTTCTTTCGACAAATGGAGTGCGATTTCGTTCCCCACCTTGAGCTATCACTGAGGGACGTGGCTCAAGGATAAACAGAAGTATCATCGAGTGGCTCTAATCGATGTTAGATTAACCATATTTAGATTCTTACGTACTTATTTTATTATTATTGCGATTAACATTATAGTTGTTCCTCGCATCCTGTCTTTCAAAACGTCTTACCTCTCCCAATCCCCACCTGCAAATTTCTCTCTGACATAGCTCTTCCGACTCGCTCTTTACATTAAGTCTTCCGGCGATTTTTCTTGATTTCGTTAAGTCACTTCCAGCAATGGATCGTTTGAAAGAACACAGCCGATATACTTGCCTAAAGTGCTAGGTTCCCCATTTAAAGGAATGCAGCGCTCTATCACGTCGTCGACAGGTACAGAGAAGGTTGCTTGCATTAAACAATGAAGCGGAAATTCAAATGCAGTAAGGCAAGCCTAGCGGCACAGACAAGTTTCAGCTTCACTGCTCCGTGAACCTTTCGTAAGGAGAATTACACATTACGAAACATACAGTATCGTTGGCGCATCTGAAGTAGGAGAAACCGCAAAAAATGGGGACGAAAGAAAGACGAATCCAAAAAGTTCTGCGACTACCAAAAACGGAAACGTCAACAACAAAGTAAGAAGCAACAAACAACTCTATTAAAAATTATCTAAGTTTCAGCCACAATTCAGAGAAGGCAGGTAAGTTTCTTTGCGCATGTGGAAAGAATAGAGGGCAAAAATTTACTGAAAGAGTATTTACTCGCCACGCGGGATTAGCCGAGCGGTCTTAGGCGCTCCAGTCATGGACTATGCGGCTGATCCCGACGGAGTTTCGAGTCCTCCCTCGGCCATGGGTGTGTGTGTGTGTTTGTCTTTAGGATAATTTAGGTTAAGTAGTGTGTAAGCTTAGGGACTAATGACACTAGCAGTTAAGTCCCATAAGATTTCACATACATATGACAGTATTTACATATTTCATTAACAAAATAACAAAAATTAATGGACGAAAGTCACTGAAAAAGGCGAAAGAGAGATGAAGATAAATGAAGAAGATGAAATGAAACGATAAGATTCCAGAGACATTTTAAAAGTCTCAAACCGAAGTGACGAATGAAAATTTGTTCTAAGGGCGGGATTCGAACCCAGGTCTGCTCACTAGGCAAATGTGCCGGCCACTTTGCCACCATGGCACAATGGCTTTACACAACTGCACAGACTCCCCTTGCTTGCCTCCCTCTTGAATTCAGATTCACCCCTCAGCCCACTTGGTGTTCCCCATAAAGACTCTGGAACCATAGGTTCATCTGATCAAATGCAGCTATGTCTGGGTCTGAAGCAGGATCTCCCGTTTCGTTCGATAGTGAGGTCCATTCCAATTTAGTTGGAGAGCCTCTGCAGTGCTTTTCGAGTGTAGGAGGAATACCAATCGGGCTGAGGAGTGAGTGAGACTTAGTATTTAGGAGGGAGACGTGCTGATGTACTCTGTGCAGTTGTGCAAAGGCACTGTGGCGGAATGGCGCAATGGTTAGTGAGCAGGAGACCAGAGTTCGATTCCCGGTCTTGGGAAAATTTTTCACTCATTGTTTCAGTCTGAATAAATGGAACTGAGGAGGACATTCAACACAGAGAACAATTGAGAGTAAAATTTAAAAAATATATATAAAACATATTAAAGAAAAAGAGGAGAGGTAGAAGAACCTTAACCAAAGAACAAAAACAACAGCAAAGTGAGAAAATATGAAAAGATACTGGTAAACGGGAAGAAGGGCCTTAGTTGAAAGAAAAATCCCTCCGAGTAATTGTTTTACGTAGTCTATTGTAAGCCGGGATAAGCCGGGCTACACGCCAGAAGAAGAATAACTTCACAAATTATTGTGCGAAGTATAACGAGGTGTCCACAAAGTATCTTTACCACTGAACACTTTAAAAGTGTACTAGGTATTCACAGATGTGATAAGGTAACACTTATTTTTACATTCCAGGGGACGCAATTAACGCAAAATCGAACTTGAAAACAAGATGAGACGTGGACGCAACTGGAGAAAGCTCAATGTCCCATACGCAAATACAACGAAATACAACACGGTATGGCAAGCATCCACCGTCCCGCCATACTATTCGGGCTTGGCATACGTCATTTATGGAAACGGTTAGTGGTGTCCATGAAAAGGGCGCGGGTCGTCCGTATGTTTCAGACTCCAACGTGGACAAGATACGGCCGGCGTTTGCAAGGAGTCCGACAACATCGGTGGGAACGGCGGCCAGAGAGTTGTAAATGCGACGATCAACAGTGCTGAATGCCATGCTTAAGAGGTTATAGCTATATTACTTCAAGGTGCAGTTGCTTCAGGCATTGAAGCCTACTGACAAACCTCAGCGCGAACAGTTTGCAGTGGACATTCTAGGCAAGGCCGACGCAAGGAATGACTTTTTGGAAAAGATTTGATTTTCCGATGCACCAATGTTTCATGTGAAACTTTCAGGCAGATTGAAACTGTGTGCCGGACCGAGACTCGAACTCGGGACCTTGAAAAACTAGCACTCCTGAAAGAAAGGTTCGCAGGAGAGCTTCTGTAAAGTTTGAAAGGTAGGAGACGTGGTACTGTTGGAATAAAGCTGTGAGGACGGGTCGTGAGTCGTGCTTGGGTAGCTCAGTTGGTAGAGCACTTGCCCGTGAAAGGCAAAGGTCCCGAGTTCGAGTCTCGGTCCGACACACAGTTTTAATCTGCCAGAAAGTTTCATATCCGCGCACACTCCGCTGCAGAATGAAAATCTCATTCTGGAATGTTTCATGTGTCTGAGAAACTGAAACGTCAGAACATTCCTATATAGGGTTCAGACGATCATAATGCTACACGTGAAGCAAGAAAGGCATTGAATAGTAGTGGTGCGGCGTACACAACGCCACGCGCCGTAACGTGGATTGCGGATTATCCATGTAGGTGCAGATGTAGAAATGAATAGAGAGAGTCTGAAGGACAATGTCTGGTGTGGATGGAGGCACAATTTCATCATCGGTGCATTATTTTTCACCTAATGCCGTCGAAAGTGATATTTACCTGTGCCCCATGTGGAACACCTGCAACCTGATGTCATATTTCAGCAGGATGGCAATCCGATATCGCATTCCAGCAGGGTGGGACGTCACCCCACTGGCCCCTAAATGTGCGTCGATTTCTACTGGAAAAGTTCCGGATATGTGGATTGGAAGAAATGGTCCAGTTGAATAGCCACCACGATCCCCTTGACTTCACAGCACTAGACTCCATGTTGCAGGGTTTTGTAAAGGATCTGGTATATCGAACGATGGTCAGATACCTACAGAACTTGAAGGCACTCATTTTAAATGCATATGAACGTGTCACCATGGACATCCGCTTGCGGATTATCCGTACCACTAAGGGCGCACACAGTGAAGAGCGTGAACGAGGAAACAAAACGTTATGAGTTATCTTATTGCCAGCCGCAGTGGCCGAGCGGTTCTAGGCGTTACAGTCTGGAACTGCGCGACCGCTTCGCTCGCAGGTTCGAATCCTGCCTTGGGCATGGATGTGTGTGATGTCTTTAGGTTAGTTAGGTTTAAGTTGTTCTAAGTTCTAGGGGACTGATGACCTTAGAAGCTAAGTCCCATAGTGCTCAGAGCCATTTTTTTTAGTTATCTTATCACACGTTTAAAACCATTTGGTAATATCTGGTAGAGTTTTAAGGTTATTGAAGTTTTAACTTGTAAGAACAATTTATGGACACCCTGTTTTAGTACCAAAAGTGAATAGTTAGAAGTGAAGAGAGAAATTCACTACGGAGCTCTGGCAGTCTAGCCCACAGAGGCGAGGTCGGGGGTGGCGGTGGGAGCGCAGGGGGGCAGCGAAGAGTGGCTGCCTCCAGAGAGCATGCCAGCGGCAGCGATCTGCGGCGCAGTGGTGGGGGCGGCGGGGGCGGTGCTCGGCGGCGGCTGCCGGCCTCCGAGGTGCATTAGCCCGGCGCGCCGCAGCCGGGGCGCCACTTACCGCTAACGCAATCAGGTGCGCGCGGCGCGAGTGGCTCGTGGCATGCGCCGGCATACCCCCAGCACGCGGGCGACGCGCCCGGCCCGCGTACGTCGCACGGCAGCGGGGCCTACGTGCGCCGCCGCTCTGACGTCGCAGGTATCCACCGTGTCAAACGCCGGTGGAGGCTGCTCGCGCGCTGTCAGGTAGTCTTCTCGAACACCGATGCTAGCAGACTCGTTCGCCATCGGTAAAGAGTTACCGACGAGGAAAACACGGCAAACACCATCACCCGATTTCCCAAGGACTTCGCTCAGTGGAGAATGAGTAAAAAGAAGTGGACACGTGTCACAGCTTATCCGCAATACTCGATCGTTTCTGCAAGAAGACCGTCGAGGTTTCCGAGGTACTTTAGGTGCTTTTATCACGCGATATGCATAGATGTAATGATGAATCAATCGTCAGAGTCGCGGCTTCGTACCGTTTCTCCCTGTATTTGAAATCCGATTAATGTTTAATTTTTTAGTATTATTTCTGTTTCCATTTATCTTCACATGTCCATAAAATGTTTCTTAGCAACTTTGGGGACACAAGCGTTTTATGTTACTTGTAAAACTAATGTGTCGCAGATTTATTATACACTACTGACCATTAAAATTGTTACACCACGAAGATGACATGCTACAGACGCGAAATTTAACCGACAGGAAGAAGATGTTGTGATATGCAAATGATTAGCTTTTGAGAGCATTCACACAAGGTTGGCGCCGGTGGCGACACCTACAACGTGCTGACATGAGGAAAGTTTCCAAGCGATTTCTCATACACAAACAGCAGTTGACCACCGTTGCCTGGTGAAACGTTGTTGTGATGCCTCGTGTAAGGAGAAATGCGTACGTTCCGACTTTTATAAATGTTGGATTGTAGCCTATCGCGATTGCGGTTTATCACATATGTGACATTGCTGCTCACATTGGTCGAGATCCAATTACTGTTAGCATAATATGGAATCGGTGGGTTCAGGAGGGTAATACGGAACGCCACGCTGGATCCCAATGGCCTCGTACCACTAGCAGTCGAGATGACAGGCATCTTATCCGCATGGCTGTAACGGATCGTGCAGCCACGTCTTTATGCCTGAGTCAACAAATGGGGACGTTTGCAAGACAACAACCATCTGCACGAACAGTTCGACCACGTTTGTAGCAGTATGGACTATCGGCTCGGAGACCATGGCTGCGGTTACCCTTGACGCTGCATCACAGACAGGAGCGCCTGCGATGGTGTACTCAACAACGAACCTGGGTGCACTAATAGCAAAACGTCATTTTTTCGGATGAGTCCAGGTTCTGTTCACAGCATCATGATGGTCGCATCCGTTTTTGGCGACATCGCGATGAACGCACATTGTAAGCGTGTATTCGTCATCGCCATACTGGCGTATCACCTGGCGTGATGGTATGGGGTGCCATTGGTTACACGTCTCGGTCAGCTCTTGTTCTCATTGACGGCACTTTGAACAGTGGACGTTACATTTCAGATGTGTTACGACCCGTGGCTCTACCCTTCATTTCATCCCTACAAAACCCAACATATCAGCAGGATAATGCATTACCGCATGTTGCAGGTTCTGTAAGGGCCTTTCTGGATACAGAAAATGTTCGACTCCTGCCCTAGCCAGAACATTCACCAGATATCTCACCAACTGGAAACGTCTGGTCAATGGTGGCCGAGCAACTGGCTCGTCACAATACACCGGTCACTACCCTTGATGAACTGTGGTATCGTGTTGAAGCTGCATGGGCAGCTGTACCCGTACACGCCATCCAAGCTCTGTTTGACTCAACGCCCAGGCGTATAAAGGCCGTTATTACGGCCAGAGGTGGTTGTTCTGGGTACTGGTCTCTCAGGATCTATGCACCCAAATTGCGTGAAAATGTAATTAAATGTCAGTTCTAGAATAATATATTTGTGCAATGAATATCCGTTTATCATCTGCATTTCTTCTTGGTGTATCAATTTTAATGGCCAGTAGTGTATATTGTGTTTAGTACGTTGAGGGGTTCCAATCTCTTTAAATATTCATGTTCTGATAATGCATTCTCTTATCAAGTCTTATATTAATTATTATAGTTTATTCATTTGTTTATTTCTCACTAAAAATTGTTGCATTCACTTGGATGATACCGATCGCAGAAAAAGTCGAAGCACAGATATTCATAAAACCACGAGCATCGCGCAGAGGAAGGTTTGACACAGCGACTATTCTTCGTACAAATCTCACTCGTCAAAGGAACGTCGTTAACACTGGTAAAGATTTCGCTCGTTGGCAATAAATCGCGACAAACCAAGCATGACGGATCACTATCCCGAAAACTGGAGCTCGTAATTGAGTGTGAATCAAGGTACACTACAGAAATTTTACCGAAATTTCGCTTCATTCATCTGACATACTATTCGTACGCGAATAAGGACCACGTTATATCGATGAACACTAGAAAACATTCGTGTAGTACTTAACGAACTACGATGCTAACCACTGTGCTACCATTCAGCTGAGGGTATCACGCAGTAAAGGGCATGTAAAATACCTGCAAAGTACCTCGAAAAATTTTGATCGTCGTTTTTTCAGAAACTGTAGACTATCTACGGATAAGCCGAGATGTGTTCGGCTTATTTTGACCCCTCTGCCCTTGAGCAAAATTTCTGGGAAGTTGGGTTATGGTTCTAGCCGCGTTCTCCTCGTGAGTGAAGAGAGACTTGAAACACCGATTCGATACTCCCAAACATGTCTTGTTACATGTTTCTTTTCCAACGATCAAATCAAGTCAGAAATTTTCATATTCCAATACTTTTAGAATGTACACTACCTGATGTATGTAATGCGGAAATGACTACTGAGTGTTACCAGACTCGAATCCGCAAGCATAAAAGGAGGAGTGGAGTATCGTGTTTCCAATAGAGGTGCAGTAACAGCTGAATCATTCGGTTAGGGAAGCTCAGTGACTTGGAACATAATATAGTCATTGGATGTTACATCGGTAACATAACCGTCGGTGACGTTACGACCCTTATAAAGCCACACAAGCAGACTGTTAGTGATGACATTGTGGCATGGAAACGGAAGGATCAACCCAATTAAACCAAGACCAGGCAGACACGTACTGACGGACAGCTACCGTAAGGCCTGTGCGTAGGGAGTTAAAAAGAATGGAGAGCAATACTCGAGCAAGTCCCAACTCTTCTGTCAGTAATAAGTCACCCTTTTGGTGGCGTCCAGACGGTCGGCACTGGACAGTGGACGACTGGAGTGATGAATCAAGTTATACCCTGTCGCAATGCGATGGTGGGGTTTGAACACGGCGAATGACTGGAGAACGTTAGCTGTTATTTGCAGGACCAACAGTGAGGTACGGAGGAGGTAGTGTTATGAAATGAGGTTGTGTTTCTGATTATCGTGTGCGTGGTTCCCTTTTCACTCTGAAGAAAACGCTAAATGGTGACGGATAACATTTTTTACAGCGTTGTGTCCTGCGTACAGTATACGAAAACTTCAAACGCTTACTGACTCTATCGGCATGAAAATGAACCCTCTCGGTAATACCGGTGAGGCAGTGGTTTGTGGACAAGAACATTCATTGAAATGAGTGGTCTGTATAGACTCCCGACTTGAAAGCAATGAAACAGCTTTGGGATCATTTATAACGTCGATTTCGCTCCAGATATCAGCGTCCAATATGACAACCTCCTATAGTTTTGGTTCTTGAGGGAGAATGGGCTGTCTCCACTCATAGACCGACACTTCATTCAGTATGACCCGGCCAGATTTCAAGCTGTCATTAAGGCGAAAGTTGGAGACATAAATATTGTCGTTTACTAACAAGTCTTCACAGATCTGATCGCAGATTTAGTTACTCTCGCAGAGTCATTCTCCTTGTGCAGAGTAGCCTGAATACCGAGCTGTGAGGGAGCGATATACGAGGGGCGTTTGAAAAGTCAATGCAAAGTCAGAGAGATGGTACCACCGGCGCGTATCGAGGTCATCTTTGGAAAGAACGCACACAAAGTTTCAACCATATTGATCATTTTCTTTGTGTTTGACATTCGTGTGAATCAAGGAAGTCGAGTGACTGTCAAAAAATGGACGAAGAAGAATTTCGTGTGGTGATTAAACATTACTTTATGAAAGGCAAAACGCCTCAGGAGACTAAAGAGAAGGTTGATAAACATGACGGTGACTCTGCAACTTCGATTAGAACAGTTTATAAGTGGCTTAAAAATTTTCGGAATGGTCATTTGGGCACCCTGTAAGGTTATTACTTCAGAAATCATTGATAAAATCCATGATGTGGTGATGGATGACAGAAGTGATAAGGTGCGTAAGATTGGGCATCTCGAATGAACGTGTACATAATTTTTTGCATAAACATTTGGACCTGAGAAAGCTATCCGCAAGATGGATTCTCCGGTTGCTCACAATTGACCAAAAACGGAATCGTGAGAAGTGTTGCAAGGGTGGTTTGCAGCTGTTCAGGAAGAAACCGCAGGACTTTAAGCGTCGTTTCCTCACTGTGGATGAAACATGGATACATTACTATACTCCTGAGACCAAAAAACAATATAAACAATGGGTTACCAAGGGAGAATCTGTATCAAAAAAGGCGAAGACTAGTCCTTCGGCCGGAAAGTTTATGGCGAGTGTCTTTTGGGATTCGCAAGGGATAAACCTCTTCGACTATCTGGAAAAGGGTAAAACTATTACAGGTGCATATTATTCATCGTTATTGGACCGTTGAAAACCGAGCTGCAAGAAAAACACCGGCGATTGGATAGCAAAAATGTCATTTTCCATCACGACAATGCACCAGCACACACCTCAGCAGTTATGGTCGCAAAATTAATGGAAATATGATTCCAACTCGTTTCACATCCCCCCTATTCTCCAGACTTGGCTCCCTCGGACTACTATTTGTTCCCCAGTTTTAAGAAATGGCAGACAGGACAAATATTTTATTCAAACGAGGAGGTGATTGCAGCAACTAATAGCTATTTTGCAGACTTGGACAATTCCTATTATTCGGAAGGGATGGACAAGCTATAACAGCGCTGGACGAAGTGTATAATTCTAAAAGGAGACTATGTCGAAAAATAAAAAATTATTACCCCAAAAACGTAAGTAGTTTTTATTTTTTCCCGGACTTCTCAAACGCCCCGATTAGCAAAAACAACAGGACCAACGCAATACGGCAGCGACTCTCCACGGTATGGTTTCTAAAAGTACCTGGTAGGTTTCCAGAGATGTGTAGTCCCACATGTATACGCACACGTCGTATGATTCCCATAAGTTACGGAACGGTAATTTGTGGTCGCCGACCTGGTGCCCGTTAGCATTCAAGATTGGTACTGTAGGGTACAGACTAGGTGAATTTGGTGGCCGAGACATTAACGCGAATTCACTATCAAGCTCATCAAATGCTGGTGATGCGCAATAATGTGTACATAGTGCACAGTTGTCACGATGCTTTCGAGTACTACCAAAGGTCACATTTCAGCTCAAGTGAATGACCCCCGTAGCATACTACCAGCACCCTCTGGCCAGCGTGTGTGGCGTGGCGCATGTTTCGAGCAACCCTTCGCCTGGGTGACGGACTACTCAGACAGGACCAACGACCAGGTGCAACATCAAATATAATTAATATGAGCATGCGACACGCTTCTGTCCAATCTTGATGATCCCGTACCTACTGCAATAGTAACTAACCATGTCGTTCAGCCAAAGTGGCAACTCGTAGGGGTCGTTTGCTGAGGGATCCCATCTTAAACAACGGGTGTTGAACGGTGTGCGCCGAAACAATTATGCCTCCTATCATTGTACTCTGACGTCAGAGCTGCCACCGATCGCCACCTGTCCTGCTTTTCAGGCGCGCAAACCTCCGCCATCCACATTCTGTGATGAAGCATGAACGTACAACACCTTGTCGCCTGTTCGTAGATTCACCTCCCTGCACCCCATTTTAGTAGACGCTCACGAACAGCCGACCAGATTTGCCTATTCCAAGATGCATCGTCCTAGGCACTGGTCCATAACAATCTACTCTAAGTCAGAACTGCTTGCATCGATGAACTTCTCTGTTTTCAGCCCAGATCGTCGCTAAAATGATTCCGCATTATTCTCTGCTACGGTACCTAACGGGGTAAAATCTCGTGGTGGGCAGTGGGCATAAAGTTTCGAGGCACCAGTGTAAAATACTGTATTCTGATCTTATGATAATCGTCACTACTCGATTGTTAGTTTATTTCGGATGTCCGTTCAAAGACTTTGCATAGCTTCCGTTGGAGGTGGGCATCGGACTAGGTACCTTAATATTTTACAATCTGCGAAGCAAAAGGAACTTCATTTAAACTAATGTACATAGCAATAAAGGTACGTTATTGTTTTACACACACACACACACACACACACACACACACACACACACACACACAACACAACACAAACACACGCGTGGAGGGGAGAGAGAGAGAGAGAGAGAGAGAGAGAGAGAGAGAGAGAGAGAGAGAGAGAGAGAGAGCTGTCCAATCAGCGTAATATCGTTGCGCAGAAACTTCGTACAGAATTGGTGTCGACACACGACATCGCGGTCATTTCCGAAATCTCGGGCAATAAAAATATGAAAGAGACAGACTTTAAAAATTTACAAAGTAATTGGACTTCCACGTTGTCGGCACGGAAATGGAACATGGGCCCCGCGAGCCGGGGAAAAAACATGGCAGCCGGAAATGAAATTTTGTGACGCGGTGCTGTAGGGAAGGAACCAAGTGCAGGACATCCGCATAAACGGCTGAGCGCGCACCGAACCTGGAAAGTGTGCAGAAACAATGTCGCAGAATGCGGACACAGCCGCTACTTCCATTTATGCTTATTACTCCAGTAGCGCCCCAGGAATTTCTGTTCGGTGGCCGCGTTCCATTACAGCCGCGCCAAGGCTGAAGTTCCTGATTTAAAACGACGCTTTGTCTGAACGTCTGGTAATGTGTGTGGAGTTAATTAACAGCACAATTTTTCTCACCTGCGTAAAAATTCGATGCAGTTTATTGATTTTATAACACAAATAATTAAAAACATTGCTGCGAACTGCAGTCCGTAACTGTAAACGTGAGGAATGCAGAACGTAGTTACGGCACTCTTTTCACCGATAACAGTTGTAATTATCTCCCAAACAGATATTTTCGGTTCCACTGATGGCGAGCACACTCTGACTGGGAGAAATAGTCGAGAACAGAATTTCTCCTGTCATCTCAACAACAACAACACTTTGGCGTTTTCCACTCAGTGCTTATGCGAAATCCTACATCTGTGTGACTATAAGCTTACTTCTCATTGATTATCAACATCTCTTATTACTGTGTAGTGTGTTAAGCACAGCGTGATATGACAAGAAGGTCTCAGAGCTCGAAGTACCACTTCCTCTTCTGGCAACGCAACATGCTTTGTTTCAGTGGGACAGTGCCCTGGTAAAAGAAGAGTGAATATGTAGACTTACTTGGAATAGCATCACTTTCCCTGTTTCTCTAGATATGTCGCTAGTTGAAGAGATGTAGGATGTAATTGGCAGGCAGCTTGCTCGATACAGTTGTAGACAGTCTCAAGGACGTATCCAGGGTGGGTGTGATTTCACACCACGACGCTCACAGGTTCTGATTGCGGCGCGTGTGAGAACACAATACCGTCACATGTTCTGAGATAACATGTACGTGTGCGTATTTCGGAATAATTTTTGTACTTATTTGAAACTAGCGTGTTGTAGAATGTTCATTGCAATTTCACGTATCGTTCTTTATATTAGAATTTCCCACAAACGTCTGTACATCGTTATTCCAAGGTGAGTGAATAAGTTTTCACCGAATTACATTGGTCGCCACTGGAATATGTCAAAATTTACTATCATTCTCATTTTAAACGTGAATCCGGCGTAAGAGGTGGTCAATGAACGAAAGACCACCAAACATTTTGTACACGACTGGTTCTACATCTACATACATACTCCGCAATCCACCATACGGTGCGTGGCGGAGGGTACCTCGTACCACAACTAGCATCTTCTCTCCTTGTTACACTCCCAAACAGAACGAGGGAAAAATGACTGCCTATATGCCTCTGTACGAGCCCTAATCTCTCTTATCTTATCTTTGTGGTCTTTCCGCGAAATGTAAGTTGGCGGCAGTAAAATTGTGCTGCAGTCAGCCTCAATTGCTGGTTCTCTAAATTTCCTCAGTATCGCTTCACGAAAATAACGCCTCCTTTCCTCTAGACACTCCCACCCGAGTTCCTAAAGCATTTCCGTAACACTCGAGTGATGATGAAACCTACCAGTAACAAATCTAGCAGCCCGCCTCTGAATTGCATCTATGTCCTCCCTCAATCCGACCTGATAGGGATCCCAAACGCTCTAGCAATACTCAAGAATAGGTCGTATTAGTGTTTTATAAACAGTCTCCTTTACGGATGAACCACATCATCCCAAAATTCTATCCGCCTTCCCCACAACTGCCATTACATGCTTGTCCCACTTCATATCGCTCTGCAATGTTACGCCCAAATATTTAATCGAGGTGACTGTGTCAAGCGCTACGCTACTAATGGACTATTCAACCATTACAGGATTCTTTTTCCTACTCATCTTCATTAATTTACATTTATCTATATTTAGAGTTAGCTGCCATTCTTTACACCAATCACAAATCCTGTGCAAGTCATCTTGTATCCTTCTACAGTCACTCAACGACGACACCTTCCCATACACCACAGCATCATCAACAAACAGCCACACATTGCTATCCACCCTATCCAAAAGATCATTTATGTAGATAGAAAACAACAGCGGACCCACCACAGTTCCCTGGGGCACTCCAGATGATACCCTCACCTCCGATGAACACTCACCATCGAGGACAACCACTTTCTGCTCTCTCATTTTTAAATAATGGCCACGTCTCACATGTAGCGCAAGTCGTGAATTCCAGTAAACTACACAGGACTTTTAAAAACTTATTTTCTGTGGTATACTGGAATTCATGACGTACTCTACGTATGAGATGAGGCCATTATTTAAGTGATGACAGATGCGATGTTATGACTGAAACCGTTTTAATTATAACCCATAAACATGGTCTGTGACTGAAACTGGTCAATATTTGGGTTTTAAATAAAAGGCAGCTGATGGCGAAGCGTACGTTTATACTGTACATTACTTGATGGCTGTTAATTGTCACCTTCAAAAATGTTTCTGTTCTTTCTCACTGCACTGTCCAATCAGGAACGGGCTTGCCAGTGCTGAAACAAGCCGTTTAATAACTTACTGTGTGAAGGCTGCACTTCTGGGTAAACTACTTAGAAGAGCTGGTTTCTCTGCTCCATGTATTCAACGACCAACAGTCGACTACACGGAAAGTTCGTTTAAACCTTCCAAGAAAAACACGCAACGTACAGTTCAAAGAACAAGTTTCCAGTAAGATTAAATTCCAGAAGGTGCTCATGAACAATGTGGACAGAGAACTTTCCGAATCGCACCTATCATGAGGAATTGAGCCAGCAGGTAGCCAACTGGAGAGGAAACCTTTGAGGAGTCTCAACAGACTACGAATAGGACGAATAGGTGTCGCACGAATGACAACAAACCTATCAAAGAGGAGGTTTTTACATGATAGCGGCATTTTTCGCTGTTGTGGTAAGGTGCAGGACGTCTCTCTCTCTCTCTCTCTCTCTCTCTCTCTCTCTCTCTCTCTCTCTCTCTCTCTCTCTCTCACACACACACACACACACACACACACACACACACACACACATTGGATTGTCTTACGAGTCCTTATAAGTGCGGAGCAATGATCTTCTTTGGTTGGCAAACAATGCAGTTGGTGACGCCGCTCAATGCCGGGCTGAAAACTAATACGATAAGCGTCAGAGAGCATGGATGAAAAATCGCCCGGATGTGATTAAGGGAGAAAAAAATTCATTATCTATACTCGCTACACAGAATTAAGTGCATTTCACTAGATTTCAGATACATAATCAATGTTCTTACACTGCCTATGCTCAGTGTCAATTATCCATTATGGTATTTAAATTGGAAGGGGCAAGCAACAGGATGGTAGAAGAACATGAAGACGGCAGAAGATATCGTTGGATCTATGTGACGCTGCTGCGCTTATATACTTTCCAGGTACTGAATATTGCTTAGAAAGACAGAAGAGTTTGTTTCGTGAAAGTGAGCGGCCAACGTCCCAGAAAGCAAACATTTCAAAACACACTTGGTAGCATGTAAGACATTTGTACGAATAATATTTCGTTGGGAAGTACAGAGATCCGTCGGCCACGCGCGTCTGGCAGAATGCATACAAATACGAAAACCTGACGGTTGGAATGCAATTGGCATATGCACGTGGAGCTGCCTGTGAGCAAACAACTTCAAAAGAACCCTACAGTTTATCACATTTTCCATCCGTATATCCGCTGCACAGATCTAGGTCTTTTTCAGGTTATTTGCCTTAAGGTTTCCTTTTTCCCTTTCTTCATCACGGGGAACGGTAATGTAGCATTCACTCCTAGATCACATGCTGATGACGGAAACCTAGCAATTTAAAGATTCCACCCGGAGATTCTGGGTCACAGTTCCACACAGATAACGATTTCAAGTTTTCTGACAATGTGAATGGAAAGGAGACGGTGACTTCAAACCCAAGCCAGCGTAGGAGCTAAGGCTGGAAGTTAGCTCCTATGTTACGTCCTGCCACACATGACTCGCGAAATGATTACTATAAAAAATCAAAGAAACTACAGTTCGCCTCATACGGAGGTTTATAGACAATCATTGTTTCCTCACAGCATTCACGAATGGAACGTAAAGATAGTGGAGCAAAATTACCCTCCGTCACACACCGTAAAGTTGTTTGTGTGGTATAGATGTAGTATAAAATCACGGCAGCTTTCCTATTTTACCGATACACAGTCACACAATCAAATACATAAAAAGAGAAATTTCGTGAGCTTGATGTTCTGACACTACAAAAGCATTTACGTAGATAATGTTTGTAATCCCACTGTAAACCATTCAGAGAAGATGAATGTGCAGTTTAGGACGTCTATTCACGTTCGTTCCTCATTTAAAATAAAACACGAAAATCAATATCGAACTACGTCGAAATAATTCAGACAAAACTTGTTCAAAAATTAGATCGAATAACGAACTACAACGAAAAGTTACTTCGCTGTGTATGTAACTAAAAGTACAATTTTTTTCCAGAAAGACAGTCTGAAGAATCAAACAATTTTTCAGGCGGTAAACCGGCTCACGTAAATTCCAACACTTAACTTTCACGTAAAACTGAACGACGAACACTCATGCCTGGAGGTAATCCTCCACTTCTCTCTCATAGCAACCGCTTGGAATCTCATAAGAAATAATCTCTCCCCCTCATATGCATGTGATACTGCTGCAACCAGCAACGACGGACTGAATACCCTCTCTCTTTTTTTCTCTCTCTGCATACAGCGACAAACAAAATCACGGAACCATCAAATTAATACTAAAAAGTGATAACCAAACAGTTTCGCGCTGTCAGTCAGCCAAACAGGCGTCATGACAAATGCAAACATTTACATCCCATTGAAATTCAAAACAAACTAAATGAAATCGCTGTGTAGGGTCGCCAGGAGACAGGGGTGAGGGGGAAGCTGTCACCCACCCCACTCGACTGCTGACCCTACACACACACACACACACACACACACACACACACACACACACACACACACGGAAGCTCGCCCCGATATCCAAATAGTATCCATTTTCCACTGTACGAGTGTGTTCCGATGGTAATATGGTCAAGGTACTGTATGCCTGCAGGGCTACCACCCGTCAACCGTGTCTCTCTTTCCTTCTCCAACCGTACCCACTGTATTGGCAACTATGTTATACCGATTATTTATTAACCATGAGCTCATTTTCAGAACAAAGCTTCGCACCATCAAGTGTGTAGTTCGGTTACTGGATATTTCGTTCCTCCCAAAGGCTCCCGCTTTATGAATAAATTGACGCTTCTAAAAAACGAATTAATACAAAGCGCTGGCTTTCACCCCCGTATTCGTTATGCCATGGACGTCAATTACATCACATCACATCAAAGCGCAGCACGCCACAAGCGGCGGCCTTGCGCACGCTGTCGACGCCACGTTTTGAACGTTAGCTGCCGCCGGTCCGTGGCCAATAACTTTCACATCAATTCCGGTGACGGGTGGTACAATGAGTAAATTCGAATGCAAACGGTAACCAGACGGAAGAGAAAAACAGCCATTTTCGACCGTAATAGTAGGCAAACAGGAAGAGGGCAAAAGCTGTTTGTTTACTACTGTGCACTGGCCCTGTGGGCGAGGGGAAGGTGGTAGCTCTCCTGCGTATTGAAGCTGCCCTAAAACAAATACTTTAAATTTCATCACGCTGTACTCGAGATTAATGCTGGTCAGGGAATAGCAAGGCTGACTTTCTGAACTACATTTCGCTCATGTAGCTATGGTGAATAAACATCTCATCCAAGAAGTAACGATAAATTTTCACTGCAAAATTGCCGGGAACAGTACACACAAACTGATTGTTAATTCATTTTCATCAGAATCTTCACTGTCCTTTCCCTGACTTTCTGCAACTCGTTTTAATGCAAGCATCTGTTTCCCAACTGCGTGTCGTGTTTTTCGTTCATTTACATCTGAAAATATCTATCCACCCCTATATCTGGAAGACCCATTATGTAGCTTTCACTGCTGTTTCCATCTATTCTAAGCGGATCGATGACTGTGCAATGTCATTGGTCTACACCATATCTTAAAACCTTATCTCTTTCGACTTTAATAATTGTGCTGATCCCACTATTAAATTTATCATTGGTCTTCGTCCACAGATTACTAATTTTTCCACTAACTGCCATACACCAATCACTGTTGACGTGTTAATTTTGTTCTTCTCTCATATTCACATCTGATCCTAAGATTAAGACGGTAGGAAGCCAATCAGTCTTTCCATTCTAAAACTTTCCAACACATCCCTTTCAAAAATTAATTTTCTCATGATTAAACAAGACTGCATCTTATAGACTGAGATCTGCCTAGTTCGGCGGAAAATACTTGAGAAAACACCCTAGGTCAAGACAAAATGGCTTTTGACAGTCCAGCTGTCTCTAGTACCAGTCTTCCCATACTCCTTCTCCACTGTTTTCAGATACGTCCATATATAGGTTGAAGACAACCGGAATCCTGAGCTATTTTCTATTTAATGTTGTGATACAGTGACTTGCAGGTTCAGACTGGAGTCCTCAGGTTTCATCTGCGTTGAACAGTTGTAGAATTAGTGACAAACAATTCTCTAGCAGTCACCAAACTCATATGAACTGAAGAGCCAAAGAAACTGGTACACCTGCCTAATATCGTGTAGCGCCCCCACGAGCACGCAGAAGTGCCGCAACACGACGTCGCATGGACTCGACTAATGTCTGAAGAAGTGTTGGAGGGAACTGATACCATAAATCCTGCGGTGCTGTCCATAAATCCGTAAGAGTACGAGGGGGTGGGAATTTCTGAACAGCACGTTACAATGCATCCCAGATATGCTCAATAATGGGGAGTTTGGTGCCCAGAGGAAGCGTTTAACTCAGAAGCCTAGATCCACTCTGTAAGAAATTTGAACGTGCGAGGTGTTGCATTGTTCTGCTGGAATTGCCCAAGTCCGTCTGAATGCAAAATGGACATGAATGGATGCAGGTGATCGGTCAGGATGCTTATGTACGTGTCTCCTGTCAGAGTCGTATCTAGAGGTGTCAGGGGTCTCGTATCACTCCAACTACACACGACCCACACCATTACAGAGCCTCCACCAGCTTGAACAGTCCGCTGCTGAGATGCAGGGTCCATGGATTCATGAGGTTGTCTCCAAACCCGTACACGTCCATCCACTACATACAATTTGAAACGAGACTCATCAGACCATGCAACATGTTTCCAGTCAACAGTCCAATCTCGGGGTTGATGGGCCCAGGCGAGGCGTAAAGCTTTGTGTCGTGCAGTCATCAAGATTACACGAGTGGGCCTTCAGTTCCGAAAGCCCGCAGCCATATCGGAGATTTGATGTTTTACCGGATTCCTGTATTCACGGTACACTCGTGAAATGGTCGTACAGCAAAACACCACTTCATCGCTACCTCGAAGATGATGTGTCCCATCGCTCGTTCGCCAACTATAACACCAACTTCAAACTCACTTAAATGTTGATAACCTGCCATTGTAGCAGCAGTAACCGATCTAACAACTGCGCCACACACTTGTCTTATATAGTCGTTGCCAACTGCAGCGCCGTATTCTGCCTGTTTACACACCTCTGTATTTGAATACGCAGGCCTGTACCAGTTTCTTTGGCGCTTCAGTGTAAGAGAAATACTGGCAGCGTGTAGAATTTACTAGTACAGTTATGGTAACTAAATAGCGACATTTTCGAAAGATAGCGAACAGGAGTGAATGAAACTATCTATGTACGAAATTTTAGTAACGTAATGTTCCGTAGCCCGACAAATAAGGCTAAGTTCCCGTGGCCATTGAAATGCAGCTGCCGGCGCTTTGCTCACTTTTTTTGTATTCCAGATGTTCCAATGATCATGGAAAATGAGTAATTACAACAGGAATTTGGTGGAAATGCGTACCAACGTGGTCGCCAAGGCGTGGTAAGGTTTTCGCTTATCTTCCTCAGCGTAACCAACATTTATTTTTCCGTAAATTATGTTTTGACACTGATATTTTATTTTGTCATCGTTATCATAGAAACAACGCAAAACCATTGTAGAAAGTGGATAACGTACAAATAACGTGTAATGTTTACAATTCCAGCCACGTGTCTTGTTTATGGAAGGCGCTTGTGAGTGTAGATTGCACACCAGAGTGGATCAATAGTACATTCGTCAATTAATGGGATTTACACGATAACATCGCAGAGCGCCAGGTAGCAGCGAACCTGTTCACTTGTCATGAGCGAGACAGCCGCTGACAGGCTCAGCTCAGGTACGTCCGGCTCTTCAGAAGAGGCACGTGTTGGGGGGTTTCTCACGTCTTCTTCGTGGTTGTTTGGACGCAGTTGGCCGCTTACGACGAACGCTGGCACAAACCGAGGGAGGCCGCTAGCTAGCCGCATGGCCTGGGACACACGTGTTCCTAATGAGGGCCTGCGCCGCTGTCGCTTTTGTCGCCCGCATTAGGGATGCAAACTGGGGCCTTTGTCTGCCCGTCAGGTTAGCGCACCCTGCCCGCAGGCTCTGCCAAACCCTGCCAGCTCCTTACGGCTCCGGCGACGCCCAGGTTATGCGCAGGAATAAACAACACAGCTCCAACTACAGTGCTAACCAATTTAAATAGAAATACAATGAAGAGAGGAAAGAGCAGCGCGTTACTCACAATGTCGAGCGCTTTTGGCACCACCTCAGTAGAATTCCTTGTGTGTGGCTTTGGGGGTTTGCCCCGTCGCCATCACTATCCGTCACAGAGGAGGGGAATACTGGCTACACAGGGGCGCACACGACAAGATTCGTTAAATAATGGGGGCAAAATTGTAGACAATATACGGGGACGCCGAAGCTGAAGCATGCAGATCCAAGTCGTGGGACAAATCACGTTTTGATCGGCCGCGGCCCATACCGAACACATCTGAACCGCGTGGGCCCATCCAGAACGATACATCCGCACATGTGGAGCATATGTGTCTCCTGAACATGTGACATTACGTTGCAACACACGCACACACACACACACACACACACACACACACACACACACACACACACACACGTGAGACCCATGCCAGAATACGATGGCATCAGAGAAGTGTTACGAGAACCAGACATTTGGTGTATTCTAGCCAACAAATGGCTCTGAGCACTATGGGACTTAACAGCGGAGGTCATCAGTCCCCTAGAACTTAGAACTACTTAAACCTAACTAACCTAAGGACATCACACACATCCAGGCCCGTGGAAGGATTCGAACCTGCGACCGTAGTGGTCGCCCTGTTCCAGACTGAAGCGCCTAGAACCGCTCGGCCAACACCGTTGATAAAGTTTCAACAACAATGCATGATGCTTATAGGCAAGAAAATCCTTGCGGCAGATCTCGAACATACACACAAGATGACAACAGCATCCGTGGGAGGGGACAAACTCAGAAACAGACACAGACACTGATCTAGAAACAAACACAGAGTACGATAATACAGAAAAAACGTAAACATCAAGCTTCAACCGCGAAAAATAGTGATGGAGACATATACGAAAATGCAACAATACGGAAATTATATTTACTAACAGCCTTAACGTTTTTAAAATAGGACTTTTTTGTATACGGGTCGACCGTCAACAAACACGACAGTCAACATCGGCGAAATGCGACAGAATCTGATACAAAACAGGTGTTTCTGAAATGGGGATTGGAGGAACTGGAGACAAGTAAGAAATGCGCTAACGTTATACTTCACGAAGATTGGCATGGGTTGGAAATCTGTTCTCAATTTGTTCCGCACGAACTACCATTGTCAGAAGGCAACACGGATAGAAACAATTGGAAGTACGCACATCCGACCAATATTCTCTGCGAATTCTTATCGCAGGAACGAGACCTGGTGCTACCACCTCGATATCGCGTAGGGTAGATACGTTAGATGATCGCAATCTACAACTATACACATCGAGGAGGAGGAGAAGGTTAGTGTTTAACGTCCCGTCGACAACGAGGTCATTAGAGACGGAGCGCAAGCTCGAGTGAGGGAAGGATGGAGAAGGAAATCGGCCGTGCCCTTTCAAAGGAACCATCCCGGCATTTGCCTGAAGTGATTTAGGGAAATCACGGAAAACCTAAATCAGGATGGCCGGAGACGGGATTGAACCGTCGTCCTCCCGAATGCGAGTCCAGTGTGCTACCACTGCGCCACCTCGCTCGGTATATACACATCGAATTCCGACGAAAATCTAATGTTATATGAATGTTTTGTTTCAACCAATTTCAAAAGAGCGCTTCGATTATAGTTTCTATCAGCTCTATAAACTTCGGAAATATTTAACTGTGCTGTATTTTACTCCTGAAGTGTTTTATTTGGGCCTCACTGTTTTACGCCACTACTTGCGAAGCTATTCAGACGCAACTTGTAGAGATGTGTACGCTCTAAATAGATCCAAGAGATGATTCTGAAAATCAGCGTGGTTGTAATTTTCATAAGGATGAATGTAGATAAGGTATCTTCTCATTTAGAACTTCATTCAGTGCACAGTACTAACACTATGTACGGAGCAAGTTGGTGCGAATAATTATTAGTGAGGATTAGAGAACAAATTCCGGCCTTTTATAGTATTTTAAAGCTTTGTGTGTATTCTCTAAACGACTTCATCTTATGAAAAGCAGTGGTAGCTGGCGTTGCATAGTCTGGTCTGTGTAGACAGATGTTATCGCTTTAATTATCTTTATGCTGATGAGGCGTGAAAATCTACTTTTCCTCCCTTCCAAACACGACATACTTGATCTGAAACGAGTGTGAGAAGAGTAGTTTATATTTGGGATAGTTTATGAGCAAATCAAACTTAATCTTCAAGTAGTATGCCACTGTCTTTAAACGATGGTTGCAGTTCAACAAGAAACGCAAAGCACAGCGTCGGATGTACATGATATACAGAAAGCATTACGATAGGTGAAAGTCACAGATAACTATGGAAATGAATCTTTTGCGTCTGTGCATATTTCATAAACGGTTCGAGGGAAGAAGAGTTTATGGAGTGTGAAAATATTCGAAGTGGTGCTCATTGTACCAAATGATTAACATGATGTTAGTCCTCAGAAAAAAAAAAAAAAAATATTAACTTGTTCCACGTAGTATGATACAAGATGTTGAAATTTGCAACACAGAACGAAGCAAAAACATTTCGTATCAGAAAACAAACTACTCATTTATCACGTAAAGGGAAATAATGGAGGTCACTTTGTCAAATGTTGTTCTACATACATTATACTCTCGCGTGTACAAGCGTTACCGCGAGAAGCCACACAACTGTAACAGGATTTGCTGCCGCACATTCTAGAAGGCAGAGGGAAAAATCGAAAGCGGTAAATTCGCTGTGTCATACTAAGTCATAATATAACCGTTCGTGGTTGTGCTTTTCTATACCTATGTTGAAGCAAGAAATGCCGGTAGAAAACTAATTTGCTTACATCCGTTGCTCCACTAAAACAATCTGCTGCTCTACGAAAATTAGCAAAACAAAGCGTGCAAGTCTAACAGCATACGTTCATAACAAGATACCATCAGCTGTCATCGGAACTTGGGGAAATACTATCAGAGGAAAAAGGGTGTAGGTTTGTAACATAATAAATAAATAAAAACGAAACACAACCTTCCGATCCGTTTCAGTTCTCCCGTCGTTTTCTGTAATACTCTTTGTTATACGATGTTCCGTAATTTATATTTTGTTTCACAACAACTGTAATATTCGTTATATAGACTAGTGCCACTGACAAACGCCATATTGACAACAGTTAAATAGTTGAGTCCAGGACCTTAGTACATTTATGTAGGTTGGCAGTTATCTTTTTTCTGCAGTTCTACTAGAACGAATAAATGAAACAGCATTACTGATTCAGTTGTCGTGGCAACAGGTCAGAAACAAAGACATTCCCGAGAGGCGGAGTATTCAACGCGAAACGTTTGCGAAATATTAACTACGCAAAGCATATATACTACTCTTTCAACAAGATGTTTTACAATTTGCCAGTTAACTTTGATCGCCGCTAGGAATCTTCTGACAGGTTTATAATATATCCATCTACATTTAGAAAACGCGTTCATGAAACTTTCTACCCACTCACACAAACCATTAGTAAACCCTAATCGCCGGCCGGAGTAGCCATGAGATTCTAGGCGTTCCAGTCTGGAGCCGAGCGACCGCTACGATCGCAGGTTCCAATCCTGCCTCGGGCATGGATGTGTGTGATGTCCTTAGGTTAGTTAGGTTTAATTAGTTCTAAGTTCTAGGCGACTGATGATCTCAGAAGTTAAGTCGCGTAGTACTCAGGGCCATTTGAACCATTTTTGAAACCCTAATCCCATACACACGCACACAAAAAATTAGATTCCATGCGTACCTATGAGTCTTCATTACTAAAAATTGGAATGTGCCGTAAGCTGCCTCTGTTTCGATAAAAGCATTGCATCAATCCTACTACCGCCTTTGGACAAGTTGTATTGTACACCATCATTGTACAAGACAAGAAAATAATGACATGATGATGCTAGTTATGGACCAGTGCTAGGGTGAACGTGTGTTATTACGTTCCGAATGTTTTGTCGTACACTAGAGGTAGTGTTGACACTAAGGGACAATCTATTTGAGAACGGGCACAAACAAAATTACGACTCGAAAGTTAGATTTCACATTCCCCATCGATGGTTTTAAATAACATTCCAAATTAAATATCTAGTGTTGTGGAACTTCTCATATCACCTACATCGCTACAGAATGGTAGTTCCCTTACGCTAATACTTACATTTCGCTGCATAGTACTGCCGCTGTAATTAGACGAATTCATAAAAACAAATATTTCTTTATAAAATGTTGAACTTCCGCAGATTTTCCCAAAGAATTAGCCAAACGTCAATGTATACGATAATTCGTTTCCAACTGCGATTCTTTTCTGTTTTATGGAAGGTAAATCTAACTGTAGGATTCTTACAGGGATATCTTTGCTTACCGATAGGAGATTACATTACACAACATGTATATCGTTCTGATTTTTCTTTTCTACCTTTGTAGACTGTTTGTTAATATTCCACAGTAAATATTCCTCGCTTTCCATTCATTCACGTTCTAGCAGCGTCGACAACTTCGAACGCAACAGCGCGCTTAAAAAAGAAGACGAAACACGTCTCGTATACAACACGTCGGCTCTTTTGTTGCTGTCGCTTTGTTTCTGAAAGGAACTTCGTTAAAATAGGATTGGATTCCCGCAGAGCAGTGCATGTAATTTTTGTTATCGTCCGCCGCTGCTGTGTGTCTCGTCCGATCCGATCACAATAATTAGACGGACGACAGGCGCGCCAGAGAAGTCTCTCTAATGAAGGCCCTCTCCGCGGGAGGCGCTGGCGGCGCCGCCGTTGCCGCTCTCGTCCGCTATCGATATCATCTCTCGCTTCCTCCTGGCACAGGTCGACGCGGTGATTGATGCGACTCGCTTTCAACAGCCTCCCGGCTGGGGGCTCTGGATTACCGCCGTGCCAGCCGCTGCCTGCGCCCCTCCGCTATCCCTCTCTTTTTCTCTGTTTGTCCCTCTCTCTCTCTTTTTTTTTTTTAACTCCACTCCCCACGAGTTCTGCCTCAGCCTTTCTTTGGAAGGAATTGTAATATTCATAGGTCAACATCTCCATCAGCGATGATAAATTTTCGATTGACGTTCAAGCAAGAGCTCATCAAGCATTCTGTCAGAGATTCTGGTGTATATTGGAGTTTGGGTGGTCTTCTGTCTCTCCACATATGATGCCATTCTCATAAACATGCAACGCAGGCATTCTCATACTTCCACTGAGGGAAGAAAGAAGTGTGTCATGACATTTTCCCCGGTGGTATTTTATGTAACCAACCGAAAAGCCGTCATCAAATTTGTTTCTTTAGTGGCAAACCTCTCTAAGAATTATTTTATGTCAGTAAATTGAAATGTTCGCCAAAAACCGAAGAACCGAAGCAAAAATTTATTATTCAATAGGAATGTGGCCTCACCGGAATATCTCTTCAATTCAAGAAGAGACATATTTCCTAGATAAAACGAATTCACAGCTTTTAGCTGTATGTTTATGGCCGCAACGAGTTTATTGCTTATATGAGCACAACTGTACCGTTTCGGAGCATCGTCCATGATCTGGTGCCTTTTTTGCTTAAGTTCAATAAGTTTCCAAGGAATAGAAAAGCAACTGGAATCACCCAATAGAGGGAAGTCCACTGGACCTGACGGGATACAAATTCGATTCTACACAGAGTACGCGAAAGAACTCGCCCCCCTTCTAACAGCCGTGTACCGCAAGTCTCTAGAGGAACGGAGGGTTCCAAATGATTGGAAAAGAGCACAGATAGTCCCAGTCTTCAAGAAGGGTCGTCGAGCAGATGCGCAAAACTATAGACCTATATCTCTGACGTCGATCTCTTGTAGAATTTTAGAACATGTTTTTTGCTCGCGTATCATGTCATTTCTGGAAACCCAGAATCTACTATGTAGGAATCAACATGGATTCCGGAAACAGCGATCGTGTGAGACCCAACTCGCTTTATTTGTTCATGAGACCCAGAAAATATTAGATACAGGCTCCCAGGTAGATGCTATTTTTCTTGACTTCCGGAAGGCGTTCGATACAGTTCCGCACTGTCGCCTGATAAAGTAAGAGCCTACGGAATATCAGACCAGCTGTGTGGCTGGATTGAAGAGTTTTTAGCAAACAGAACACAGCATGTTGTTATCAATGGAGAGACGTCTACAGACAAAGTAACCTCTGGCGTGCCACAGGGGAGTGTTATGGGACCATTGCTTTTCACAATATATATAAATGACCTAGTAGATAGTGTCGGAAGTTCTATGCAGCTTTTCGCGGATGATGCTGTAGTATACAGAGAAGTTGCAGCATTAGAAAATTGTAGCGAAATGCAGGAAGATCTGCAGCGGATAGGCACTTGGTGCAGGGAGTGGCAACTGACCCTTAACATAGACAAATGTAATGTATTGCGAATACATAGAAAGAAGGATCCTTTATTGTATGATTATGTGATAGCGGAACAAACACTGGTAGCAGTTACTTCTGTAAAATATCTGGGAGTATGCGTGCGGAACGATTTGAAGTGGAATGATCATATAAAATTAATTGTTGGTAAGGCGGGTACCAGGTTGAGATTCATTGGGAGAGTGCTTAGAAAATGTAGTCCATCAACAAAGGAGGTGGCTTACAAAACACTCGTTCGACCTATACTTGAGTATTGCTCATCAGTGTGGGATCCGTACCAGATCGGTCTGACGGAGGAGATAGAGAAGATCCAAAGAAGAGCGGCGCGTTTTGTCACAGGGTTATTTGGTAACCGTGATAGCGTTACGGAGATGTTTAATAAACTCAAGTGGCAGACTCTGCAAGAGAGGCGCTCTTCATCGCGGTGTAGCTTGCTCGCCAGGTTTCGAGAGGGTGCGTTTCTGGATGAGGTATCGAATATATTGCTTCCCCCTACTTCTACCTCCCGAGGAGATCACGAATGTAAAATTAGAGAGATTAGAGCGCGCACGGAGGCTTTCAGACAGTCGTTCTTCCCGCGAACCATACGCGACTGGAACAGGAAAAGGAGGTAATGACAGTGGTACGTAAAGTGCCCTCCGCCACACACCGTTGGGTGGCTTGCGGAGTATCAATGTAAATGTAGATGTAGAACATATGTACATATGGTGTACCAGGAGGAATGGTAAATAGGCAGGGATGACAGTACGAACATCTCACACAGAAAAGGCTCTGAATTGCATACTTTAAGAGGCATGAGTCATTCTTCACCTCCGATGCTGTGAAACAAATCTCTTCTACTACCGGGTCTTTGCTGTCCATATTTCGAGAGATAGTAGTAGGAATTAGAAGAAGAAAAAGAAGGTCGAATTGACATGGGATCTGAAGTGCATACCTTAAGGGCTACGAGCAGTTGTTCAGTAGAATAGGTGCGTTTCACACCAGCGAAGATAAACAAGTGCTAACAGCTCTTGGTACATGCACAGCAGAGTCCACGTTTTCGAGGCATTTTTTGTCCGTACTACCTCCTCCCAAAAAAACGGGGAACAAAAAGAAAAATTTGTTTCAAAGCGTCGAAACCTCTTATATCCCTGAATATTGACAATTCGTCCTAACACACACCGTATATTACGAAACCTAATAAAACTTACTGTAGTAATCTGTTCGCTGCTTCTGATGTCCCCGTGTAGCAGCAACTGAGCACATGCTGTAAATTTAGCATGACATTTGCAGACTTTGCAGTCAAATACGCCTTCAGTGTTGTTTTAATGAATTTACAGCTTCAGCTGAATCTACACAGCTGCTGCTAAACAAGGGTATCTGGAAAATGTTTTAATATGTGTGAATTCCTAAGGAACCAAACTGCTGTGGTCATCGGCCTCTAGACTTACACACTACTGCAACAGGTTCAGTTGGTATAACTTTTTATTTTATTTTATAGCGTATAAATGTTTTCTTAATTAGACCTAATCAAGTAAGGCACAGTATAACAGTCCGAAATGCGTACTGATGCGCTCACATAAGCAATGAAAATACCAGAATAATAATGTGCGACAGGTTGCGGCCATTTCATCACATTTATTAGGACAGTCCGGGCTATGGTTCCATGATGGAATGAATTTCTTGGGAAAAAAAAATCTAGCGTTTCGTCCCCAACTGTCGAATTCGTCTACAGATATCCGAATTCCACATTTTAGTTTTCGTCATAGTCACGGAGAGACAAGGATTCGCAGCCATTTTTCTTCAAGTGTTTCTCCAGTTATGTTTATCTGCTGATAAGATGTTAGTACATGTTGGTGGTATTCGTCAGTCTTCAAATTTAAACTAGCTCGAGAAGCCAAACTGCTCAACTCTGAAAACCAAATAAGCCGTTTTAGACTCTGAGGATGTCTCCAAAGCGTTAGGAGCAGAAACATGACTTCGACACCCAATACCCATAAAAAAAAAATCACCACCGAAAATGTACTGCCCGAGGAAACGTACAAAGTATTAAAACAGTTTCAAATTAGTGTTCATTCTCTCTTCAATACGTAATTATTTTTAAATTCGCTTTTTCTGGCAGTCCCTATCATAGTTCTGGTTTCACGTACTCGTACGATCCACGGGCAACGGGATGCTGAAGTGTAAATATTAGAAGTAAAATGCAAGCACAGCGCCAGCGGCAACAATGCGTAATGAGTAATGACAAGACTCGCGTCACTGTTGTCCGACGCATGACAGTCAAACTTTTTTTTAAAACAAAAAAAAGAGGAAATGGAAAACACAAAAAGCAGGTGGTAAAACTTTTGATCTGGAGCGGCCACGGAGAGGAATTTCGCGCCTCATGGAGCAGATTACGTCGGCGCTGGAGCGTCGGCCGTATCCTGCACAGCGCCGTTGATTCCGCGTTAACGCGGGCGATTTTGCGCGTAATGAGTCGTCTGCTGATCGTAACAATTCGGTTTCAATTGCCCGCAGCGGCGTCCCGCCATTTGCATTTTCACAGTCACTGCCGGCAACTGCCACTAAAGCCGGAAATGAAAGTCTACATTCGTTTGCGCCGGCGCAGAAAGAGGCAAACAAAAGATGGCGTGTGAAATGCCACCGTGGCACACCGCCCACCACCTCCACCCTGCTCTTTTTCGGCACCCCTTGTCCTCCCTCACTCTCTCGTTGTATAGTTACCATCGTTGTCGTTGCATTTGGCCTCTCTGCACTCGGCTTTCCTTTTCGCGCTAACGAAAGCGGAATCAAATTTCGAGTTCTCGGGTCCATGACAGCATAATAATTGTTGACTGTGGAGAAATTTCCCAATTCCAGCAGCTTCTTCGTCTATGCTCATACCACGGCAGGCAGGTAGTATCAGCTGCGACTGGATATCTTGAAAAAATTTTCCGATGAACGAAAACGTACCCCAGACATCCAGCTATAATCATCTCCAAGGACACCTCTGTTGCAGACCTGCGCTAATCACCAATGCGCATCGCAGCATTGCGACATATCGAAGCCATGTGTTCGTAATGATATCGAGGCCGTAAACATGTGAAGTTAATGCCGAAATTGCTACACTCTTCCATATGCACAGTCACTAGGGAGTACCACTTGAGACCGCCATACGAAACTGGGTTCGAATGTTAACAAGTGGTTAATATGCTTTTTTGGTTACGTACATTCACGATGATCTGATATCCAAATTACGTATTTCGAAACTTATCGTACTGTAAGAAAGAGTAAATGATGTAGGTGGACTGGGCGAGGTGGCGCAGTGGTTAACAGACTGGACTCGCATTCGGGAGGACGAAGGTTTAAACCCCGCGTCGGGCCATCCTGATTTTGGTTTTCCGTGATTTCCACAAATCGTTTCAGGCAAATGCCGGGATGGTTCTTTCGCAAGGGCGCGGCCGACTTCCTTCCCTAATCCGATGGGACCGATGACCTCGCTGTTTGGTGCCCTCCCCCAAAACTCAATCAACCAACGATGTAGATGGAAAGGAAGTTTCCCGGTATTCAAGATTTTTCTCTCCAATTCTGTTCAGTACCTCTTCATTATTATTCGATCTGTCCATCCAATCTTCTGTATCACCAGATTTCCAAAGCTTGTATCCTCATCTTGTCGTAACTTCTTATCGCTTAAGTGTGACTTCCATGCAAGGATGCGATCCAGAAAAATATTTTCAGGAAAGACTTCCTAGCACCTGAATTTATATTAGATGTTCACAAATATCTCTTTTCTTCACATTTTTTTTTCTACTAAAGGCAGTCTACTTTTTATATCCTCTCTACAGCGACCATCATCTATTATTTTACCGTCCACATAGCGGAACTTACCAAGCACTATCAGTGTGTCATTTCCTAATCTGATTGGTCTACTTTCCATCACCCTTGTTTTACTTCAGTTAATGCTCATCTTATTATCTATTTTCAAGACGCTACGATTCCGTCCAATTATTCTTCCAAGTCATTCGCTGTTTCTGACGAAAATACAATGTAGCCGTTATCGACAAATATCAAAATTTTTATTTCTTCTTCGAGTACTTTAATTAATAATTGTCCAAATTTTTCTTTGGTTTTCTTTACTAATTGCTCAATGTACATCGGGGATAGGTTACAACCCTGCCTCACCCCCTTCTCAACCACTGCTTCCCTTAAATTTCCTTCGACTTGTACTACTGCCGTCTTGTTGCTTGTGTGAGTTATAAATGACCTTTCGCTAACTGTATTATACCCCTCATACCTTGGAAACATCAAAGATTGTAATTCGTCTGTAAATAATCCACATTTGTATATGCGTCTGTTGAATTATGCCCTCTTCGCACCTGTGTTCTGTGCTTCCCATAAATACCATTGATATCAGCCTCTTTGTCAGCAGAGGAACGCAATATGCACTAGTGAAGAAGGAAAGTTTACACAAATTTGGAAGTTCCTCATATGAACAATAAAACAGCAAAAATTCTTACTTAGTAACAAAACAGTGAATGGCATACTTATTGAGACTAGTCTTCTGTCTGTGTGTCATTCGCTTCAGGTCGTCGTGACTCTACATAAAAACAGCGCCCGCGGCCACTTCACATATTTGCAAATGGTTCAAATGGCTCTGAGCAATATGGGACTTAACATCTGAGGTCATCAGTCCCCTAGAACTTAGAACTACTTAAACCTAACTAACCTAAGGACTTCACTCACATCCATGCACGATGCAGGATTCGAACCTGCGACCGTAGCGTTCGCGCAGTTCCAGACTGAAGCGCCTAGAACCACTCGGCCACTCCGGCCGGTTCGCTCTCTCGCGCTCTCTCTCTCTCTCTACCCTTCCCTCCCAACGCACCCTGCCGCGTGTGTGTGTGTGTGTGTGTGTGTGTGTGTGTGTGTGTGTGTGTGTGTGTGTGTGTGTGTCGTCCTTGAGCGAGCGACTTCCGTGTAGAGAACGCTGTTTAATTATTCATGCAGACCGGCTGTTGCTTACACAGGTATTGAGTGGGCTTCTTACTGCCCATCCTGTACCAGCACAGCCAGTACGAGTTAACGGAAGCCGAACCCTGGACCTTCTTGATAGTAGTTACTCCTGCACTGAGACTAAAGTATGGGCGAACCACATCTGGAAGAATACAGAAGCAACTAAAAACTACGGGAAACATAAAAAATGACGACAACTATTCTAGACACGAAACTGTTAAACAACTGGTGACAGATTAACTTGGCTAGGTTCCAAATTCACTGCCTGAGTGCTGTCACAGATGAAGAGTTAAAAAAGAGCCGGTTTTGCAGTTAAGGAGTAATAACAAAGCAGAAAACGACTCCGACATCAGTGTTGAGTAAAGCCCCCGCCAAGACACGAAGAAACGACGCGATTCTGTGCAGCGTGGGGCGCGGACCGACACACAACTGGAAGCACGGGAGACGGAGGAAAGAAATCGCTGCCCGCCACCCTCCACTTTGCAATTCAGATGCAGAGAGCTGGCTCGCGTGTCGAAAACAAACAAAGTCAGCAAAAGAAAAACTGCTGCTATCACCATAATTAAATAGCGCGCCGCAACGCCGTGCCGCGGAAGAAGCACACAAGAAGATCACAGCGCCGGGCCGCACCGCAGCGGCTGGGATAATCGCCAGGGAGCCACGAGGTGGTAGCGGCGGCGCGGCATGCCTCTGGAACGGTAGATGGGGTAGCGCAGACGGGGTCTGCGTGGAACTTTGTGACGTTATGGCGAGCACGCAGCAAAATAAATGTCTGCTCCGAAAGCGGATTTGAGTTGCACAGCGTGAAGCGACATGTTTAACATATTCCTAGTTTAAGGTGCCAATCCATCCGAGGGTGTCAGAAACCGCCGATCGTATCCTGCAAATTCATTAACTGAGTCTTCATTTCGCCAAGAATGTTGCCTGGTTTAGTATCTTAACAACATAGGAAGGTTATTAGTTTAGCTTCATTTTTTTATCGAAATTTGTTAATGATAACGTTGCAAGCTGTAGTGGATGGTGAATTGCGACAAAATCTACATCTACATCCATTCTCCGCAAGCCACCTGACGGTGCGTGGCGCAGGGTACCTTGAGTACCTCTATCGGTTCTCTCTTCTATTCGAGTCTCGTATTGTTTGTGCAAAGAAACATTGTCGGTATGCCTCTGTGTGGTCTCTAATCTCTCTGATTTTAGCCTCATGGTCCCTTCCCGAGATATACGCAGGAGGGAGCAATCTACTGCTTGACTCCTTGGTGAAGGTATGTTCTCGAAACTTCAACAAAAGCCCCGTACCGAGCTACTGAACGTCTCTCCTGCAGAGTCTTCCACTGGAGTTTATCAATCATCTCCGTAACGCTTTCGCGATTACTAAATGATCCGGTAACGGAGCGCGCTGCTCTCCGTTGGATCTTCTCTATCTCTTCTATCAACCCTATCTGGTACGGATCCCACACTACTGAGCAGTATTCGAGCAGTGGGCGAACAAGCGTACTGTACCCTACTTCCTTTGTTTTCGGATTGCATTTCCTTAGGATTCTTCCAATGAATTTCAGTCTGGCATCTGCTTTACCGACGATTAATTTTACATGGCCATTCTATTTTAAATCACTCCTAATGCTTACTCCCAAATAATTTATGGAATTAACTGCTTCCAGTTGCTGACCTGCTATATTGTAGCTAAGTGGTCTTTCTTTCTATGTATTCGCAGCACTTTACACTTGTCTACATTAAGATTCAATTGCCATTCCCTACACCATGCGTCAATTCGCTGCAGATTCTCCTGCATTTCAGTACAATTTTCCGTTCTTACAACCTCTCGATATACTACAGCATCATCCGCAAAAAGGCTCAGCGAACTTCCGATGTTATCCATAAATCAGTCTTGCTTCGGAAGACTTCTCTCTATTGAGAATGACATGCCGCTTTCTGTATATTAACATCCAGAACTATATTACAATTATTTTTGACGCGCTGAAGACACATGATTATTATCTGGTACAGACAGTCGGTACACTGATAAACGCAGACAATTTCATAGATGTTCGCACTCGGAATGAGGCTTAACTCTGGATTATTTAGTTTTATAATAGTAAGAACGTCTTCCTCACACACTGTAGCACTTCCGCGTCGTAATTATGGAAGATACGTGCGGAAAGCAATAGACATGGACAGTTTTAACGTGAAAGGGTTTTTTATTTAAAAAGCGAATTACCTTACAGATCAGTCAGCTGCATCTGCACATGTACAGGCACTCCTTCAACTGAAACGGCAACCGGTCTCGAAAACAGATGTCAGGTTGCCAGTGTACTCAAAATGTTTAGGAAATTATCCTTGTAATTCTTTCAAGACCACACTGAATTCTTCAAACATCGAGTTTTCTTTAACGACAGTCAGCTTACCAAACTTCACTGTTTTTGTCAAAAAGATTCCCTTCTGCAACGTGATTTTCATCTTAAACGCATCCCCATCTTACTGTTGGCTGTGTTCAGTCAAGACTGCATAAATGCGAGATGTCCAATCTATTCCAGACATTCAAATTTTGGTCTCAGCAGTACTCTTTCCTTCAAAACTTCAAGGATAGCGTGTTTTTAACCGAAAACTCGTTAAGTTCTATCGAAAGCTATTGCAAGCAACACCGTGCGTACGACTTCAGAAGTTCTGCTGTTGGTTTTACCAATATCATGAAGTGCTTATTAAGCTTATCCATTACGGATATTTTAGGATCCCTGAATGTTAATTGAGTGTAAATACATTAAACTGCAACCAGTCACTTTTTGGAATAGCTATTTATTATTCCATCAACTGGTTCTCGAACTTTTTCACATTCATCTTCAGGTGCTTTTCTGGAAGTTGTATCACTATTTGAAGCATAATGCTGGGTGCTGGCTCTGTGACAAGAAGATGGAAAACGCTTTAATTTAGTGCCATGAGTGCTGTTTATCTGTCGATATGGTTGCATCAGTTTTAGTTTTGTACTTACATCGACAGTATAGGCGGCATTTTTCTATTAGTGTCCATCTGTCCGGTTCGATTTTGATGGCGAGTTGGTACATCACTTCACACACTTTCATGTCCTCTCATTGATCTTCCTTCCTAGAATTTTTCCTTCCAAAATATGTGCTAAAACCTATTCTTACGAAATAGACGTCTTCATAGTTCCCTCTTTTTCACTGGGATTACCCTTTGACTATTTTTTTAGCTGCTGCTCTTCAGATTTCTTAATAGCCGCTTTTTATGGCTTATAAGCCCTTTGATTTTGTTTTTAACTGGGTTCAGTTTTATGGTCGTACAGGAGCTCACGCCAGATGAATGTCTTGGCAAATTTTTATTGTTTTTTTTTCTGTATTGGGCTGCCTGTAACATATGTCTTCTTTTATTGAAATCACATTCTGCTGTAACAGTGTTTCCTGAGATTCCCATGCTACATTTCTTTTATATAGTAAATATAGTGTCTAAATAATGTGGCTTAGCGACGCTTTCTGTTTTATTTCTTTCAATTTTGATGTTAGTTAATATTATCATTCCTTTATGTTCCTATTGATAATGTTTTTTTTTAAATTTTAATTAAAAGTTCAAACTTTTTGGGTAAGAGTAGCAAATTTAAGAATTATTAGGAAATCAATTACAGTGAATTGAAATTACGTTCCCTTTAAATCCAGATGTTTCTCTTTTTAGGTTCTTCACGGCTTATTCGAGGGGGAGATTTACAATACGTGTACAAAGATATTATACTATGTATGGCAGTGTATCTGCACCTTTTTTTAATCTTTTCATCTTTTAAGCTATACAGATCTTCAGGTTTCTTCTCATAACGTATTGTTTAATATTGTTGTACATTAACAGATGTGCTACACATGTTTTAAGGACTTACATTTTAAGGAGTCGGGTGTTTCGAAATTTAATTAGAACGTTTCCGATATTATGAAGATTAATGTGCGCGAGACTATATGGTATTTGTAAGGCCCTTATGTCGACTACGCAACGGGCACTTTACGGGGTCGCTTGCAGCATGTGCTCTTAATCTGATAGTGACTGCTAACTGGTCGAATCCAGTTACGCATTGTGAAATGCAATTGTGACTGTGTAGTCGGCTTCCATTGTTATTGAGAGCTCATCAGCCTTGGCTGTTGTACTACAACCAGAGACGGGGGCGAGCGTGTGACGTCAGCTCAGCGCCCTCTGAGGGCAACGCGCCATCCCTCCTTATAACAGAAACATGGCTTCTGGGGCGCGCGCGGTTGTGCGTCACAGGTTGCCGAGGAGGCTCCACGAGGCTTGGCGAGGGGAGGGGGTGGGGGTGCGAGAGTTTGCCTTTGACGGGCTCTGCCGGGGCGCCGTGTTCAATCTCGCGTCGGAAAACATCTCTCGCCGATCCAGGTGACACCAGATCAAACATTCGCCGAGGCGATAACGTTACACCCCCGGGAAACAGCCCTCGGCTCGCCTCCTCATGTATTGGCAATTTCGTATACCTGCCCAGACTGGCGAATGCCTCCAGCCAGTGCTTGACGTGACAACGCTGCAACTTAGCAGCGCAAACGTCAAGTGACAACTACTTTAAATCAGACTACAGGAGACTGAGAATTCTTGCAGCGAAGAGAGCGTTTCTCTGTCTTCACACATCTGCGAGCCACAAAAGGGATTTCACGCAAAGCGATGGCCACATAAAACACTGTTTGGGGTATCCGGACACCCCTGTGTAAAGCAGGTTTGACCGCTAGATGTCACGACAGGCGTATCCCCCTCCCCACTCAAGTATAAAAGGAGGCTGTGAATATTCTCTTGTCAGTAGTGAAGCAGTGCCAACAGCATGGTCGGTCAGGAAAGCTGAATGACCTCGAACGTGGACTAGTCACCGAGTAACAAATCCATCAGGGACATTTTAGGACCTCTAAAGCTGCCCAGGTCGACAATTGGTGGTGATGTGATTGTAAGTGCAACGCAGAGGCGCAAGCACATCTGAACTAGGACCAGTTAGACCTCGTGTAATGGTGGACGGGGACCGTCCAGCGTCGCGTAGGGTGGCTGCAAACAGTCGCTTGAAACCAGCAGAAGGAATCATTCGTGAGTGCTAAGGCGAAAGGCAAAGGTCCCGAGTTCAACTCTCGGTCCGGCACACAGTTTTAATCTGCCAGGAAGTTTCACTTCATTCTGTAAGTAGGCTGTTTAGATTTTTATGTTGGTGACACCATGTAGCGCTCTATATGAAAATCACTGACTGTGCTGTGTGCAGCCTGTGGCTGGTTTGCATTGTTGGAATTTGCTATTGTAGTGTTGGGCAGTTGGCTGTTAACAGTGCGTAGCGTTGCGCAGTTGGAGGTGAGTCGCCAGCAGTGGTGGATGTGGGGAGAGAGATGGCGGAGTTTTGAGAGCGGATGGTCTGGACGTGTGTCCATCACAGACAGTAAATTTGTAAGACTGGATATCATGAACTGATTATATATACAACTATGCCTATCAGTAGTTAATGCCTTCAGTAGTTAGAATATTTTATTCAGCTGGCAGTATTGGCGCTCCCTGTATTGCAGTAGTTCGAATAACGAAGATTTTTGTGAGGTAAGTGATTCATGAAAGTTATAGGTTATTGTTAGTCAGGACCATTCTTTTGTAGGGATTTTTCAAAGTCAGATTGCGTTGCGATAAAAAATATTGTGTGTCAGTTTAAGCACAGTCATTTATAATTTTTTAAGGGGACGTTTCATAAGTCTTATAACACATACATCCAGGATAGTGTCCCCGCAAAAGAAAAGACGCACTGACGTATTTCATAGTTTTCTGTCCCGTGAAAAATGGCATTATTGGACGAAATCTTAAACGTAATGAATAAAGGAATTAATAACAGTCCAGGCAAGCTGTCACTGTCGATGCAAGCAATTTACACTTATAGCTGCTCTGTAGGAGACGAAGAAGAAAATTGTCCTAAGACAGGAATTGCCTCGTCTTATTCATTACTCGGCATAGGCCACAAAGAACTGTCAATGAAGCACTAAAAAGTGTGAAAGTCTACTGAAATGTGTCGATGGCATGCCAGTTTACAGAACCAGATTCGAGAGTAGATGAAAGCTGAACGAGCTGTCAGAATCGCCCTTCCCGGCGCAGAACAAAACGAAAGCGCCGCCTCCGGCGCGCCGGTCTCGGAGAAGGAACACACGGCAGCGCCGCCTGCGCCAACAAAATCACTTGCGAGCACCTGTCGGGAGCAGCTAGCCAGCCGATCGTACGCTCCCCGCAGGATAAAGCGAAAGCGGAAATTTCAAACGAACTGAAGTCGATCACAAAAGAAATCGGCGGACGCGAATCACAAACGGGTGCGATATTTTAGTAAAGGGAGCCGGCGTCATGAAATTCGCGCACTTGTTATCGCGGCTCCATTACGGTATACGCTTCTCTTTTCTCGGGTTAGCTTTTGTTTGCGCGTCTGGTAAACGTTGGTGGAGTTATTTTTAATATCTGCCTCGCGTGTCTCGTTCCCGCCGCGGACGTGGCGCCCGGGTTTTTTAATTTTAATTTCGAGAGTCTCCGGGCGGACACTGCGTGGTTAAGTGTGAAGCGGACTCCACTGTGGCAGGCAGAGTTCTCTCCTCTCTGCATGCGTCCACACTTAAATGAAACTCACCGTCGCTCTTCTATGTCGAGCGCAATAAAAAAAATAATAAAAATAACGAAACCTTTCCCTCACAGCAGTGAAAATTCTTTGCGTCACTGTCTGGCACTGTGGAGTCAGAGGTGTCATATCGGTAGACTGAGGAATGACCGCCGGCCGAAGTGGCCGTGCGGTTAAAGGCGCTGCAGTCTGGAACCGCAAGACCGCTACGGTCGCAGGTTCGAATCCTGCCTCGGGCATGGATGTATGTGATGTCCTTAGGTTAGTTAGGTTTAACTAGTTCTAAGTTCTAGGGGACTAATGACCTCAGCAGTTGAGTCCCATAGTGCTCAGAGCCATTTGAACCATTTTTTTGAGGAATGACCCCTTGTTCTAACTTCTGCACACAGCACCACTAGCTGTCCAACGTTCGTAACTTCTGCATCGGTATTTCAGATACCTACCTGCATCTACAGCTACATCTATACTTTGCAAACCGCTGTGAGGTGCATGGCAGATGGTACGCCCCATTGCTTCTTCCTGTTCATTTCACGTATGGAGGGTGGGAAGAACGATTATTTAAGCGCCTCTGTGCGTGCAGTAATTATTCTAATCTTATCCTCATAATACCTGTGCGAGCAATACTTAGGGGGTTTAGTATATCCCTAGAGGAATCATTTAAAGTCGATTCTCGAAATTTTTAACAGACTTTCTCGGGATATTTTACGTCTGTCTTCCAGAGTCTGCCATTTCAGTTCATTCCGTATCTCTGTGACACTCTCCCATGGATTAAAGAAACCTGTCACAATTCGTGCTGCCCTTCTCTGTATACGGTCAATATCCCCTGTTAGTCCTATCTGGTACGGGTCCACACGTTTGAGCAGTATTCTACACGTATGTGAGGCTCAGTGTGCGGCTAACTCACGCGATTCAAATTGCATACAGCACGAACAATTTTTTAAATTAGTTAGCGCAACTGACCATTAGTTGCTTCACAACTTATCAGATAATGTTGAAGAACTGATGCCCTATTTAAAATCACGTATTATTTGATTTATTTCGCTCACCGGTCATCAGAATGTGCAGATATTCATAGCCGTGATTGGTGTGACAAAGAGACGCCTCCAGTTTGGAATTATTATGCTGGGAGTTCAATAGAAACTGCCATACTCGAGTGAAAGTTGGTTACGTCTGCATGGATACCACTTGTACGCAAAACTACGCGAGTTCACAATAATCCGCTGCTCAGCCAGCAGCAGCACCCCCGTCCACGAACCTCTCTGTTCTCGGGGGTATGGAGAGAGTTGTCGGTGAAGAGAAACGGTGGCGCGGCCGCGGCAGCCGAGATAACGGTACAGGCAGAGGCGGGGGGAACACGTTTCCCTCCGCCTGTGTCAGCTCCGCACTGCGCTGTTGTTTGCTGCCTGTTACCTGAGTGACAGGCCGGCGCTCGGAGGCGTTAACGCGGCGACCGACCGCC
This sequence comes from Schistocerca serialis cubense, assembly GCF_023864345.2. NCBI lineage: Eukaryota > Metazoa > Arthropoda > Insecta > Orthoptera > Acrididae > Schistocerca > Schistocerca serialis. The sequence goes on from NC_064643.1 coordinate 581,354,316, forward strand.
CGAACGACAGACGTCAAACCCTAGCATTCCCTGTCGCGCACTGTGTTCTCTCCGGTGGAACGAAGAAACGCCGCGCATGGTACTGTAGCACACGGGGGCGATTTACACCAGTTTCCTCCTTACATTATTTGTTTTATTCGTAAGAGACTCAGAGTCATAGGGAAGTGAGTTCGTGTTAGGAGGAAGAATTTTTGAGTCATCGGTCTACTAGCTGGTTTGATGTGGCCGCTATATCCTCAATTATTTGTCGGCTGTAATCGAGTCTCCGTCCTCCTCTACAGTCTCTACCCTCCGCAGCTCCTTCTGGAAGTGATTCCACGATGTCGTAACACATGTCGTCTCATCCTGTCCATTCTTTTTGTCGGTGTTTCAAATATCTTTCTCTCTCCGTCTATTCTGCGAAGAACCTCCTCATGCTTTACTGTATCAGTCCATCTGATTTTCAACTCTTTTCTGTAGCAACACGTCACAGATCCTTCGATTTTCTTCTTTTCGGTTTTCCCACCGTCCATGGCGTACAATCCTGTGCTCCAACCGTACATTCTCAGAAATTTATTTCTCAAATTAAGGTCTATATTTGATACCAGTAGATTTCTCTTCGCCAGGAATACCCTCCTTGCTTGTCTACTTTTTGTGTCCTCCTTAATTCTTTCGTTGTTATTTCGTTTCCTTAACCTCGCCTACTTCGTGCTCACCATTTGAGATGTTAAGTGTCTAGTTACGCTCACTTCGCGTACCTCTCACTACTTCCTTCTTTCTCTGGTTTACTCTATCAACTTTCGTTGCTCTTTTCCAGGTCTTGTAAATCTTTTTCACACTCACTAAGGACGTAAATATCATCAGCGAATCTCATAATCGATATTCTTACACCCTCAATTTTTATTCTACTCTTGACCTTTCTTTTAATTCCGTTACTGAATCTTCGACGATATATTGAGTAGTAGGAGCGAAAGTCTGCATCTCTGTCTTAAACCCTTCTTCATTTGAACACTTTGTTCTTGGTCTTCCAGCCTTACTGTTACCTCTTCGTTCAGTGGACGATGTGATTTCTCTCCAACTGAATGCAGAAAAATATGAAGCTCATAATTTTGTATCTATGTGATAACTGGTGATGAATAATGAATATCTGGTTACTCGCATGTACATTGGTGACAATTCTATTGCTACACTTACGTCTAAGGTCATGGTTTGAGAATGGACGTGATGGTTCGAAATTAGTCATCACAAATAAATGACTATTATCGCAGCTGTGATTGTTACTGAAGTAAAATAAACTTGCAGATCCGCTCCTAAATCCCTGGATCGATTTCAACCACACTTGCTACACATGCGGCTTATTGTCTGGAAATAAGTACTGCAGGGTAAGAAAATGCAGTGGCATAGGAGATGGACAGAGAGAGAGAGAGAGAGAGAGAGAGAGAGAGAGAGAGAGAGAGAGAGAGAGGGGGGGGGGGGATTATGGGATCGAAATAGCTGGTGGGAGACGAAATGGATTGGGAGAGGGGGCAGGAGGAGATGTGTGCAATATATGTGACATACATATATGCAGATGAAGCTGTGGGTAAAGAGTTAGTAATTTAAAAGAATCACGAATCCAAAGAAACGAAAGTAAATAGTCCAAGGAACAAATCAGAGAAGCAGGGATAAAAATTTTAACTTATCCTGTAAAGAAGTAAAGTGAAAAGCAAATAACATCTCACGATGAATCTGCAGGAAGGTAAGTCACGAATACATGTGACCGGCAAGGCAGCACTGTCTAATACAGTTTCCATATACCGAAAACAAATACTTCCACAGTCTCATTTTATTCCTGGCGCATAAACGACGACAGCGCAAAGACTGTAAACAACATACACGCATTGGGCCAGTTAGTTCAAATCAAATGGCTCTGAGCACTATGGGACTTAACATCTGAGGTCATCAGTCCCCTAGAACTTTAGAACTACTTAAATCTAACAAACCTAAGGACATCACACACATCCATGCCCGAGGCAGAATTCAAACCTGTGACCGTAGCGGTCGCGCGGTTCCAGACTGAAGCGCCTAGAACCGCTCGGCCACAACGGCCGGCACCAGTTAGTTGTGAGCAGCTTGTGTTAAGCTGTGGACGTGAGGAACTAGTGTGCCATTGTTTCTGTGTCACGAATCGCAATGTAGCAGCATGTCTAAAGGAACTATTCAAGACATTCTCCGGAATGTCCTATCTGGTACAGCAAAGTGTGTGCAACGTTTGTGCCGCAGGCCCTGTCACCGAACTAAAACTACGACACTTGAACGCCTGCCTAAACGTGACTGAAATGCAAACTGCGGACAATTTTTTTCCCTGAAGTTAATCATTACAGAGGAACAGACTTGATAGTATCAGCATTAACTTATCACAGTTGGACAGCATCCCAACAGCGGACTCTTATGACAGTTTTGCATGGTTGTATAAATATTGTGCGTTGTACGGGGGGGGGGGGGGGGGGGGGGGACGGGACACCATGTAGAAAACCTGAAGCGTTAAAACTAACATCTTAACGTTTTGCTGTTTTTTATTAATCCAGTCTAGAAGATTTTTGGACTGACATGAGTAAGCCAGTGGCTGCGTGCTACATTCGACTGAGTCCCTGGAGAGTGCTGCCCTCTCTGGAGGAATTTGTACCTGAGGGACAATGGTCAATAAGCCAGCCCTCCAAGGACACCTAACGGTACACCCGCCGCAGCGAGGGTGAGAACGCTTTGTGAATGGACTCTCGGTCGGTCGAGTGTGCTTAGCGCTCGGTCGCGCCATGTAAGACGTCAAATGTGTGTATTTTGACACGCAGATATCAACTCAATCGAAAATAATAAGTGATTATCTGAACTGTTGTCAAAAAATGGCTTTAAACACTATGGGACTTAACATCTGAGGTCATCAGTCCACTAGACTTAGAACTACTTAAACCTAATGACATCACACACATCCATGCCCGAGGCAGGATTCGAACCTGTGACCGTAGCAGCAGCGCGGTTCCGGACTGAAGTGCCTAGAAGCGCTCGGTCACAGCGGCCGGCTTCCTACTGTCAGTCAACCTCGACACCTTACCGTACACCGCAGTATCGTCAGAATATTGGTGTCCACCCTGTCCTCCGAATCATTTATGGATATAGAAAATAACTGTAGTTCTGTCGCACTCCCCTGGAGGCACTGGTGACGATACCCATCGGCTGGACACAGAATAAAGCTGCATCTCCATCTCCTGAAGAAATTTGGGGACCTCTTTCTCGCCAAATGGCAGCCATCAACAACAACAGAGGCGACGTTTGCGTAATGTGCCCTGGGGATTAATGTTTAGCGTGGTGTGATTATTTTGCTTCCTAACCGGTTTCCATGACATGGCATGGCTCCGTCAGATCTCATTGTTGACGATGTCTCGGACACACACACACACACACACACACACACACACACACCACCTCCTTGCTCGTGGCGGTAACCACATTTCACCAGGCCACAACTAGCAGCAGTTAGCACCACGGATTTAGCGGTGTTGCGTAAGCAAGTAGCGGCGACGTCTAAAGCGACGCCGATGGCAGGGAGGCTAAATCGGCAGCGTCGCGGCTCTGACGTCAGGCGTGTCTGCGTCGGCTATTCCGGGAGATCCTCCCCCCCTCCCCTCCCCCCACCAAGCCACCGGGCAGCGTGGCGGCCCCGCAGCTAAGTTAGCGTTGGCCAGCGCTGCCCGCCAAGTCCCGCGCCTCCTGTGTTGTGTCTGCGGCGGCGCTGCTGGTGTTGGTGGTGGCAATGCCCTCAACGGACCCACAGGCCGCTGCAGACGCAGAGGGACCCCACTGTGTAGGCAACCTGTTCGCGCGGTACCATGGACTGGTCTCCTTCAGATGAACAGGTTGTGACGCACCTTCTCATAAGCGACCATTTACGTATTTTCTTCGACCATATTTCGTATTACAGAAACATTTGAATATTTTCTCAAGCAGTGCCTTACTGAATCGGGAGGCTGTTCGCAGGGTGGGACTGATTGAGTAACGCGTATGCCTTGCTAAATGTATAGGGTTTGCTACTTTGCAAGCGGTTTCTAGGGGTGGTCAGAGGATTAGGGGTTTGAGTGTATACGATGCTTCTAAGTTTTCGTGAAGGGTAGGCAGATGAGACCTACAGCTGCGACTGTATCATTAGTTTCGAAGTCTTATTTAGCTTGTGGAAGGTATTAGACAAAATTCCGAACTTTTGCGCCGTGAAGAAAACAGAAGAGCACGGAATATCAAACCAGTTTCGTGGCTGGACTGAACAGTTTCTAGCACACACAACATAGCACACTATTCTTAAAGGAAAGAAATCTTAAGACACAGAAATGACTTCGAGCACACCTCAAGGAAGTGTATAGGACGATTACTGATAACGATATCTACAGATGACCTAGTGAATAAAGTCGGAAACACCATGAGCTGGCCGGCCAAAGTGGCCGTTCGGTTAAAGGCGCTGCAGTCTGGAACCGCAAGACCGCTACGGTCGCAGGTTCGAATCCTGCCTCGGGCATGGATGTTTGTGATGTCCTTTGGTTAGTTAGGTTTAACTAGTTCTAAGTTCTAGGGGACTAATGACCTCAGCAGTTGAGTCCCATAGTGCTCAGAGCCATTTGAACCATTTTGAACCATGAGCTGTGCCGGCTGCTGTGGCCGAGCGGTTATAGGCTCTTTAGTCCGGAACCTCGCTGCTTCTACGGTCGCAGGTTCGAATTCTGCCTCGGGCATGGATGTGTGTGATGTCCTTAGGTTAGTTAGGTTTAAGTAGTTCTCCAAGTCTAGGAGGCTGATGACCTCAGATGTTAAGTCCCAAAGTGCTTGGAGCCACTTGAACCATGAACTGTTTACCGACAATGTTGGTGCTGCATACAGGTAAATGGCAACTGTAGCGAAATACAGGAAGACTAGCAGGGAAATGATGCCTGGTGCAGGGGTTAGAAGTTGAGCAGTAGCATAAACAAATGTAAAGCTCTGTCTATAATGAGGTGTAAAGACTCGTTACTTATGATGATCCGACTGATGATGATCACTTGAAGCAGTCACCTCCATTACGTATCTGGAAGTATGCGTACGGAACTATTTTAAGTGGAACGACGTGATAAAACTAGAATGGCAGATAACAGCCAGAGATTCTTAGGAAGATTGCTTACGAAGTGTAGTTCACCTTCGAAGGAGGTAGCTTATACGACCTTTGTTCGACCAATGCTTTAATACTGCTTGTCAGTCTCGGATCCGCACCAGAAAGGATTTACACAGAAAACAGAAAAGAATCAACGAAGAGCAGCGTTTGTCGTCACAGGTCGTTCAGAAAGCATGGAATGGTCATGGAGATGCTCACTGAAATCCAGTGACAGGTGGTGTGCGCACGGTGTGGTATACCGTTAGAATTTCGAGAATGAGAGTTGCCGGAAGAAGTATCCCCCACCACACACCATAAGGTTGTATTTGGAGTAGAGATGGAAAAGTAATTTTTTTTGGGGGGGGGGGGGGGGAGCAGCTCGCCATTTAAGACGAATCTTGTATTCACAGAAGTCGTGGATGCCCTGTAGAATGGACGCCGGGCATCACAGCTTCAATTACTGTTAATAACAGCAATTATTCACGTTTCATATATAACACGTCAGGGGAAGTCTGTCAGCCACTGAACGTATTAAGTGCAGTAAAGTTAAAGTTTATTTCAACAAATGAAGGGGGAACAGTCTCCCTGTAATGTAAGGCACGAAGCACCAGCTTCTTCGCGATTCCGCCGATATCTCCATGATGTCTAGGAGGATAAGCTTTTTCCATATTCTAGTTAGTCATTTTTAATGGTATCACAAAGGTAGCTGCGTAATGTTCTAGGTGTTACTTACAATGAATACACTGTGACGGCACCCGATGTTGTCATTTAATAATTGCTACTACCCATAATCCTTGCGACGTTATGGCGCTTCCGATCGAGATGGAAACCATCAGAAACGCCTGCCACACGGAGCACGTAGCAGACCGTTTAAATGTTTTCCCGCGAGGTTACCTCACGGGCGAGCTAACTTCACCTTGGCTCCTTCACTGAAACAGATTTACCCAACGTATCCAACGTCCCTGGTATGGATGAAGGGTCTGTTTTTACTGTGAATGTGAATACTAGGGACTGGGCATGAGAGGTCAACATTGTCGTTATAGAATGATCCTCGCTGCAGTGTCACATATGAGCATAACGTCTCCGTTGTAAGAGAGGTGGCAAAATTGTTAACGCAGTGTGCTCGTACTTGTGAGAGCGTGGAATGACCGTCTACCAACTCCGTTTCAGCTGTTTAGTGATTCATGTTAGTAAGGTCCTGGTAATTTCAGACTGGCTACTTCGAAAAAGCCACGGCCATGTACTTCATCCGACCTACTCCAACTGAGCTACTGTTTTCTCTCAAAGACGGAAACTTGGCTGAAGTCGTAACTTCCGACAGGAGGGGCGAAGCACTGACAGTGGACGTTTGATTCGGTTCATCTGGCGAACGTATGCCCCACGGTTCATATTTCGAAGGGTAAGAATGAACCCAGAGTGCATGAATGTCATCCAGATGCATAGTTGTATCCCACTAGACAAAAAATGTTTTCCTTTCTGAGAAAATATTATCGTGAATTTATGAAGCATCTTCTGGACTCGTTACCTGTAGGTAGTTACTAGATGCACATCAAACCTATTCAACTCTTCGGCTTTTTAAGAAGACAGGGTGTTGTTTTTCTGTGTGGTCCTCCACTTGTACACAGCGCCCCTAGACTTTAAAAGTCGGTTTCGTTTGCCCACTTTCGGTACTGGCTCTGAATTAATGACGGAGATGTGTTATGAGGAGGTCGGATGGTGAAATTCTTGGGAAACGATTTTGTAAAAGCATCCGAAAAGCAATATCAATCAATTAATTTCGAACCATGCAGTTTTCCGCTTTAAATATGTTCAGGGATATTAACTTCATGCCGTACCCGCAACCAATGAAAGCGTTTCTACCTGCAGTAGGATTATGTCCACTGACAACCTGAAATTCTGACAAGTTTTGGTACCTAGAACTATTTACTTCTAAATCAGTTACTGTACCTGGCAACCCAAAAACTTGTCAGAACTAGCAAACAATGGGACACCCTTTATCGAAGTCTGAAGTAAGGAGATGTGGTCCGGAATCAACCTTATCATAAGTTATATCCGATATCGTCCTGATACCTCTGACAGTGAAGCGCTATTGTTGTTAAGATTATAGGGTAGGAACTTTCGTATGTGTTAATATGGAAGAAACCAAGAAGAAAAAAGTCCACTCAGTATGGACTCCAAAACGCATACCTTAATTGCTATGAGGAGATGTGCTTCACAGTGTCGAAGATGAACAGGTGCTCATTTGTCTAAGGGACGGATTTTACAACTCATGTTTACTAGACACTTTTTTCTACTGAAAGTTGCCTTAGTTAACAACTTAGCGGCAACATGCATTCGACTGTCAGAGGTACCAGAACGATTTTCGATTTCAAACCAGTCGTTTCCGGACCAGGATTCTTACGTCACATGGATACGCTTACCCTTCTCCATCATCTGTGAGAGATTTTAACATCAACACGGAATCAGCTTGTATATAATTTTGTGATTGGGTAAGTCTAAAGATCGAAGACATTGGAAAAGTGAATGATACCGAGACATCTCAACAAAGACCGCTATTCCCCTGTTTTTAGAACTCGTTTCATATAGTAGCAAGTGTTTGTTGTAGCTGCCGCACGATGTTAAGCGGCGACCACCGCAGCGAAGTCAAGTGCTGTATAGTCTGTCGGCTGGTCTAGCTTACCGTACCCTACCCTACCCCCATTCACGGCGCCTCCCCTACGGTGACCTGTGCCAAGAATTTCACGTTTGAGCCGCCCTGGCGCGCTGCCACACTGCCTCCTGTCTTGGCGCCGTTCTCCAGATTACCAGGCGCCGCCTGAACGCTGAATGTTAACAGTACCCCGACCTCCACACATTAGTATTTGTGTCTAAAATTATACGGAATAATACAAAACACAAAAATAAAATTCGCGTTACGGAGGAATTGTGTATTGAGGCGTACTAGAGCACGATTGTTTACAGACCTTACGGCACGTCTCTTTGTGACATGTTTCATTGGGATCGATGCAAGTACTTACCAAACCGCCCTTCCACTGCCATTTAGATGATGTAAGCAGATGGAAACTGTAACGGGGTAAGGACACAGTTCAAGGTCGAAATCAGTCGCATTTCAATACACTATGACAAAAATTCAACCGTCATACATTCTAGTCTTGTTAAATTCTTTGTCAGCTTCTTTACAATATATGAAACTCATTTGTAGTATACACGTCTATAGTGTCTCTAAGCATGTCAAAAATCTGTTCTTAATTTCGGTTAGGGCTGATGCTCTGCTTTTTCTTGAAATATGAGAAATTTCCTCGTCCACAAAAGTTTTCTGCTTGAGATTTGGCATGCACAATGCTTTACGCAGTGGATGTGATAAAGTGGAAGCTAATGAAAGAAGGCTCCTATTGGTGCACCGGTGGCGGGAGCAATCGAGTCCCCTATTTGTCAAATATCAACTGCTATCAACCGCACAACAGCTATGGATTACATACGGTCCAGCTACACCATGCTAAACAAGAAGCTTTCGTGACACCCACGTAATTCCTAATGTGTCTCACGTTCCATAAAGATAGTCAGGTATGATATTTCGTCAACTCTTTCCCCACCGGAACTGGATTACTCTCAATGCATTAATCTGTTGAAACACGTCTGTACTAAAAGGCTAATACCATCTACACCCACAGACTGGCATCGACAAACAATATTTCAAATTGTTGTTTCCATTCTTGGAAGCGACAACGCTGTCTTAGTTATTAATTTAGATTGCGTTCAACAGATATCCGATCTACCTCACAACAGACCATTTCATGCCAAATATTGGAGCCCCGACCAAAGAAACCTGATGTACTACAGAAAGACTTTATCGCTGTTTCCGCAACTACTTCCAGCAGCTTGAATCGGAGAAGAAACTATACACCGAGAACTAGTTGATTTTGCAAACGCTTTCACTAACAAGTTGTAAATTACGATGTAATCGGGCGGTGTCTTGTCAGTGTTCCAAGAATGCTAATTTCTAACTAATGGCATTTAGGTCATAATTAAGCTGCTAAGAGACCTTCGAAGCATGCCTCTTTACTTCGAAGGCAACACAATAATGAATGTAATTATGATATGCATACTTTACTCTAGTAACCCTTTTTCAAACAACTCAGTTGGTAGGAACTAGAAGAAAGTCCTTTACGGTACTAATACAGAGGCCTGTGGTTAAGGAGAAGGAAGTAGAGCCATCCTCTCATCCGTGAAACCCATAGTAACCTATGAAAGTAAAAAAGGAAAGTAGTGCCACTTAGGAGGTGTTCAACGTTGACATGGTAGTATGTTGCACTGTTGCTGCAGTAGACACGAAATTTGGAAGACTGCTTTCAGTTTCTGTTCCGTCTCCACAATTATTTTTAAAGTAAGCCTCCCAAAAAGAAAATTTTTATCGATGGTGCAAACTTTGCTTTCTACGAAAAAAAGTCGAGGTGTGGCATATAGATACTATTAGTTGCTGGTTATCCTGATATTTCGGTATCGAGCCTTGTTACCATCTGTAACTGACTTCTAATTCCTAGTCCGGTTACTGAAATTCGCAGTGAACCAACTTCATCTCCCACAACATCCGGGACGAATTTAGTGAACGGATTCACTGGGAAAAACCACCCACCATAGAGCACGCTACCTGTTTTCTCTGTGGCTGTGTGCTGTTTAGTTAGTATCAAGTTTCCTACTGAGAAATGTTGTCATAAGGGATTGAAGGTAACTCCTTTCTCGTTAATTAGACTTGGTGCTGGTGGCGTCACGGCCTGGAATTGCACGTTCACCTACTTTGCGATACGCGAAATGAAGAATCTGGCATGACAAATTTTTGCCTCGTGGAGGGGAACGTAGCCTATGAGATGCAGCGTCGGTCACAAGCAGAGTTTAGGTGGTGTTGTATTGTTCAGGGTCAAACTCTGTATGTGGTGACTCTTTCTGCTGTAAAGTATATGGTATGAGTACAAGCTGTTTCAAAGCTCCGGCACATTGAGGATCTCCCAAGAAAGTATCATTTTAGGTATGATTTGTTAAAATAAAGTGACAGCAAACTCTACAAGGTGATTTAGCTCCCCCTGCCGATGTGTTTTAGGCCACCCACAACGCCTTCAGATACCACACCGAAGATTTTCATATCCTCTCATACGTTTCACATATACACTTAGTCGTACAGAAGAAAATGAACAGGACCTTTACGTAAGAAATTTAATGTAGTTAAATATTGTACTTGGATATGTTGTTCGCTAGAAGCAGCATTCTTCTAATTATTTAAGAAAATTTTACAGAAGTGACCTACAAATGCATTTCTCTTGAGTAAAACCGTGGCTACCAGTGAAAACGTTTGCCAATATAAAATTTAGCTAAATTAAATTTTCGACAAAAAGGTCCTGTTCATTCTTCCTATAAGACTAATATTTTGTGCACAGCATACAAGAGAAAATGAAATCTTGGGTATAGTTTTGAAGGAATTGCAGGATGCATAAAACCCTTCAGTAGGGGGAGCTTAATCAACCTGTATATTGGTAGTTAAAGTTTACCCATATTTGATGTTTTAAGCGTTATAGCTTTTGTGCTATTAACGTATACCGTTTCATTGTTATGGTACATAAATTTTACACTAAGTTTCATTGAAAGAAAAGCCTCGAATGTGTAACTTGTAATTATTCGTCATCGTGAAATATCACAGCATAGTTGTACAGTCAAATATTCTAGTACTTGTTATTAATTTAACAGACGTATTATCTGGTACAGACGATGTTATTTACTATGAACAATGTATTAGCTGCATATGTTGTTGCATTGCCCCACGGCTGGAATGTCTACCTAGTGTACAGAAATTGTAACGTGACTGCCAGTCTACGTAAGGTAATAAAAACAAGTTACACACCGGAAGGGTTTGCTATTATGAAACTCTGATTTATATATACATACATATATATATATCTGTTTTATGGGCTACCTCGTTTTTGTATCTTGCTGCTAAATATCTTTTTCAATGAAGGTGATCAGCTACAAAGCAATCTGTCCTTTCAGTCGAATGAAACTACGAACCGAATCACTATCTTGTAACCTATGTGATGAAGTGTGTTACTTCAGAGTGGTCATAATCAATACAACACCGCGAATGTGGATATTAAGTATCTGTATCCCGAAAGGGAGACAGAGATTCAACTGCGTTAGCAGAAAACTGTAACTAATACGTATCTGAATCTGTTCTACACATTAGTGTTCCTCTTCTAGCAAATCGCTGTTCATACCATTTTCTTCGCGATTTCCTCTGCTATTCTTCGATGGTCGCTAACATAGTTAACATAGCTATTTTACACGCGACCATTTTCTTAAACATGCTGCGTGATTAGTGCGCCAGGTGCAGCCAACTGCCGCTGGAGAGCGCTGCAGTCGCAGACCGCGATGAGGAGCACGTTACGTTACGAGAGATAAAAGGAGGTCGTTTCGGAGTGTACAGACTTTCCACAATTTTCCGCCGTTTTACAATTTACGTCAACGTTTTGTCGCCTGCTTTTATTGTTCCTTATCTTCTTATGTTTTAAAAATTCTGTAGGCTGAAGAGTAGCGTAAGCTGCTGCCAGCCGGCCCCCATCGGGGGAATCGAGATTCAATAAAGGAAAGAAAAAAAGAGCGTACAGCAACCACAAAGGACACCACCTCTGGAGTGCTACGCCAAAAGTAACACTTCCCGAGTGAGGATGTCTTAAGTCAGGAAAAAACAAGCGAGGATCTGTCAAACAAACTCATCGCAAAAGTTACAGCGAACAACGTTGGCACGCGTGTCAGAGCGGCAGTTGTTTTCTTATTAGCGATCAGCGAGGCATAAGATGCGAGAAGCGTTCAGTAAGTAACGTAACACATTTTTTTCTCTGCTAATTTCTGGTGGAAAAATGCATTATTTGTTGTAGGACATAGTGGAATATTCCCGCTTCAGTCCCTAGAGTTTCATGTAATTCGATAGTTGGCGGCGCTAGGTGTAACCTTCAAAATGGCGTCTGCAACGGAAGTGCGTTCTTTTGGCTGTAAACCACATGATCACAGACTTTCATACGCACTTTCGGAAAGTCTACGGAGACCTGACAGTGAACAAAAGCACGGAGAGTCTTCGGGCGAGGCGTCTGTCATCCCGCAAACCCGTCCGATGTCCCGTGTGCCGGCCGGCCGCACACAGCTTTGACTCCTTCCATGTTGGAATGTGCAGACACACTCATTAGAGGTGATCGACGAATCACAATCAAACAGCTCGCTGCGCAGCTGGAAGTCTCTGTTGGTATTGTTGACACACTCCTCCACCAGTCGGCGTATTCAAAGGTTTGTGTTCGCTGGGTTCTTCGCCGCTTAACGGAAGACCACAAAGAACAACGAACGGCCATCTTTACGAAATTCGCTACAAGGCTGATCGTAATAAATTTTTGTCGAAGATCGTCTCAAGAGTTCATTGGGCTGTTCTTTCCACATCCGCTCTACAGATCTGATCTCGCACTTTCCAACTTGTGTGTGGCCCTATGAAGGATGCACTCAGCGGGATGCTGTACGTAGATGGTTCAAGTGGCTCTGAGCACTATGGGACTTAACATCTGAGGTCATCAGTCCCCTAGAACTAAGAACTACTTAAACCTAACTAAGCTAAGGACATTACACACATCCATGCCCGAGGCAGGATTCGAACCTGCGACCGTAGCGGTCGCGCGGTTCCAGAGTGAAGCACCTAGAACCCCTCGGCCACCCCGGCCGGCTGGCCTGGAGTGATTTAGGAAAAATTCTAAATTCGAATGAACGAACGAGGGTCTGAATCCAGATACATGTGATTTTGTTTGCTACGATCTTTCGTAATCTCAGTCCGCAGCTCGTGGCCGTGCGGTAGCGTTTTCGCTTCCTGCGCCCGGGTTCCCGGGTTCGATTCCCGGCGGGGTCAGGGATTTTCTCTGCCCTGTGATGACTGGGTGTTGTGTGATGTCCTTAGGTTAATTAGGTTTAAGTAGTTCTAAGTTCTAGGGGACTGATGACCATAGATGTTAAGTCCCATAGTGCTCAGAGCCATTTGAACCATTTTTGATTTTTTCGTAATCTCATCGTTGTATTGAGTTACTGTAGAGAACCGGTATACACAAAGAGATGTAGAGGTAGTATATTTTAGTTCCTGGTTGGTTTCTCAGTCAACTGAACAGCCAACTAAGCTCCCGCCCTTTTGAGGGAGAGCTTCCATTACCACAGCAACTGAGAGAGAGCCTGCTAAAAATTAGTGCGGTGCTAATCCATATTTTCGCCATGTAAAAGGGACGTTAAGGGTCAGACAGTTAATTTGGCATAGTGGTGTTCTGGCGGCGGATATTCCAATTTGGAAGGAGCAGCAACTCATCTCATAATGTGAAGGCCGAACGGCGGCCCGCCCTGAGAGGTGCATAAAGTTTTACGGTTACTAAGCCGGAAGGCACGGCAGCGACGGGCGCCTCCTCCTCGCACAGGGTCTGCGGCGGGCGTTATCCGCTCGCGACGCGGCGTCGGCGATTGGGGCGGCCAGCGTGAAACGACGTGCCGGCGGGGGTTCTACAGCCCATTCTGGGCACCGAGCAGGGGCCGGGGGTGAAATTGTAACGACACGCCGACGCTGCGAAGGAAAGACTCCCGCGAAATGGGTTCCGTCCCAGTCGGCGGAGCATATTCCACCGGAGGCGCAGCGCGCCCGAATCGTCTCACTTGTTGCTCCGAGAGGCGCAGCACCTAATCTCAATAACGTAAAGGGGACGCAGATCGCAGTGCTCCTCAAAAGAGCATACCCACCTCACGCTGCTCCGTCTTGTTAAGGATAAAGGAAGCGACGATCCAAGTCACCTTTGCCGGAAAGGAGAAAACGACATGCTGTGCACCTCGACTGGAGAAGATAAAACCGGTGCAAAATATTTCTGAAAAATCGTACACTTGCCACAGAGATTTACTGCTTTTAAATGTTTTTGAAGCTTCATAATTTCACGAAAATGCTGTGTTACTTTGTTAAAGTTACTAAATTCTGTAAAACAACAGACAACCTTCAGGAACTAGAAACGACGATAATTACGAGACGTGTGTTCAGTCACAATCTTTCGTGTCAGGATCAACGTTATACATTAAGGGCTTACAAATTATAGAAATTCCCTGATTTATACTGTGTCTGACTCTGTCTTGTGCATAAATAAGGTACTTTCCTGCATTCCACAATTCTGGTGCAGTTACACGTTGACAGAGCAAATTAGCATTACTCCAACGTCCCGGGTACGGTGGAACAGCAACTCATTTTAGATTGTGATGCAAAAAGAGACGGCCAGAGTTTCAAGTAGCCGGCCGCTGTGGCCGAGCGGTTCCAAGCGCTTCAGTCCGTAACCGCGAGACTGCTACGGTCGCAGGTTCGAATCCTGCCTCGGGAATGGATGTAGTTGGTTGATTGTTTTTGGGGAAGGAGACCAGATAGCGAGGTCATCGGTCTCATCGGATTAGGGAAGGACGGGGAAGGAAGTCGGCCGTGCCCTTTGAAAGGAACCATACCGGCATTTGCCTGGAGCGATTTAGGGAAATCACGGAAAACCTAAATCAGGATGGCCGGACGCGGGATTGAACCGTCATCCTCCCGAATGCGGCATGGAAGTGTATGATGTCCTTAGGTTACTTAGGTTTAAGTAGTTCTAAGTTCTAGGGGACTGATGACCTCAGATGTTGAGTCCCATAGTGCTCAGAGCTATTTGAATTTTTGACTTGCAACTAAAATGGATTTTTATCTTGTCGGTGACCGCTTTTGGGCTATGCTGATTCTCAAAGCAACCAATGTTTCCCAAGTAAAATGTTCGTACAAAATAGTAGTAAATAAAATAGTTACATATGTGTATGGTCCCATCTAGTGTTCGTTAACAGGTTTAGGCAAGTATTATCTTCTCTGCATGACGCGAATTTAAAAAAAGGAGCCCAATTTATTTTCTACCAGTTTGGAGGAACATTTTACCTGGCAAACATTGGTTGGTTTGAGAACGTGCGTAGCCGAAACCAATTACTGACTAAATAAACATCCATTTTAGTTACAACTCTGTCTCTTTTTGCATCATCAATACAAATGATCATAACCTGACTTCTGTCCCCTAATTCTTCTTTTTATAACTGAGATTGGTATGTGTTTGATCAAAGCTGTATTATTAATAAAGTAACAACGTTGTTATGCCTTGTCATGACTTTCAGAAATATGTAACGGCTGCAATTCATAACCTACTAAAAACCATCTGAAACGTTTTTCCTGCCTAGGGAATCATAAACACAAAAGGAATGAAGCAAGAAAGGTATCAGAAACAAATTGGCTCTCGTCAGAGAAAAGAGTGATGGAAAGAAGTGAAGTAGTTGCAGTCGCATGGTCGAAGAGTTAGTTAAAGACGTTGCAGAGGTTTAGCTATTGTAAGGATGCGGAAGGAGAACGGTCTTTGTTCCTGGCTCAGTAACGACGAGGAAAAGCACTTCACAATTCGATTGCCTCATAATCGACGTCTTCTGTCTTCTCTAACTTTAATTACTTTCTTCAACAGCCAATATTATCTGTTAACCAGAAAGTCTTCTTCCTACTCTTCACTGCCCTTATATAAAATAAGTAAAGATGTCCTCAGCCGGAAAATTGATTTGTACACGGTGATGCATTACTTGGCATGCTTATACGAGCACATTAAGTCCACTCCGAACCACGGTGCAATTTGGAATTTTTCACAGTAGTAAATCGTCGTCGTGTGTAAAGAAAGAGATGAATGAGGGAGAAAATCCTAGAATCGGCTGAGAAACGAATACCGTATCTTTAAATTTGTAATCTGACACATGCCCATTGTCGTCGACGCACACCTGTAGTAGCATCTGAAAGATTGTTAGTATCTCTACTGTAGCCTGTGGGGGATATTTGTCAAAACAGGTGTCCTTGCTGAAAGTCATTTCAACGGTTCTTTATTTGCTATTCTATCTGTCAGATTTATATTTTCTACGTTTTACAACACTCAACCCAAAGCTTTTCTCTTACCATTCCTTGTTCAGTTTTCAAATCTACGCAGCAGCACCATCCACACTTGACGTTCAGCAATTTTTTCCCCGCCCGTTATCCACCTTGAAACTTATTTTGCGACTGCTGCTTTGTCCACAGCGTTAAACACCGGATTTGATTGCTACAATAGAAGTAAATGGGAGCTGAACTGTTTCACCGTCTCACTTCAGACATATCCCCCGTTAGTATCTCAAAACAATTGCGCTATTGTGGAACAGGTGTGGCTGAGAATTAAGGCTACGCTATGTTTGTAATAGTGAAGGCAGCAACGGAAAGTAAATCCTAAGAAAGAAAAAAAGACAGAGGGAGAGAGGGAATTTTGCAGAGTTCCTGGAGGTGCACATGCACGTCCTTCGGAATTCTCAGACGAGACTGCATGACGACACAGCTGTTTACTGCAACGACTCAGACAGGAAAGAGGCAGTTCAAGGTCTTGCAGTTCTCAGTGTGTACAGTGTACCCGTCTCTCTGTCTCTCTCTCTCTCTCTCTCTCTCTCTCTCTTTTTTTTTCCTCCTATTGCACAGAAGAACGAAGTAATATTCTGCACCTGGCGCCTGGCGCCACAGAGCTACGAGCATTGGTAGACATCTCAGCAGAGTTCGTCGACCCCCGAGGCAAGACGTTCTAGCACGGATCCTCAGACTACGTCGTGTCTTTCAGTACGACGAGCGTCAGGTGGGCGTTCCCGGAAGCGCTCGCTTAGACCCGCCCACGTCGCGGGTGTAGGCAAGTGTTATCGTCTGGGCGTGACGTGAATACGCCAGCCGTCAGTTGCCGCCACTTTCTGCCGCAGGGCACTGGTGTGTTACTGCTATGTCGAGGGTTGCCCGCTGGTGCAGCGTGGTACATTGTAAAAACGTGATTATGTGACCACCAGCTCGCACATTTCTCACGTGGCATCCCGAAAGCCACGGAAGAAGGCACATAAGTAGATGGCAGTGTCTCGATTTCCGAAAAGCATTTGACTCAGTATCATACGCTTGTTATCAAAATTACGATAGTGTGGGGTATCAAGCGACCTTTCTGAATGGATTGAGGATTTTTTGGTAGAGAGAACACAGCATGTTATCTTGGATGGGGAGTCATCCACACACGTAACTTCACGTGGCTCCCAGGAAAGTGTGTTGGGACCCTTGTTGTTCATAAAATCAGACGTTTCGCAATTGATGCATTTCTGTTTAATGAAGTACTGTCTGAAAAAAAAAAAAAGCTGTGGAAATATTCAGTCAAAGCTTGATAAGATTTCTATGTGGTGCTAAGACTGGCAACTCGATTTAAATGCTCAGAAATGTATAAATGTACTCTTTACAAGACCAGGAAACACTTTGTAGGGATGTGAATTGGAACGATGACATAGACTGAGCCGTAGGTAAAACAAATGGCAAACTGTTCTATTAGTAGAATACTAGGCTAATGCAATATCTACGAAGGGCATTGCTTACAAATCACTAGTGAGACCCACCCTAGAATATTACTGTAGTCCTGTACCCAATAGTCCTAACGGGGGATACTGAACGTGTACTAAGGAGGCACAGGTTTCTTCAACCATGTAAGAGTGTGAGGGATTCACTTTAAGATGGATGCGGTCTATCCGGAGAAAACCTGCTGACGAAGCTTCGAAAACCAGCTTTACATAATGAATCCAGAAATATACTATAAGCAGTGTATACCGCTCCCGTAGGGACCGGGACGACTAGATTAATTGCATCGTGCACAGAAGCAGTCAGACAATCATTCTTCCCGCACTCCAAACGTGAACGAAACGGGAAGAAGCTGTAACAAGTGATAAAATGGGGAGTACCCTCTCTCATGTCATTCAGTGTAGTCTGCAGGAAGTAGGTGTACATGCAGCTGAAACACCTCTCGATTTAAAAAATTACGACTGACGTACGTGTTTCCAGATATACAGTGCCTTATTCCATCTACTAATCTACTACATGAGATATGAAGATGATGCGCCACGTTTTTTTTTTTTTTTTTTTTTTTTTTTTCACGCTCTGATATCTCAATTTTAATGTGAGTCACCTGCCCATAAGGAAAATGCAAATCGGACATTCAGTCACTTTTATCTCGATCACACCAAGTGTGTCGCATTTCTACCTTCTAGTCGATGGTGTACATTGTATTCACACAAACCTTCCCATTTGTCTGCTGTGAACTCTTGCACCTGAAAAAGTTACGTTACACTGTCTCCGCACGGGGTAGCCGCGCTGTCTTAGGCGCCTTGTCACGGTTCACGCGGCTCCCCCCGTCGGAGGTTCGAGTACTCCCTCATGCATGTGTGTGTGTGTGTGTTCGATTTATCCTTAGCAAAGTTAGTTTAGGTTAGATCAAGTAGTGTGTACGTTTAGGGACCAATTGCCTCGGAAGTTTGGTCCCATAATGCTTACCACAAATTTCCAAATTACGTTACACTGAGGTTGACCTTTCACATCTTGAGAAATGAGAAGAAAGGATATGTATTACTTGATAAAAACTTTCTATTGCCGCAATCGCATAAATACTTATTTTCTATAATCGGTTTCGACAGAACTTGCTGTCTCTTCTGGTTTTCACAAAGCGTTGCTACAAAACGTGTTCATTCTGTGTTGGAACCTCATTCCAAGTTGTCTCACTAGATGGTAAAATGAAGCACGTTAGCAACGGTTTGTCAAAAGTTGTAAACGTTATTTCAGAGCTGATAAACCTTTGGACACCGTGCTACATTCTATCAATTCGTGAGACAACTTGGTATCGGTTTCAACTAATGAACGCGTTCTGTAACAGGAAAGCCTGTCGAAACCGGTTGTCGAAAATAAATATTTACGTGATCTTGGCTATAGACAGTTTTCTTACGTTAGCCTGTGTGCTATTATGGGAGAGTAAAAGCCACTTTTGTGTTACGCTTTTAGAAAAGTAATGTTTGAGTGTTACGATGTGATGCGTAATTGAACAGGTCTTGAAAAGAGGAGGCTACTGAATTAAAAATTTAAGGTGCTATTTAAAAAGAAAGAGACACTGTTGGTCTTATCATCGTAATGAACTACGTTACAAGAAAGGCAGTCGTATTGGTTAATGCCGCCCTGGTAGCTGCTGGTGGTTTGTTTCTGAACAAGAAGTTCTTTTGTGTGGTCAGAATAATGGGATACACTGAACAATGGTCGTAGCGACCTGTAGGGGTAACATAGAGAGTATTTTAGTTGAATGGAGAGAAAAATTAAACATTTTCCTCTGTTCTGGACGAATGTTTCTCTAACGGAACGGACCGATCAGCAGAACAACAGAGTGTTCCTTTTCGCCATAGAATTTACCCACAGGATGCGCCTTATGAACTACTATCCACCTCGTGCGACTACATTGTGCACTAGTATGTAGGAGCAGATTTATTTTAGAATCCAGATTTACTGTCGGCAGGGCGGACGGCGTACAGGATGCAACGGTGGAGCGTAGCTGCACTGGTGAAAGGCGGATTGGTAGCGAGGGAGGGATGGTGGGAGGAGAGCGGGATCGGAGGTAAATCCCAGCGGTTATTCTTAGAAACGCGGGAACGAAACCGGCCAGTTCCGTTGAGCGTCGCGCTGAGGTCGGCAGTACAGTCGTCGCCGAAAACATCGACCACCCGGCGCGACGGCGGCTCTCTGCGGGAGACGTGCTGTCTGCCTGGACTCACTCGTCAGCGCTCGCCCACTCAGCGTCCTCCGCTAGCGCTGCCATTGCCGCCCGAATGGTTCTTCCGCTTCGAGGCCCGCCCGCCGCGTTTATAACGTCGACACTCTGGTACCACGCGCCGCACTATTCCTGGCGCCGCGTAAACACGACAAGCGCCGGTGCCGCTGCACTCTACGCTCAGTCCCACAGCGAGTTAAAGTCACATCGTGACAGGCACAACGATCACGCCGACAAATCAAGCAGACTACCCCGTATGTGGAACTTCAAGGGACTTTCTCCAAAATTACTCGTAGTTAGTTTCGGCAACTGTTTTACAAAAGCCGGCCGGAGTGGCCGAGCGGTTCTAGGCGCTACATTCTGGAACCGCGCGACCGCTACGGTCGCAGGATCGAATCCTGCCTTTGGCATCGATGTGTGTGATGTCCTTAGGTTAGCTAGGTTTGAGGCATCGAGGGATCACAAATATAGCATTGGAGGGCAGCCTGGAGGGTAAAAATCGTAGACGGAGACCAAGAGATCAATACACTAAGCAGATTCAGAAGGATGTAGGTTGCAGTAGGTACTGGGAAATGAAGAAACTTGCACAGGATAGGGTAGCATGGATAGCTACATCAAACCAGTCTCAGGACTGAAGACCACAACAACAACAGAAAGTAGTTTTAAGTGCTAGGGGACTGATGACCCCAGAAGTTAAGTCCCATAGTGCTCAGAGCCATTTGAACCATTTTTTGTTTTACAGAAATGTGCGTTTTCAACTGGCCAATCTAAGAGACACACAAAATGTAAATTAGGTAATCAACGGCTTGTTTTGAAGATGATTTCAGTGTCCTACAGGCGCTTGATTTTTCCGAGTAGATCTATTGCACTTGATTTTCCGCGTACATATATACATGTACATGGGTACTCCGCAAATCACACTTAAGTGCCTGGCGGAGGGTTCATCGAACCATCTTCACAATTCTATATTATTCTAATCTCGAACAGTGTGTGAAAAAAAAAGAACATCTACGTCTTTCCGTGCGAGCTCTGATTTCCCTTATTTTAATATGATGATCGTTTCTCCCTATGTAGGTTGGCGTCAACAAAATATTTTCGCATTCCGACGAGAAAGTTGGTGGTTGAAATTTCCTGAGAAGATTCCGCAGAAACAACTAACGCCTTTGTTTTAATTATGTCCACTCTAAATCCTGTATCATGGTTCAAAAATGGCTCTGAGCACTATGGGACTTAACATCTGAGGTCATCAGTCCCCTAGAACTTAGACCTACCTAAACCTAAGTAACCTAAGGACATCACACACATCCATGCCCGAGGCAGGATTCGAACCTGCGACCGTAGCGGTCGCGCGGTTCCAGACTGAAGCGCCTAGAACCGCTCGGCCATTCCGCCCGGCCCTGTATCATGTCCGTGACACTCCCCTATTTCGCGATAATACAAAACGTGCTGCTCTTCTTTGAACCCTCTCGAGGTACTCCATTAATCCTATCTGGTAAGGATCCCGGATCACTCAGCAGTACTCCAAAAGAGGACGGAAAGGCATAGTGTAGGCAGTATCTTTAACAAATCGGCTACGTTTTCCAAGTGTTCTGTCAATGAAACGCAGTCTTTGGTTTGCCTTCCTCACGACTTTTCTGTGTGTTCTTTTCCATTTAAGTTGTTCGTATTTGTAATTCCTAGGTATCTAGTTCAATTTACGGCCTTAAGATTTGACTGATTTATCGTGCAAGCGAAGTTTAGCACATGTGGATGAACTCACACTTTTCATTGTTTAGGTTCAACTGTCAATTTTCGCATCATACACATATCTTTTCTAAAACGTTTTGGAATTTGTTTTGATCTTCTGATGACTTTGCTAGACGATAATTTCCAAAAGGATTACTAGCGCTTCAAGAACGCTTCCAGCGCTCAGAAATCGCTTCCGACTCATCCAGACGACTTCCAACACATCTAGACGACTTTCGGCGCTTCTAAAAGACTTCCAGTATTTAAAAAAAAAAAAAAAAAAAGTTCAAATGGCTCTGAGCACTATGGGACTACAACTGAGGTCGTAAGTCCCCTAGAACTTAGAAGTACTTAAACCTAATTAACCTAAGGACGTCACACACATCCATACCCAAGGCAGAATTCGAACCTGCGATCGTAGCGGTCGTGCGGTTCCAGACTGAAGCGCCTAGAACCGCTCGGCCACTGCAGCTTACTCTCAGTATTTCAAGGGGACTTTTTGACTGCCACAGAAGATACTTTTTACTTTTCTAGGAAATGTTTAACATTTTAAGAGAGATCTACACATCACGATGCCTTTATTATGCCACCAAGAATTTGTAGCTCCCAAAAATTTTCAGTTAAAGATATTTAGCCGTGTGTTGTCGACACCGAAGTTGCCTTATAGCAATTGAAAGATGGGTTATAAGGAAGGATGGAGGTGTAAAATGGGGGAAAAAAGGAAAAGGAGCACAATGTCTAGTTCCCCGGCATGCACGAGGGAGCATTGCGCCACACTAGGAACGAATCTGCACGATAAGTTAACTAAGTGTGATCTAACACACTGTCCAATTCGACTGTGTGGCTGAACAGGTTTTCCACAACTGCTGGTAAATTAGCACTGGTCGCCCATTTAAGTTTATAAAACAAACAGAAAGAGAGAGAGCTAAAGAAGATGGATACAGAAAAGAGCTAAAGTACTATTACACGGGAAGAAAGTATACGCAATTCACAGTGATGGCGCAAACGACATGTAGGTGTATAGCTGACACTGACACAGCCTGGGAAAAACGTTGAAAGGTTAGATGCATACTCAGAACAAAATTGACTGGAGAAGAACGAGGGCACGAACACTTGCCTAGTTCGAAAGCAGAGGGGTGGACGGGAGTGCTGCTTTGACGTTCGCAAAGAAACGAGAGTGGTTGCCAGAACTGAAGCTGTAAAAAAGGGTAGTGTGGCGTGCTTTGATAGTGTTGTTTTATGTACTATGTACCAACGTGTCCCTGCTGCACTCGACAGATTTGACAATGAGTACAAAGCCAAAACCGCCCATGAATTGTTTTAAACCAATATATGACCCAGACTTTGATTTCTACAATTTAACCCCTCACAAAGGTCACCAGTCACCTCTGCAAGTCCATGCGCCTCATTCCGCCAAGAGTCTTAGCGGACAGCAGCGCTTCCATCTGTCAGCGAGTTTTACAGCATTCCACACACGGCTGCAGATTGAAAGACGTATCCTGGAAGGTCTTTTGAGGTACCTCACCACTACATACGCACGCTGCCAATACACTTGCTGTTATTCATCCCGGAAGAAGTCGGAGACACTGAAGCACTGTTTTTCATGTGTGATTCTCCTAAGTCAGATCTATCTGCGACTTCCCTTGATCCTGAACCTGATCTCAGGAAAGATTCGATTTAATATAAAATTCACAATGAAATGTTGCTGTTACTTCCTAGACGACTTCTTCTATATACAAGTAGTACGGTGATAGGCACCGTTCGTCCCACGAATTTCCCATCTTTTAAGTCTAACTTGTTTTCTTTTTTCCCTTGTTGTAGCACACTCGTCTGCCACTATGACTTCTCGCCAGTCTTCTAAGATTTGGATCATCTTATTTTATGTTGCGTAAACCGAGGATTCCTTCAAGGTCAATAAGCTTTACTTAGAACCTTTGAATACTTGAATAGTGTCTGCAGGAAATATTAATAACGTTGTAGAATTTATTTCTAAAAATAACAAAGATTTTTATTATTGGCGAAGAGTAGTTTGAACAACTGACTGGACGACTACTCGTTTCAAATATCCGTCTGCAGAACAACATTCCTCACCCTCCCGCTTTATGAAAAGCTTCAAGTCAGCGAGGAGAAAAAAAGTGTGTGAAATCTTATGGGACTTAACTGCAAAGGTCATCAGTCCTTAAACTTACACACTACTTAACCTAAATTACCCTAAGGACAAACACACTCACCCATGCCCGAGGGAGGACTCGAACCTCCGCCGGGACCAGCCGCACAGTCTATGACTGCAGCGCCTTGACCGCTCGGCTAATCCCGCGCGCGTTAGCGAGTCGATAGAACTTCTCATTAAAGTCAAATTTGTGAAAAAATTGGTAAGAGTTTCTGAAATTTGTTCCTGAATTTAATTCATAATTATACACCGTAATTAAGAAATAAATTGGTTATCGATTGACTTAATGAATTCAAGAGTTTTTCCAGCAAACTATTTGTTGGCGATATCGTCTTTCTCTGTTTTTTTGCTGCTATTAACGACAGAGCCGGTAACAGAAATGGAAATAAAATCAAATTTTAATATCTCAGTCAAGTACCTATCTCTTTCTCAGTGATTAACGTTTTGCGAAATGTATTCTGCATATATGAGTATGAACGATAAACATAATTGTTACCCTAAGACCACATTTCGTAATACGAAATGCGATGCCGATGTATCTTTCGACTCTTGAAGTCGGGGCATAATCAAATCAAAAATGGTTGTGCATCGCCTCGGTTCCGAGAGTTCCGGAACCTGTACAGAAAATTGGAATAGAGATCAACATAAATATCATTTCCGTCCTATATATTGCTCATGAAAACCACACATTGCATGTTGTGCAACCATACGGCGAGACCTTCAGAGGTGGTGGTAGAGACTGCTGTACACACCAGTACCTCTAATTCCCAGTAACACATCCTCTTGCATTGATGCATGCCTGTATTCGTCGTGGCATACTATCCACAAGTTTTCAAAGCACTGTTGGTCTAAAGTGTACCACTCCTCAATGACGTTTCAGCGTAGATGTCTGAGAGTGGTTGTGGGTCACGTCGTCCATAAACAGCCCTTTTCGATCCATTCCAGCCATGTTCATAGGGTCCATGTCTGGAGAATATGCTGGTCACTCTAGTAGAGCGATGTCGTTATCCTGAAGGTAGTCATTCACAAGACGTGCGCGACGTGGGCGCGAATTGTCGTCCATGAAGACGAATATCTTGTCAATGTGCTGCCGATTTTGGTTGCATTATCGGTCGGAGGATGGCATTCACGTATTGTACAGCCGATACGGCGCCTTCCATGACCACCAGCGGCGTACGTCGGCCCCACATGATGCCACCCCAAAACATCAGGGAACCTGCACCTTGCTGCACTCGCTGGACAGTGTGTCTAAGGAGTTCAGCCTGATCTGATTGCCTCTAAACACGTCTCCGACGATTGTCTGGTTGAAAGCTTATGCGGCAATCATCGATGAAAAGAGAACGTGACGCCAGTCCTCATCGGCCCATTCGTTTTGTTGTTGCACCCATCTGTACCGCGCTGAATGGTGTCGTGGTTGCAAATATGGACCTCGCCATGGACGTCGGGAGTGAACTTGCGCATCATGCAGCCTATTGCGCACAATATGAGTCCTAACACAACGTCCTGTGGCTGTACGAAAAGCATTATTCAACATGGTGGCGTTGTTGTCAGGGTTCCTGCGAGTCATAATCCTTAGGTAGCGGTCATCCACTGCAGTACTAGCCGTCGGGCGGTGTGAGGGAGGCGTGTCATCGACAGTTCCTGTCTCTCTGTATCTCCTCCATGTCCGAACAACATCGCTTTGGTTCACTCCGAGATGCCAGGACACTTCCCTTGTTGAGAGCCCTTCCTGGCACGAAGTAACAATGCGGACGCGATCGAACCGCGGTATTGACCGTCTACGCATGGTTGAACTACAGACAACACACGCCGTGTACCTCCTTCCTGGTGGAATGACTGGAACTGATCGGCTGTCGGACCCCCTCCGTCTAATAGGCGCTGCTCATACATGGTTGTTTATATCTTTAGGCGGGTTTAGTGACATCTTTGAACAGTCAAAGGGACTGCGTGTGCGACACTATATCCACAGTCAACGTCTATCTTCAGAAGTTCTGGGAACTAGGGTGATGCAAAACTTTTTTGATGTGTGCATTTCCTTTCACTAAGGAAGTCAGTTTCACTTATGCAAGCAAATACGAGTCCTTGCACAAATACGCATCCATAATGAAAAAGAAGTGCATCAGATCAATTCTGACTACAAGACATTTATGTTCGTTTATCTTGACAACTGATTTTCGAATGTGTGAATTTGAAATAATATGTGGATTTTGTATAAAAATGAACCTAGTGCATCATATCGCGAGGTAAGAGAATTCGGTAGCAAAGAATCCACGGTTCCTCCTGGTTGCTAGAATACGATGTAGCCTCAACACCAAAACAGGAACGGACGATGAATTATTAGCCTGGAAATCTGGTCGACAAACTGAGAATGACAGACGTGCCAACTTTGGTACCATCTGGGTGGCTACGATATTGAATAATCCTGTCGAGTTTTTCTCTTTATCTCGTCTATCCTACATAGCTCTCTCTATCGTGCACATGCGAGCACGCGCGCGTGCACACACACACACACACACACACACACACACACACACACACACACACACACACACACACACACACTCACAGAGAGAGAGAGAGAGAGAGAGAGGGGCCAAAGGAAGAGGAGTGACGCAACAGCAGGTCCGGACTAATCCAATACAGAATGTCTGGCCACGAGCGACTCGAACGCGTATGCGATGATTAAATTCGCCACAGAACGCGTCGATTATTAAATTGTGAGAGTTACCTCGTGACAGGCGTTCGCCCCAGCTTGGGCGTAGCGAAACCCCTGCTGGCAAGGAACCCAAACGTTGTGCAGACGGAATAGCGCGGTGTTTCACCGCCACATCAGTTGCTGCAGGTGTACTGTACTGGGCTATTGTGAAAATCATGTAATCTACCAAACAACTCCTTGTTTCCTGAAAAAGTCGGTGTGGTTACGAAGCTATTAGATTTCCATTTTAAGCTCAATAGTGCGGTAAATGTACGTGGTTGACATCCCTTCTAACATCGATGTTTTGTATTTTTTAAGGTATAATATTATGGGTTTACTAGCGATCGGAATTTGGTGAGTAATATTGTTCTTTGCAGGTAAAACTGAAAAAACAGAAAGAGCTCGATGAAATTATTCCGAAGAAAAGAAACCAGTTCTGTTACGAAGTATATAATGGTCAATGGTAAACTTTTTACGGCTGTAACTGTTCCAAAATGCCGACGATATCCAAGAGCTTATTTTCTGATACTAAGGAAATTTTTAGTTATTTTCGTCAGAAGTAATCAAACGATGGATGGTAACACATTTGTGCGTATATTTTGTCAATACTGAGTTAGCCGAAGGTAGTGACTCCTAACTCACGTTGTTTCTTATGTCGTCACTGGGAACAAATGGCGGAGAGTAAGTAAATTAAATCAGTTGGTGTAGACATACAAATACATATTAAAAGACTAAAAACGAATCTCGTGTAAGTACAGTAGTCGATCAAATAAAGGTACGTAAGAGGACTTCATGAGATGAAAAGAGATCCACAGAATTATTTCCAGTCACATTATAAGTAAAAACTATACGAGGAGTGCTACGACAAAATCTGCGACTCTTCTGGTGTAGTACGCCACGAATTCATCTCCTGCGCCAATATTTTCATCTCAGAGTAGCACCTACACTATATTTTTTGACCTTTACGAATCCCTATAGTACCATGGAAATCTTCCTTTGATATTTTAACACGTATCCTACCGCCCAGTCCGTTCTTTTGGTCAGTGTGTTCCATATATTTCTTTCATCCACAATTGTGCTGAGAACCTCCTCATTTCCAATGTTTAGTGCGCAACTTGTGGCTACTGATCGGTGTCGCTGTTTGTAGACGGGGCGGATCTGGGACCTGGGCTCTAATGCCAGCCGAGTAGGACTGAGTGTTTGTATTGGTCTCACCATTACATCTCATCTTCATGGAGGTCCTAATCGCCTAAGTGGTGTCAAAGACAAAAACTTGTACCAAGCGACCGAACAACAATCCTGGTTTCCCGACCAGTAATGCCATACAGTCATTTAATTTTGGTTGTTGCATGTCATTTTAGACACATCCCGTAAAACGAAGAGGAGAAATGAGCGTCTGCTGACCACGGGAGGAAACAATGTGCTGTGTTACACTAAGGAGAAAAACTAATCGATTTATTCTTGAGACAAAAGGGATTGAGAATTGTGTTAATTTGCATAACTTTCTTTGGTTGTTTGGTGGAAGAGACCAAACTGCGAGGTCATCGGTCTCGGGAAGGACGGGGAAGGAAGCTGGCCATGCCCTTTCACAGGAACTACCCCGGCATTTGCCTGGAGCGATTAAGGGAAATTACGGAAAACCTATATCAGGATGGCCGGACGTAGGATTGAACCGTCGTCCTCCCGAATGCGAGTCCAGTGTGCTAACCACTGCGCCACCTCGCTCGGTAATTTGAATAACTCATATTGTGTAATCAGCATGTAGAAGTTAGTTCATTGTGATGTTGTACACGGCAGAAATCAGGAAAATTCGTAGATGTGTGTTTCTGGCGTGTAGTAGTTGCTTAGCGGTCAGAGAGGTGGACTGCTAAGGGCAGGGGCTAGAGTTTGGTTCCCGGTTGGGTCAGAGTTGTTCTTCGCTCGGGGACTGAGTGCTGTGTTGTCCTTACTTTCGCATCGTCATAACTGACACTAAATTTTTGAAATGGCTGTATGGGCACTGGCCGAAAGCCAATAAACTGTGAAAGAAAGGTTCTTCCGTAACCCTTTAATATCCGAAATATTAAAAATGAACTTTTTTTGAATTTGCTTATTTTTATTAGATTGCTGGACGATCTGAAAAAAGTATTACCTACATTAATTGAACACATATGGAGTGATTTCAAGTGGAGACACTGTACATGAAATGTCGTTACTTTTGATGGTAAGGTAAAATGTAGTTCCTTTCTGTAGTTAAGCATAGGACAACTTGACAGATAGAACACTTCCACCTGCTTATGCGAGTTTCCTTCTTGGTGCTACAGTAAACACAGTGCCTTGAGGTGCCATGTATTGGTAGATGCTTTGCTTCTGTTGTATGCTTTTTGAACTGGAAGAACGGTTTTATTTTTTATTTTTTTGCTAATGGTTCTTTGCTCTCACTACCTGAAATAGTGTAGTAGAACACTGGACTTGTTTTGTTCGAAAATCGAGATGACTGTCTTCAGCTAATGCATCATCTCTTCTTTCACTGCTGCTGTCAATCTGAGTTGACATCAAACGAAATCCCTTCCAAAAGACACGCCAAAATTTCCTCTTCCTTATTCTGCGAGAGTACATAGTGTGAAATTGCGAATACAACAAGCTACTGATGGTGCACTTAGAGTCACAGTGGTTCCGAGAGGAACCACCACGACAATTATGAAAATAAATACATAAATTTAATTATTATCGCAATACGGAGAGTATACGCTTGAACAGGGCAGTACCTAATCCATGCGCAAAACAAGTGTTATAGAGAAAAATTCAGTCACAGTTTGAAAACAAAGTCAGTCGGGCACCACATATAAAAATGGCTCCTACACTTGCTAGTCTAGCTGCTAAGATTTGAGACATATGAAATTGTTGAAGCTACAGGCGCTACTGCAGACGTAAAGGGTGGCTATGGATGTAGCTACTGTGCATATGCCACGAAACGAGAAAATCCAAAGTGGCTTCAAGTGGAACCACACAGTCTGCGAGACAACTGCACCCACGATGACGAAACTGTGTCTTTGAAATGTACCGGGTGTTCAAAAAGTGAATATAAATTTGAAAACTGAATGAATCACGGAATAATGTAGGTAGAGAGGTACAAATTGACAAACATGCTTGGAATGACATGGGGTTTTATTAGAACTAAAAAAATACAAACGTTCAAAAAATGTCCGACAGATGGCGCTTCACCTGATCAGAATAGCAATAATTAGCATAACAAAGTAAGACAAAGCAAAGATGATATTCTTTACAGGAAATGCTCAACATCATTCCTCAACAACAGCTGTAGTCGAGGACTAATGTTGTGAACAGCACTGTAAAGCATGTCCGGAGTTATGGTGAGGCATTGGCGTCGGATGTTGTCTTTCAGCATCCCTAGAGATGTCGGTCGATCACAATACACTTGCGACTTCAGGTAACCCCAAAGCCAATAATCTCACGGACTGAGGTCTGGGGACCTGGGAGGCAAAGCATGACTAAAGTGGCGGCTGAGCACACGTTCATCACCAAACGACGCGCGCTAGAGATCTTTCACGCGTCTAGCAATATGGGGTGTTTTTTTGTTGGTTCTAATAAAACCTCATGCCATTACAAGCATGTGTGTCAATTTTTACCTCTCTATCTACATTATTCCGTGGTTTATTAAATTTTATACTGACTTTTTCATCACCCGGTACATTGGCAAAGTAAAGACGCTGCTGAAACGACAGCACCGGATTTTTTTTATAAAGATATCTATTCACTCCATTGTCACGCTATCGCAAAAAATAGCCACTGTAACCATCACGAAACAAACTTTTAGAGTTGGTATCGGTCATTCTGACGGAACTTGAAGGATTCCTTGTGCATAATCCATTTGCATCAGGTCGAAAAATAGATCGTTGCTCCACCTGATCCAAACAGTGCTTGGTCTTGCTGTGTTGGAAATGATGGGCACACATCATAGGAGACAAAAATCGGTACGAATGATGTCGCGTCCACGAAAAATCGACTTGTAAAGCAGCCAGCGAAGCACATCGAGTGCACTGAATCGTAATTAGCGACGTAGTAAAGTAAGTGCAGACAGTACTCTTTGCAGCGTAATGTGCTTGGTAGAACCAGTGATGTGTGAACCAGATGAAGCTGTTTACGATTTACGGCAAATCGAAGACGGGAAACGAAAGGGCCGGCACGCACGACGGGCGGCTCTGCTGGCGGCGAGCGGTGGCGCTTACTTTGTGCCCGTGTTTGCCGCGCAATTAATCAGGCGACGCGACGGTACGGGGAGGGGCACGCCCACGCCGGTAATTGCCGGCGGCGGCGGCGTCCGTACAGACAGGCGGTGTGCGTCTGCCGACCGGCCGGCCGGCCGCACTGTGCACCGTGCGCTGGCCGGGGCGGCGCTGCGCCGCGCTTCAAACTGCCAAAACAAGTGGAAAATTGCCTGGCGGCGCGACGCCCGGCACTGTAGCGGGCGCTCGCCTGGAAAAGCTGTCCCCTCGCGCTCACCGGCCACAGTCGGCCGCGCAGCGACGGAAATCCCCACCGTCTTTGTCGCCGCCTCGTCGTCCGCCAGCTACCCCCCCCCCCCCCCCATTTTGTCATCCTCTTGAGAGGAAACATTTTTCTCCACCCCTTTCCTGCCGTCCTTTGTCATCTTAAAACACACACACTGTCACTTGTTGAGTTGTTTTATTTCTTCGTGTGGACTGGTGGCCGTGTGTGTCACTTTACACATGCAAAGATCCAGTGCTCAAATCTCATTCGGATCTGGTAATTTTTTTTGTTGCTACAATAAATTCCTCCTCAGGGGAAAGTCTTGCTTGGTGAGTGAAAAAATGTCGAGTTGAATCTGATTAGGTTTGCTTGTCCTAAGAGTCACAAGATATATTTTCTCTCGTGTTTCAACAGATATAGCAAAAACGAAAAAAAAGGTTCAAATGACTCTGAGCACTATGGGACTTAACTTCTGCGGTCATCAGACCCCTAGAACTTAGAACTACTTAAACCTAACTGACCTAAGGACATCACACACATCCATGCCCGAGGCAGGATACGAACCTGCGACCGTAGCGGTCACGCGGTTCCAGACTGTAGCGCCTAGAACCGCTCGGCCACCCCGGCCGGCGCAAAAACGAAAGTGCGAATGAGTATCTACATATACATATTCTGCAAGCCACCGAAGGAGTGTGACGGATGGTACCCTGTACCACTATTGGTCATTTCCTTTCCTGTTCCACTCGGAAATACAGATCATATAAGGTTGATCGTCGGTAAAGCAGATGTCAGACTGAGATTCATTGGAAGAAACCTAAGGAAATGCAATCCGAAAACAAAGGAAGTAGGTTACAGTATGCTTGTTTGCCCACTACTCGAATACTGCTCACCAGTGTGGGATCCGTACCAGATAGGGTTGATAAAAGAGATAGAGAAGATCCCACGGAGAGCAGCGCGCTTCGTTACGGGATCATTTAGTAATCGCGAAAGCGTTACGTAGATGATAGATAAACTCCAGTGGAAGACTCTGCAGGAGAGGCGCTCAGTAGCTCGGTACGGGCTTTTGTTGTAGTTTCTAGAACATACTTTCACCGAGGAGTCAAGCAGTATATTGCTCCCTCCTACGTATATCTCGCGAAGAGACCATGAGGATAAAATCAGAGAGATTAGAGCCCACACGGAAGCATACCGACAATCCTTCTTTCCACGAACAATACGAGACTGGAATAGATGGGAGAACCGATAGAGGTACTCAAGGTACCCTCCGCCACACACCGTCAGGAGGCTTGTGGAGTATGGATGTAGATGTCGATTAAAAAAAGACTGTCTACGTGTCTCCGTTCGAGCTTTTATTTCTCTTGTCTTATCTCCGTGGTCCTTACGCAAAATGTACATTGTCAGCAGTGGAATGCGGCTTCAAATGCGTAAATTTTCTTAGTAGCGTTTGTCAAAAAGAAAGACTTCTTCCCACCAGGGATTGCCACTGGTGATGACGAAGCATCTCTGTAATACTCGCGTGTTGATCGCACTTACCGGTCACGAAGCTAGCAACTCGCCTGTGAATTGCTTCGGTGTCTTCCTTTAATCCAAACTGGCGTCGATCCCGAACACTCGAACAGAACTCGAGACTGGGTCGCACCAGTGATCTATAGGCTGTGTCCTTTACAGAGGATCCACAATTTCATAAAATTCTCGCAACAAACCGAACTCGACCATTCGCTTTCCTACTACTGTCCTTGTTTGTTTGTTCCATCAAATATTACTTTGCAGCGTTATGCCTAAGATATTTAATCGACTTGGTTGTGTCAGGCAGCACACTATCAACGCTGTAATCTAACATTAAGGGATTGTTTTTCCTATTTGTCTGCATAACTTATATTTTTCCCACATTTAGAGCAAGCTGCAGTTCATCTTACTACCTTGAAGTTTAGATTAAGTCATCTTATGTCCCCTACAATCACTCAACGACAAAATCTCCCGATGCACCACAGCATCTTCAGCAAACAGTCATAAATTGCTCCTCATTCTGTCCGTCAGATCATTTATGTATGTAAAGAATGAGATGTCTTATCAAACTTACTGGGGCACTCCTGATGAAACCGTTGTCTGTGGTGACATCGTACCGCTTTCTGTAACTTTAGAAGCCTTCAAGCCATTCCCATATCTGCGAACCCATTTTGTGTGATTCAAATGGCTCTGAGCACTATGGGACTTGACATCTGAGGTCATCAGTCCCCTATAACTTAGAACTACTTAAACCTAACCAACCTAAGGATAAAACATACATCCATGCTCGAGGCAGGACTCGAACCTGGGACCGTAGCAGTCGCGCGGTTCCGGACTGAAGCGCCTAGAACCGTACGGCCACCGCGGCCAGCCCATTCTGTGTGTTTGTACCTTCGTTAACAGTCTGCAGTTGTTACAATAAATTCCCCCTCTGAGAAAGTGTTATTTATGAGTGAGAAAAACGAAAGACGAGTAGAATCATGAAACTTCCTGGCATATTAAAATTGTGTGCCGGACCGAGACTCGAAATCGGTTCGCAGAAAAGCTTATGTGAAGTTTGGAAGGTAGGAGACGAGGTACTGGCAGAATTGAAGCTGTGAGGACGGGTCGTGAGTCTTGGTTGGGTAGTTTAGTCGGCAGAGCACTTGACCACGAAAGGCAAAGCTCTTTAGTTCGAATCTCGGTCCGGCACACAGTTTTAATCTGCCAGAAATTTTCATATCAGGCACACTCCGCTGCAGAGCGAAAATTTCATTCTGGAGTTGAATCATGATCAAGTTTGCTTGCCCTGAGAGTTGCAGGGCACGTTTTCTCTCGTCATTGTGGCAGATATTACAATTTTGGTTTTGCTATTTGCATCTGGGACAAAGCCAAATTAATACCGTTCATCGGAGTGTTTCATATGACGTCAAAAGTCAGTGCAATAACTCTGTTTCTCGTTACAGACAAAATGTTTTTGAATTAAATTTTATGCGGTTATATGGCAGAACTGCCCGTGATTACCCTTGTGCAATATTCACTTTAATGTTGAGCTCTCTAGCACCCTCGCTTGTCACCTTCCTGAGCTCCATCTCCTTTTCCGTATCAACCTATTTTCAGAATTTCAGCAACTGTGGTGAAGTTTGTCTGAAAGCGCACACTAAGATTTAAGAGTGTAGCTGGCCATAGCTCTAAGGCGGCTTCTTCAACAAATAAGAGTTGTTATTTTGCCACATCTCTTTGCTAATACAAATTTACCTAATAAGACTGTGAAAGTAAATTCTACACGATTTGCAATGAAAATTGAACGACAGATTGTGCTGAATTTGGTATAAGCTTCAACAAATAATATTGGTTAAAAACGGTTGCAATTTCAGTTTTTTTCGAAAAATAAAAAAAATAAAATTGCAACCAAGACTGTTTTTAACTAGTGCTGTTTAGCACTGGTTTGCTGTTATACCACATATGGACTGGAAGAATTTTTAACAAATAAATGTTAGACCTGATACTGACTTCAGTATGTAAGGTGCTTTCCTATCATCCGATGCCACCACCTGTTTTGAAACGTCCGTGAGCCTACTTTCTTGTATTTGGGGTCCTTTCCCTTCTGTCAGTTTTATCGTGTGTTGTAGGAGTTCACACAGAAAAAAATGCCTTGAAACTCCTTCAATCACTGATAATCTATCGCCTTGTATGATCAGAAGGATCATACACGAAAATTAAATGTATAATGATGGGTCGTAAGATGAGTCAAGTGCCGGATCATCAGGAAATCAATTACAAAACTATCGTTCGTTTTAAGTAATTTAGGAAAAGTACAAAACTGTAGATAGTGGATCAGGGGTTTGAACCTCGCTCGTCCCGGGTGCGCAACTCTAGAGCCTTGTCACCGTGCCAGTTCACTGAGTACACATGGTGTCGTAAGAATATGGGTCAAAAATAATAAAAATAGGGAAAGGTTTGGTCATAGTACAACACAGGAGACACAGAGATCGCCATGAGAGGGGGAGGGCAAAGCTTATGAACACAGCGGAGGAAGGTATCCATCTTGCTCTCACGGCATTGCAAGCACAAGTGCAACCAGACATGGTAGCGAGGGAACTTATGTAGCAAGCTGCCTTTTTTACTGTCTTATGAAAACAAAACTCAACTACGCCTCCGCCCGGCGGAATGACAAGACCGCAGCTGCGGACCCCGCTGTTTTATACGTAACGTCTGCAACTCTGCATCTAATACAGGCTGCCGAGGAAGCAGTAATGGGCGCCGACCTACGCTTTGCGTTACAAAAAAGGAGTTCCAGTCGCGGAGGACACGAGGCGTAGGCGATGCTTCGGCTGCCTTCTCACATATATAAGCCGGTACCGTATTCTCACCCACCCTGGGAAGTCACAGCATGAGCCTCTATTTGAATGAGCATTATATCATTCTGAATATGTCGGTTGCAGATTCTGCTATCCACACCATATGCTAAGCTGTTTTCCGGTCTTAAGTGTAACGCAGTGGCGTGGTCTTTTGTTATACTGTTCTGCAAAATCTGAAGCCTTCTCAGTCTACATTGCTTTTCTCATGTGTGATCGTACAGAATGCAAAGGCAGCAAAGTATCACTGGTCGCAGAGATGGTAAATTCCTCATGACTTTTGAAAAAGTACTAAGGTTTAACGAAATCTATGTGTCTATTGTAGTGAGAGTATGCACGATTCTTAGCGAATTCTGTTCAACAATAGAAGAATTCGATACCCTACTTCCATACAAAGAAAATCCCGGATTGTGCCAATAAATCACTACAGTTTTTAAAGTTCATGTGAAAAGATTAACTAGCAGAAACTCACAAGTGAGGTGTTCACCTAAAGACAGTTAAAGAGAAACGTACTACCTTCCTGATGGAGACAGAAAAGGAAACAAAGAACTGAAAAATAGGATTACTAACACAGGCTCAAAATGGAGATTCTCAAGAAAAACCAGTTAAGAAAACATTGGATAATGTTTACAGAAAAAAGAAGGGACAGTTGAAAATGAGTTAATACCCGACACAGATGACGCGCAATGCGTTCCAAACTGGCGTATTCAAAACAAAAACAAAAAAAAAAAAGGATGTTAAATGATAAAAGACGGGGGAGGCGTACGTTATTATTACATTTAATACGAAGACCATTCTACCGAAAGTGACAGCTGAGCTTAATACGACTCCTGAGAATACAGAGCTGATTAAGAAATCCTACGTAAATTACAAGAAACGTTTCATGACAGAGATGATTACGTAAGGCCTCTTTTAAAATGGTTCAAATGGCTGTAAGCACTAAGGGACTTAACATCTGTCACTGGTCCCCTAGACTTAGAACTACTTAAACCTGACTAACCTAAGGACATCACACACATTCATCCCCGAGGCAGGATTCGAACCCGCGACCGTAGCAGCAGCGCGGTTCCGGACTGAAGCGCCTAGAACCGCTCGGCCACAGCAGCCGGCAAGGCCTCTTTTAACCGAGGCGAATTTGATTTCAATGGCGCAAGGAATGCATAAAATTAACTAGAAGAATGATGGAAGCAAGAAATGTGGTCTTACGAATTTACTACTAGAATGTCCCGTACAATAGGAACAGTTGACCATGCTGCGCCGGCGGCTGTGGACGAGCGGTTCTAGGTGCTTCAGTCTGGAACCGCGCTGCTGCTACGGTCGCAGGTTCGAATCCTGCCTCGGGCATGGATGTGTGTGATGTCCTTAGATTAGTTAGGTTTAAGTAGTTCTAAGTCTAGGGGACTGATGACCTCAGATGTTTAATCCCATAGTGCTCAGAGCCAGTTGAACCATTTTTTGAAACCATGCTGGAGATTCTACAACAATTAAAGCTGTCGCGTCGAGGTTTAATGTTGGTTACAGCAGCCAAGGTGAAAGGAAATGTGTATGAAAAGACTACTGGTGGCTATGCACAAGGTGATTTCGTGGTAATGTTACAAACTTTCATGGATGATGGAGAATGGTAAACGTATCAATCGGAGGTAAGGGACCTTGATTCGGAAACGACTGAGTATAAAGTTATAAGCTAAAATCGTTCTGATGCCTCTGACTGTAGGGTTCTTTTACTGCAAGTTCTCTGCTTTCCTTATTTTGGAAGGTAGTAGCATGGACCAAAACAAAAAAAAGTCTAGTAAACAGGGGTCTGTAAAATGCATACTTTAAGAACTATAAGCACTTGTTCAGTAGAAGAGATGTTTTTATAAGCAACCAAGTCGAAGAAATGTTCACATCTCTGAACGTATGTACTTTAGAGCCCATGTTAACTGGACAATTTCAAATGGCTCTGAGCACTATGGGACTTAACATCTATGGTCATCAGTCCCTAGAACTTAGAACTACTTAAACCTAACTAACCTAAGGACATCACACAACACCCAGCCATCACGAGGCAGAGAAAATCCCTGACCCCGCCGGGAATCGAACCCGGGAACCCGGGCGTGGGAAGCGAGAACGCTACCGCACGACCACGAGATGCGGGCAAACTGGACAATTTCTTCTTGTTTTGGTCCATACTACTACCTCAAAAAATAAGGAATGGAAAGACCTTGCAGTTAAAGATAACTACTGTCAGAGGCATCAGAAAGATTTTAGCTTATAACTTTAGACTCAGTCATTTCCCGACTCTTCTATCAAACTGACACACTTATCCTTCTCCATAATTCCTGAAAGTTGATAACGCCGTCATGGAATCACCCTTTGCGTTTAATGGTGCAGGACTTGTCACCACTTTTCTCAATTTGCTTAGCTTACATGGCTGGAAATGCCCAGTAGCGGTCTGATTAGTTTGAGGATGAAGAAATTATTTTTTCCTTTTCTTAATTTTTTGTTAACGAAACAGTCTGGTTCACTTAATTACGACTAACGGCTGTTAACTGACGCCCCAAACAGGTGTAGGATTTTAATACTGACAATGAATCTGAGTCTTTTGATATCTGATGATGGCAACAGCAGCAACGGCGCAAAATTGATGAAATCGTATTAAGCAATCTTGACTGTTAGTTCGCAAAATATTCACAGAGATCGCCAAGCCATAAAGGTAATTTATCTCCTTTATTAATAAATTTTATCAGTTATCGCTGAATATTGTCCAGTCTCTGTCACAGGCACTTGAAACAACATCAATAAGAGAGATTCATCAGACTCCTGCAGTATCTGCCAAAAGGTAGTAGCCACCACTCATGATCTGTATGCATAAAGGGCAGTCAGATGAACACGAGACAGAAAAAAGTAAGTGAAGTGTTCATTATTTCAGAAGTTATGGAGCATACCTGTTAACACACTAATCCTACTACGAGATAAGACAGTGGATGCCTTCAAGGGTAAATTTTTGCGATTGCAAATGGTTCAAATGGCTCTGACCACTATAGGACTTAACATCTGAGGTCATCAGTCCCCTAGAACTTAGAACTACTTAAACCTAACTAACCTAAGGACAGCACACACATCCTTTCCCGAGGTATTTTTCGAACCTGCGATCGTAGTGGTCGCGGAGTTCCAGGCTGAAGCACTTAGACCGCTTGGCGGCACCGGCCGGCTTGCGATTGCAGACGGGATGAGTATTGTACCCAGGCGCGCACCTACTCGTCCGAAGCAGATGGACGGCTACGAATGTCTTTCTTCAGGGTTCCAAAAATATGAAAATTTCATGGGGGGTGGGGGCGGGG
Organism: Schistocerca serialis cubense; assembly: GCF_023864345.2. Lineage (NCBI taxonomy): Eukaryota > Metazoa > Arthropoda > Insecta > Orthoptera > Acrididae > Schistocerca > Schistocerca serialis. Next base: position 581,392,881 of record NC_064643.1, read on the forward strand.
GGAGGAGATGAGGACTGTACGGAGGATGTGTAAGGGCTTCCCAGCGAAACTTGTGCAGCGTACTAGGAACAACCATACCAACGCTTTGGCAGGAATTTTGTTGGAAGCTTGTTTGCAAGTCCCTCCCTATGCGATTTCCCAAATTTTGGAGCCCTGAAGAAAGACATTCGACGTCGCTTTACTTCGAACGAAGAGGCGCCCACCAGAGTACAATCATAGTCCCGTAGGCAACCGCAAACGTTTTTCCATGGAGGCACTGATCATCTTGTCCCACAGTGGGATAAATGTATTAACAGTCATCGCGATTACCTTTGATGTAATTAACAATTTACTTCCTTTGCTTCCATTTGTTTCGTGTTCTGCTGCCCCTTGTATCCATCGTTCAAAATAACTCAGTCTGTTGTGGATATCAGAAACGTCCCCTTTCCAAGTTAGATGGTTGTTTACATCACGTTATCCCACCCCAACAGGTTAACAAAGCGGTGCTGGTGCATTCGCCTAATCGGGCGGGACGCAGCAGCATCCGCTGTATGTGAGTATACCTCACATAATTTCTGAATATCTCGTCACAGAACATTCTGTCCCTCCACTTCGAAACGTCCATTAGCCCCCCTCCCCTCCCTATCCCGCCCCTTCTGCCAGCAGCGCTCACATTTCCCCAAACTGCCTGCGCGGCGCCAACGCGGTCTCGACCGTTTATTCTGCAGGCGAGGGACCGGAAGATTGATTCACCTCGAGCGCCAGCGGGCTGCAAACAAAATAAGCACCTCGCCAACAGAGCGGCAACGCGCTTATCCGCGCACACTGCAGGTCGCGCGCGCGGTGTGGGACGGCCGTATCGATTGCTGTCGGCGGGGGATGGACGGACGGAGGCGGGCGGCGGGCGACAACCCGCGTTTTGATTAATAAGCGGCCGGGCCGGCAGTTGTGTCGCGCAGGGCCGCGCTTCGCGCTGATGGCTGGCGCTCAATAGCGCGCGCACCGCACGGCACACAGCGGCACACTGGCAGCCGCGCCAGCACAGTAGATAGCCCGCTGCAGCTGCTACTTCCCTTCGCAGGTCGTTGTTGATGTAGTCGCCGGCGACGGCAAACACGCCACAAGTACTCGTGTGCTCGCGTATCTCGAACCTCCTACTTGTACCTCGGCCCTTCACTAGTAGCATGCATAGCACGAGAGCCTAATTCACGAATAACTGCACACATTAGTTAAGTTCACTGAAGAACGCGATAGTGACTGGCACTTTCCCGCGCTTCAGTCAGTCTTGGTTTCAAATACGTAGGGGGGGAAAAAAAACGCTAAACTTTGCGCAGTTTTACCTTCGTGGTAAAGAATTCCTCGTGGTTGTCCATGAATGGACGTACACCCTATTGCTATCGCTATCGCTTGCACCGTTGTCCAGCATTGTGCGCGGGGTTGGCGTGGTTAGATCGGATTTTGCATGTTAATTTGAAGGGGTGGCCAGATGCCCTTCCTGCCGCCACCCCGTACACCCCGGGACGGAATCAGAGTACCCCATCTGTCTGCATCTAGTGTAAATCATGTAAAAGTGCGGATGTGTGTCAAATGTCTGAGAGTCGTGTAATTGAGGCGGTATTCACCTAGAGGGATGTGGAAAACCGCCTAAAAACCACATCCAGGATGGCCGGCACACCGGCCCTCGTCGTTAATCCGATCCGGGGCCGGCGCGCCTACCCGTGTCCAGGAAGCAGCGCATTAGCGCTCTCGTCTAACCTGGCGGGTCGTGAATGGACGAACACCAGCAGTTCAGAATTAAGTGCCTGGGAGAGGGTTTATCAAACCACCTTCAAACCATCTCTCTACCGTTCCACGCTCGAACAGCGCGCGGGGAAAACGAACACTTAAATCTTTCCGTGCGGTATCTAATTTCTGACTGGTATAAAATCTTGACCTGAGGCCTTGCCTTTAGTAAGTGATTTAAGCTTCACTACACCGACGATATCAACTACCAAGTTACTCGTATTGGTAGTTGTTCTCCATTCGAGCCGGTCTGGGTGGCTGAGCGGTTCTAGGCGCTACAGTCTGGAACCGCGGGACCGCTACGGTCGCAGGTTCGAATCCTGCCTCGGGCATCGATGTGTGTGATGTCCTTAGCTTAATTAGGTTTAAGTAGTTTTGAGTTCTAGGGGACTGATGACCTCAGATGCTATGTCCCATAGTGCTCAGAGCCATTTGAACCGTTTTTTCTCCATTCGAATTCAAAAATGCTTACTTCAGCTTTCTTTCGGAAAACTGTTTACTAAATCTGGTTTAATGGCATTGTCATCCGTAAGATCCACCACTACCTCACTACAAAATTTAACTACATTAAATTTCCTACAAAAAAGATCTAATTAATTTTTTCTGTAGGACTAGTAACTTGGGAATAGCGAGAGAGAGAACATCAAAATCTTGCATGTGGTATTTGAAGGTGTTGCGAGTTGCATAAAATCCAGCGGTGGGTCAACTGAATCACTTGTATGGCTTATTTACTTAAGTAAAATGGAGCCTGTGGAAGTCTGTAACGTTTTGCAAAATAGCATACATTGCTACTGTGAGCCTCCAAGACACCAGTCAACAACGATAGAAAAGTAAAATTGGGACAGAAAAATTTGTCCAGGAAGATCTGAGCCACAACAGCAGCCAGATTTGTTGAGTAGGCTAGGACGTCGAAAGGTAATTTTTGGCGGCTGCTTTTCTTAAATTCGCCTCAGATGCTTTTATCAAAACCGTATCATATATTTCTTTTATTCATCAAACAACTTCCTCCGTTTAAGACTATTTGAAAAATGTATGACGGTGTGCAATTCGCCTGAATTTCGTGCTTGTATATTAACTATGAAATTCCTTAAATAAGTATTACTGAAGCTCTACGCGTTCCAATACACGATTTCAGTTTGGTAACAAGTACACCCTCTCGATCTCGCTCGTTGTGGAACGGCAGAGACGATATGACCAAATGCAGCTATCTCATTTGGCACTGGGCGTACAGTATCCTCAGATTTCTCTTTAACTTTATCGCCCTCTTTAACCTTATTGCCCTTCCTTGAGTCAAGGGAGTTTATCCACAGACCGTTTGTGACAATGTTTAGGTATGGAAGTGCAACACAAAAAAGTGACGCAGTATTACCCCCCCCCCCCCCCCCCCCCAAGAAAAGAAATGCGCTAATTTTATTCACAACGTTTTCAATGGTGGATGTTGTCGAAAGATCGGATTCCCAAGGAGAATTTACGAGGCAAGTGCACCGAGAACAAATAAAACTAATGCAGATGTTATACGTGGTGGACCTTAGATGAAAGGGTAAGCACTGCGAAGAGAATTCGATGAATGCAAGTAGGTGCGAGAGGAGCAGATCAAAAGAAGGGGAGTCGGCGGAATGAGGAAAGAAGCTAGGAGTACCTCCAGTCCTGTAGCACAAGACGCAGCACAACTTGTTCTGACCCGCCCGTTCGCCGGGTACGCCCGGAGCCGATAGTAGGCCAATGGGCAGAGAGGGGGGAGCCGCAGGCCGGCGTTCGCCGCCTCGGCTGCGCGCGCCGCCTGTTTACCGCCGGGATTACGGCCCGGTTCGTTTGCATTTCTGCTTAGAACAAAGACAAACACAAGAGCCGACATTGCCGGGCAAAAGTTTGGTCGGCGCCGGCGCAACAAAATTTCATTTTCCCCTTAATTACGCAAAGCGCCGTTCTGCACGTTAATGGTTTGCTTGCTCGGCCGTGCTCTGACGTCCGTCTCTGGAGGCAGTCGCGGCGCTTTGTTCCTGTCTGGGATCATTTGGGCGGGCGCCCCTCCAGCCGAGACGAATGCCCGCCGCCAGCTGAGCACATACTGCCCACCCTGCGAGGCGGGACTCTGCGTAGGCGGCTGCAGTAAAGCCGTCCGGCGAAACGGCAGACGACGGGGGTTCTCCGCTACTGAGAGACTTGCGGCTTCGGCAGCCATAGGCGGTAACGTATGCGGAAACCTGGCGGACTAACACCGGCGGTATACAGCTTTCAGAATGCGTTTTCGCCGAAGTAGATTAAAAGCCGATTTACATTAGACGCCAACGGAACGGAAAGGACGACGACAGCGTCAAGTGGTACGTATTCCACGCTTGACGAAACGTCAACATGACGTTACTTCGTTTGGCCCAGTATCGAACGGTGTGAGTTTATAAGATACCATCTGTGACACAAAAAGTTGGAGTAAAGCATTGGAACTAAGGAACTAATATCGATGAAGTTTAATAATGACCAAAGCATACATAATAACGAAAGTTCTTGATCAATGTTCTGTGATAAATTGGAGAGAAATGAAAAAAGTAGATACAAGAAAAAAGATGAAGCAGTGATTATAAATGGAATAGATAGCGTCTGCTTACCTCAGCCATTGTCTTTCTTCTATATAGCACAGATAACGGCATAAACCGCTGTATTTTATCACGTTTTTTTGTAAATTGTTTTCTTGTCTGCCTGTCTGTCAGTGGAGTAAAAATTTTGCAAGTAACTTCAACCCAACTTCAAAATGGTTCAAATGGCTCTCATCACTATGGGACTTAACATCTGAGGTCATCAAACCCCTAGACTTAGAACTACTTAAACTTAACTAACCTAAGGACATCACACACATCCATGCCCGAGGCAGGATTCGGACCTGCGACAATAGCAAGCGTACGGCTCCGGACTGAAGCGCCTAGAACCGCTCGGCCACACGGTCAGCAAATTGTAGAAATACTTAAGGGACTGGTTGCTAATATTGCTCAAAAATTTATTTGCGCCAGTAGCATATTTTTTTGTGGATCACTAATTAAACTGCAGACTAAAACAAAACAAACTCTCTACTGCTACTTCTAAAATATTTTCAGTATTATACATGAACCATTTTATTACTTTCACAAAGCGCGCAATTTGCTTGGCTGAATACACAGTAAAAAATGATTCGTCTAGAACAGTTTACTACTCCAATGCGATCAACCACGCTGGTCTGATAATTGCCTTATGACAAAAAGCAGTTTAGCAGTCGATGCACAGTTGATTCAGTCTGTCTATCGGATTTTACGTATTGGAGGGCAAAGTATCCTCTATTTCTGTGTAAACAGTATCCCTGACTATATTGGTAAATTCTACGTTAGTATAATTACGGACAACAGATGCGCTCCTGAATATTAGCAGAACTTTATCCTATAAATTAATACACTTATTTGAAATAACATTTCTCTTAATGCTTTATTTCAAAAATAGATCACCCACTACGTGACAGTAACGACCATCACGTTTCGTTGCTCATACGTCATCAGTGACGCTCTTTAAACCTCCGATTTTACTTGTGTACTTCCCGTCTTTCGTACTCTCCCGTGTGCCAGCTGTAATTAAAAAAAAAAAAACAGTATACCCTCGTAACTTTTACGAATTTGGAGAAAATAGTTCAAACGTTATTAAGCCGATTTGAAATTATACAGACAGAAGCTGACCAAGATCATCTCCAGATACAGGAAATCAAAGTGTTTATCTTACAGAGAGAGACTGATCTCTACATCTTCTTAGGAGTATCACGACATTGTATATGATAACAAAACACACTTAAAGCAACGTTCGTTGGTATTCAAACTTGAAAATTTAAATTACTCCCGATTTTGGCTTATGAAAAGTTTCATAGGGTTTGCAGTAAACTGTGTGTGATTCTCCCCCACTTCCGCCCCCTACCAGCCACCACCACCACCACCACCACCACCACCACCACCATCTGAAGGGGTAATTCAGTTCTAGGACAGGAGGAAAGCAATGGAATACCACTTCTTATACGACTATGGCTACTAAAGCAATACTATATTCAAACCAACTTGCAGGGTTGTGAAAGTATTCACTCTTTAGTTCAAAGCATTTGATGCAAACAAGTTGCTTATTATATACAAGGGAAGCGAAGTGTTGGAGTGTACTTCTGTAACTACATTCACTATATACATATATAATAAGCTCAATGCAAACTTTTCTCCTACGGGACCACTCACGAAGCCATGATTTAAACGACTTGCTTGGCATTTGGCTACTAAAAAAGGAAGCGTTTTATGGAACTGTGACAAATAGCAGTCACCATTATTTCAGCAAAAAATTTTCGTAATTAAAGAAGTAATTTTCTTATTTCAGTCTTGGACGAATGGTTTTAAGCGCCTCAGCGTCTACTCGGACGTTGTTCAGGGAAACATTGCCCAGTCACAGGTCTGAAAAATAAAATAAACATTCCGCATATGACGAAGAGAGAAGTCAAATTTTCTTGTTTCAGAGTTCCATCTGTGGGCTCTCATCTTCAGGAATTCTCTTTTCGTTCTGCGACCTACTTGAAGCGTCGTAGAAAAATAAAACAGTTTTCTTCATTACATACACACAGCGAGAGGCACCAGAATCGACTTTCCCAGACTTTTCTTAGCACCACGAGATACGGTGCCCAATTTAGTCATTTGTTAAGCAGGCTAGTACTCAGAAAAAACAAAGCTTGCTCAATCTGACCAGGCAGAACGGAGTTAACGACACGTGCGACAGACCCAATTATCCGGTAATATGGTGCACACCATTCTTTACCTCTTAGCTCGTGCGCTGCAACTAAATTTCCCGCACTAACAACAGGAAGCATTCTGTGGTCGAAGTTATAGACCTGAGACTCTCTCAACCTTCTAATTATGTCAGAATTAAAACAGCCTTCTGCTCGCAACAGCCGTTAATTTCACACACAGCCATATTTTCAGGGTACATGTTGCACTGGTTGCCAACTAGAGTCACAGTTTTACATAACATTAGGTCTAAGTCTGTAGAGATTCGTAAACTGAATAATCTGAGACAGAACACCAATGGTCGGAAAAAAAATGTTTCAGTTGTTACGAGATCTATAACGAGAAAAGCGGTTTGGTAAGTGTTTCTATGATGCTTTTGTTCCGTAATGAATCACTAAACATTCTGTAATGTGTAGATGGTGAATTTTATCATTGCTTACAGTTCAAGAACGCTTGTTAGAGCATTACTCATAGCACTAATATAAAGATACGTAAAATATGGTGCAGCTGCAGGTAGTGTGCGACACGCTGAATGAAAGAAAGGTTTCACAAGAAACAACATTCTAACTGGAAGAAATGTATCATTGTGGATACAAGCTTACGAGAAGTTATCGATTAGAAAATCACTCATCTTTGCGAGTATGGTAAAATGTTGTGAACAATTGTATGTTCGAATATGAACAGACACATGGTTTGAGTTAACTATTTACTTGCGGGACAACGCGCCAGACACTCAGGTTCCCATAATGTATCGTGTTGAGGTTTAATTCTTCATAAATTTGGAAACTTGCACGTTTGGCTATACTGGAAGAGAACTACCCGACAATGGCCGTGGAGTCCACGTGTTCGGAATTGTCTCATTTTTACAGAATACTGAGATTTTCCAATGGCTATCACGTTTTGCCACAAGCCTCTTGCAGTATAGTCTAGTTCTACTTTAACGCCAAACAATCACGATGCTAGGCCGAGTTTGCGGAGAATTACTGTCCCTATTTTCAGTATCTGTATGTAAATGACCTATTCGGTTGCTACGCAAGACTTTTTGCGGATGTCGCCAGTAGATTGTAGCAAAATGCAGTGGGACCTGCAGATGATTGGTGTTTGATGCAGGTGTTGGCAATTGATGCTCAACATAAACAAGTGTAACGCACTGCGCCTAAGAGGCGCCATTATTGTAGGATTACATAATTGCAGAACTTTAACTAAAGGCGGTGACATCCATTACATACCGGGTGGTTGTAATTAAAGTGCCGCGACTCACAAAGGTCGTAATTATCGTATGGCTGCGACACTTTGTAGAAATTTTAATGCGTTAAGGCGGTACCCACTTACGATTAAAAAAAAGTTCCAAATGGCCACTAGATTAAAATCTGGCGCTGTGAACGCAAGAAAGACATACAGGGTATTCAAAAAGTCAGTATAAATTTGAAAACTGAATAAATCACGGAGTAATGTAGATAGAGAGGTACAAATTGAAACACATGCTTGGAATGACATGGGGTTTTATTAGAATCAAAAAAATACAGAAGTTCAAATAATGTCCGACAGATGGCGCTTCATCTGATCAGAATAGCAACAATTAGCGTAACAAAGTAAGACAAAGCAAAGATGATGTTCTTTTACAGGAAACGCTCAATATGTCCACCATGATTCCTCAACAATAGCTGTAGTCGAGGAATGATGTTGTGAACAGCACTGTAAAGCATGTCCGGAGTTATGGTGAGGCATTGGCGTCGGATGTTGTCTTTCAGCATCCCTAGAAATGTCGGTCGATCACCATACACTTGCGACTTCAGGTAACCCCAAAGCCAGTAATCGCGCGGACTGAGGTCTGGGGACCTGGGAGGCCAAGCATGACGAAATTGGCGGCTGAGCACACGATCATCATCAAACGACGCGCGCAAGAGATTTTTCACGCGTCTAGCAATATGGGGTGGAGCGCCATCCTGCATAAACATTGTCCGTTCCAGTACGTGTTTATCAGCCAGGCTGAGGATGATACGATTCTGTAACATATCAGCGTACCTCTCACCCGTCACGATAGCAGTTTTGCTGTCCAGCACGATCTGTCGGACATTTTGTGAACTCAGTTTTTTTTGTTTTAATAAAACCCCATGTCGTTCCAAGCATGTGTGTCAATTTTTACCTCTCTATCTACGTTATTTCGTGGTTTATTAAATTTTCAAATTTATACTGACTTTTTGATCACCCGGTATATGAATGTTCCAATATGTAATCGATTAGGAACTGGACGTGTGCGAAAAAGGTGAAGTAGGTGAGAAATTCGTAAAGTTGATTTCATTAGTAACAGCTACTTACAGTATTTGTTCAATACGAGCACCAGAGACGTCTATGAGAAGCTGTACAGCGCAAAATTTCTGCATGGTAGCCAAAATTTGAACTAATTACTTTCCAGCGTAAGTTGATTCCCCATTAACGCATTAGCATATCTGCGTAGTTTGGTGCCATACAACAATTACCGGCCTCATTGGATCTCACTCAACAGCTACATTTTAACTATAACCATCCCGTATCTGTGAGTATGTCTACAGGGTGATTTGAAATGTAGCGCCCGCATAAAATTAATCCCAGTTAAGGCATATGATAGCCAAAGTCATTGTAAGAATCTTCAAAAAGCAAAGCACGCACGCAATGGAAGTAGGTTACACCTTATTCGACGAATGCCTGATTGATGGGATCCATATCAGACATCATAGAAGAAATCGATAGGATCCAAAGAACAGAGTGCCCAGTCACACGATTATTTAGTAAGCGCTTGAAGTGTCAAGGTGATGCTCATACGATTCCAGTGGCAGACGCTAAAGGGAAGGGGTTTTGCATCACTTTTAAAATCCCCGTAGCAAACCAGTATCTTGTTTCTTACTACGTACACCTGGCGAAAGGTGCCATGTATGTAAAATTATAGATTCGAGCTCAGACGGAGACATAACAAAACTTTCTTCCAGCACACCATACCCCACTGACAGGAAATGGGACACCCACAGTGAAAGCGCTTACGTAATGTAGTTGTACTTAAACTGGCCTGAAACATGTGATCAGGACAGAGTAGAATCTAATCTACCACTCTAGTCTGCTCATTAGTTTCCTGCGAATGAACTACAATCAATAGTACCAAATACAACTTCTTAGTCGACATCGTACTGGAAGTTACAGAGGCCACCATCAAACTCAAGACGCCGTCCAGAAAACCGCTCGCTGTTCTACCCGGGCCCTGGTTTCCGCGGAGGACGACGCGACGTCTGCAGACTTGTGCCCCCGGGGCCGACTACCGCTCACTGATTGCGCTGTCGGAATTATTTCCGCATCTCCTGCGGGCTCCCTCCCCTTCCCGGCCGTGATTACGCCTTCTTTTTAATCGCGTGCAATTTTAATAATCGCTCCGGCTCGATCCACAACCTCCACCCCTTCCTCATTCACAATAACCGACCACCGCTGCCTCTCTCCTCGTAGTCCAGCGACTAAACCAGCCTCCTCTCTCCGCCATTCTCGTCCGCCGCCACGCTTCAGCACCCATCTGTGCTAGCTGCTGGGTAAGTGATTTCCTGTCGTGTCACTGTAGCACGCGCTGTGCGCAAATCTTCCGGCCAGTTCACCTTATTCCCAGACGCTGCCTCCAACCGATTGCTCCTTCCCCACTCTCTCATAAGAACATCGTATGAAAGTTTTCTCCGGGAAATATTCATCAATTACTTGTCGTTGTAAGCAGCGCATTTTTTTCTAAATTAGATGTTAGTCAATACATTAATTACAAATCCTGTTAGGGTACCTCCAAATTAAGCTAAGTAACGCTTTGCACCTAGAGATTCTACAGAAATTAGAATACATAAACTAAATTAGCGTATAATGTTAATATTTTCGCAACAAAAAGGAAAAATATGAAGTTAATCCTGTGTCTTGTTATGCTCTGTGCTATGGTTTATTTATGCTGCTGAACACAAACATTCAAAATGTAAACGCCGTCCGTTAGAAAAAGATAACTGATTGCACGAGAACGTACATACTCCATTAGACAGCTAAAAGCGGTTATAAAATTAACCAAAACCAGAAGTTGTATGAACTGCCTTTTCTTTGCCGAAAATAATCTACTCAGTTATTCCAAAAACGTCGAAGAAGAGCTAACTTCTTCAAATAGCTCTGAGCACTATGGGACTTAACTTCTGATGTCATCAGTCCCCTAGAACCACTTGAACCCAACTAACCTAAGGACATCACACACATCCATGCCCGAGGCAGGATTCGAACCTGAGACGGTAGTGGTCGCGCGGTTCCAGACTGAAGCGCCTAGAACCTCTCGGCCACTCCGGCCGGCGCTAACTTTTTCCCGTTTCTCTTGTTCACGTTTCGTTAATCTATATTCGGCGAAAAAATTCTTTGGGTGTTATTAAAACTGGTCGTTTCCGCTTACGGCTGTCAATTTTTTTATTTATTATGATTGCAGGTTCGTGTGTTACTTGTTTTCAGACGTAAATTTCAAATCCAAATATTAGCGGAGACATAAATACATCCTCTAGTCGAAACGCTAAGCGACTATGAATTGTGTCCAACCGAAAGAATTCACAAATAAAGATACAACAAGATAAAAACAACGATAGTTACATATTTCCTCTCATTCGTACAATCCCAAATGTCAACGTTATAAAACACGTTAGCGGAAACAATGACATTTAATAATTACGTGAAGGCTCTGTACCTAAACGTCATCTAACTGTAGTACTTTCCGTTGAAAAATGGTTATTAATCTGACCAAAAATGGCTCTGAGCACCAAGGGACTCAACTGCTGAGGTCATAAGTCCCCTAGAACTTAGAACTACTTAAACCTAACTAACCGAAGGACAACACAGACATCCATGCCCGAGGCAGGATTCGAACCTGCGACCGTAGCGGTCGCGCGGTTTCAGACTGGAACCGCTCGGCCACCTCTACGGGCGCGGCCACCTCTACGGGCGCGATCTCACGACTCTCTCTTAAACACTTGAATTAATCCCAGCACTGTAGACAATCTTATTAACTATGTGTGTGTTATGGGCGATCTCTTATGCTACTGTGCTGCAGTCCAGGAGCGTAACACTACTTCACCGCACTCTCGCTGTATGACGTCCACATAGAGGACAGGACAGAGAGAGAACCGTTACGGTCACAGTAATAGCACGCACCGGTGAAGAATGTCGTATCGTTCCACCGCCGATGCAACTGTAAATTTCACATAGGTTGCCAGTCTTCGATTCAGACTCGGTTGCTAACTACTCTCAGGGAGTTATGTGCTTTTAGGGCCAAAATTATCTATGTTGTGGAGGATCCTAAACTCGGCATTTTAAACTGGAAAGAAAAAAACAATGTTAATAAATAACCATTTCAGACTGTACAAGTTCGTGAAAGGATAAAGCGTGTGCACTGTGGGACTAAACGGTGGATGATACAGCACACATGACGTCAAACTTTTAATATCTGATTTTCTGTTCCATCCAACAAATTCTACAATTTTAACGGCATATTCAAATTTTTGTCTATGCCCCCCGCCCCCATAACCTTCCTGTTCAATGCTTTTTAGAATATGAGCTATTCCTGAATGTGTTAGTATCTATCCTGCTAACCAGTCCCTTCTTCTAGTACGAGTTTCCCACGGATTTCTTACAACTCTTGTGTTTTCTGTACAGCTTCATTCTGTACTATTTCTACCCAATTTATTTTGAACCCATCTTAGCACCGTAATTAATGTAATTCCAGTCTGTTTTCTTCGGTTTTTTCCTTGGTATAATTTTGTATTATCTACGTTAATCTGCTGAAGATGTATTTGCTGATTGTGTGACATCTGTCTCTCAAGTTTTCCTTGTTTTGGCTATTATTTCACTTCTGTGCCTCCCAACTTCTCCTTTCATCACCTATACATCACCTTTGTCTTCGCTTTGCTGTGTCTTGCTTTAATTCAAATTTAATATTCATTCCACTGAACGTTTCTTATAATTACCTTTAACTTTTTGCCTCATTGTCTATGCCAGCCACTAAACGTTGTATCGTTATCGGTTCCACTTGCACTTCTGATCCAAGACGATAAGACTATCCACAACTCGAAACTAATTCAATAAAATATATGTCCCAGTACATGAACGAAACTCTAAAATATTCGTCCGTAAATGAAATATGGTCATGCTTTCCATACTTACTCTATTCCATTTACACTAATCAAAATAATCTCTCCCTGGCAGGTAGGTATCCAGCGCTCCGTTCTGACGTGAAAAGAAGGTCAAAGTATTCCCGCAACCAGGAAATGAGTGCAGGCAAGCAGATGCAGGAACTCTATATTTCATCTCTCAGCTAGATACCATTGGAGGATGGTTTGTCGTTGCCTTCCTCCGAACTCCTATGGAGTGTGACCTGTATATCTGCGTCGTATGTATGACTACTGATGGGAGCTTGTAAAGCGTAGGTTTGTGTTGTTCTGGATGCACGGAAGACAGAAAATATCGCAACGTCGATGACAGTGAATACAGGGGATAGCCGTATGCAGTCAACACTAGTGATTCAACAATGGCAAAGCGATCGAATATTTCCGCTCAGAACTGAATGCGCCGGACTGTGCTGAGTTTTTCATTCGTTAGCTCATTCACAATAAAGAAACGAATGAATGAATAATGATCCTATAGATACGTAAAACTACAATGGACTCAAAAATGGACTCTTTTCACTCGGTTACTCCCATACGGCTTTCACTCGAAAGAGCAAATGAATAATTCAACTGATCCGCAAAACTACGAGGGACTTTCAGTAAGTAACGCAACACATTTTCTCGGCCACTTTAGACTGAAAAATGCACAGTTTGTTATGGTACGTGGTTCAATATTCCCGTTTCAGCCCCTTTAGTTTTATGACGTATTGACTGGTGGCGGCGCAGTATGTAGCCTTAAAACTGGCCTCTACAGCAGAGGTACGTTCTAAGCAGACAGCTGCCATTGAACTTCTTTTGGCGGAAAACCAGATCATCGGAGATATTCGCAGGCGTTTGCAGAATGTCAAAGCACGTTGAGTCGCTGGAGGAAATGTCTGTCATCCTCGCAACAAGGCCGCGCAAACCTGTCCATTCTTCTGCGTTCGTCGCCACAAAAATGCAAACGAACTTCTCCTTCTCCATGACAACGTAAGGCCTCAGAAGTCTGCGCACTCGATTGGAGCTCACAGAACTTCATTGGATTATTCTTCCTCGTTAACCGTACAGCCCGGATATCGCACATTCTGAATTTCATGTGTTTGGCCCAATGAAGGATGCACTCCGCGGAAAGCAGTAGGATTATGGTGGGGAGGTAGGTGATGCGCAAGACATTGTCTCCGGCGTCGACCATTAGAGTGGTACCATGCGGGTATACAGGCCCTCTCAGTAAGGTGGAGTAAGGTCGTCGTACGGAACGTTTACGTTGAAAAATGGGGTTTTGTAATCAAATGAGTGGGGGATAGTATGGAGTATTGGAATCCTGAATAAAACAAACCTGCTTTCAGAAATAAATAGTTGTGTTAGTTATTTAACATACCTAGTGCAACCGAATGAGTCGATTCTTTTCCAACAACTGATGGATCGCCAATTTTCATTGCGTTGTACGTATCACTAGACTCGAACCGGCTTACTGCCGAGTCGAGCCCCACCCCACAGGCGTGCGTTAGCGACCTCGGCTACGAATGCGTGTCTTTGCTACGTATGGCGTCAATGATCGATATTCGCTGATCTACATACGCTATATACCACAGCTTGTAGTCGCCAACGTAAGTCCGTTCTTTCACTTCACTGAGGTCCGTTACAGCGTATTACAAAACGAGCTTCCGGTCTGTATATTTTCACTTATGTCCCGGTGACAAATATCTGCGGTATTTGTGGCGAATTCTCGCCGACAGCAGCACGTCCGTCTCCAAATATCGCAGTAAATGAGTTTAGAACGGACGGTATTAGGACGGATGCTTTAGCGGCGGCGTTCATTCGGCCTGAAAGCCGGCAGACCTCATTAACGCGCTTTTCGGGAGCCGCGCTGGAGTGGACTGAGGGGCGAATTTATGTGCAGCCGATACAGAAGCCCGGCAGGTAGTTTATTCCCGATGTTCGCCTCCAATAATTGGAGCCTCGGTGGATTTGCATGCTGCGGCATTTTCCTGGTTTGATCACCCGATTCGCCTTTCAGCCAGGTGCTGGGACTTTTTTTTTAGAAAGCGTAGACAGATTCAGATTGGTAGCCGTACCATGAGGATCTCTTACGCGTACGTCAGGAACAGTCATCATTAACAGGAATAGCGGCAACCTTCTACATCAATAAATCCCTGTAATTTTATGAATACACCTCTTTCCTCTCGCTGTTTCCACATTAAGGATTTCTCGAGCTAAAAATTCCTTTCAATTTTTAATAGACAAGTGTGAGAGCTTAAATATTTCTCATTCACCTGCGAATCATGTGCAACAACGCGTTCCTGTTGTGTCTTTAATGTTTGCAAATCGATACCTCTCGTAGGAAGTCACAATCATCTTTACTGTCTCCTAGTTGAATGTCTAAAATAGGAAAGCGTAAATCACGTCCAATGTTCCTTGGAATACAACAGCACTTCGTGCAGATGATGGTTATAACGGAGTGTTCCTGCAACAAAAAGTTATTGGATGTGCACCTATATACATTAGCAGCACATCCGTGACTGAATCTTTCTCCATACCTTCTGGTGAAAATGCATAAGATGGCAAGAGAGAGTCTTCTCGAGATGTTGCGAACAGTTCTATGAATTGACGTACTTGGAAACAGTAGTAAGTTATACACCTAAGAACTGGATTGTAGTATGGGTTTCATCGTAGTAGTATGCTCTAGGGATTCCCAACTGTGATCAGAAAAAGTAGGAATGATACGTCATTTGACGTACAACTCTAAGCACTGGGTAATTCCCTACATATGCATGTGAAGAGACGTAAAAGTTACAGCTACAGTATCATGAAGAGGCCTGGCCTTAACGAATGTTCTAACAAAGCCACTATATTACCGACAGTGGTCTGATGCACTTCTGCGGATTACAAAATGTATGTACATAGCCTCGCTGGCACAGCCAGCACAATATTTATTCGCACGCCACATAAACCATTAGTTAACCATTAATGTATAGGTAACACTTAGGCTCCTGATGGTTGATTCATGCTACCTAAATGCGATGTGCCAATAAATATTGAAAACAAACGTTACAGTAGATGACGAAATTTATTTTGCAAACTTCGTGAAACACATGCAGACATAACAAAGTCGTTGGAACGTGGATAAAGTTAAATATATGTTGGCAATTTTTTAAGCTCTTGATATGTACTACACTGTTAAAGTGGAATAATGCCTGCCTTTTTATACGTGATTTAACTATCATGATCCCAGAGCGTACCTCAGCGATTACAGAAGTTACTCAGTTCTAACAGATATTATTTGCTGCGACTCGTGGATGACTTTTCTATTTCATTCTTGTTGTTACAAACTAGTTCCACTTGAAACATCCATCACATAGATGAGAATTTTTCGTAACTGATGTTACTCATTTCCTTAGTGCATGTCCTCTTTTTTGGAGGGAGGAGGAAAGTGTTGCGCGCTGTAGCTTTATTAGAATTTAGAAATAAGATCTCAAAATCAAACATACTGATCATTGAACACGGCATAACAGTTAAATGTAAAAATTTTTGGAACTGAAAATAATAAATGTCTTTACACTGACAATATAGCAGTATTCGTAACTTCTTATCCACGTCTTCCCGACAATACTGCAGTTTAGAATAGAGAACAACACAACCAAAACTTTTCTTATCTGCTTTAGTCTACAGTCGAATTTTCATTTTGTTTCTGTACTAACTACCATTATGTTGTCGTCTGCCGGTGTAATGTATGGATAGAAATAAATTTTATATGTCTGACCCTGTAATTATTGTAAAACTATTAATCGGAATTCATGTTGCCACCTGTTTAGATCAAATTATATGTCGGCACATTGATTGTATTCTACGCACGAAGTATCAAATAACTGTCTCTGCGAATGTGTGTCATACGTATCTTTGAGCCACGATATTCGGAACACACCCTGTCGTACAGGGCATGTTGGATGCTAGCAGATTTACCGTGAAAATCGGTATATATTTATATTCATACTGAATACTAAGTCAACTGTAGCAAATTGGCAATCACAATTAAGCTGACCGTCGGATACTAACTACAAAAACGCTTTTACTGTGGTAAGAGGTATCGAATTCGCTTTTTTTCAGTAGAGATTACCGTATAACCACTACTCATGACAATATGTTAACGTCTTTTTACCTCCCTTCTCGTAAACAGAGCCAGTGACCAGCAGTACACTGTGGAAATTAACATGCAACTTCCATGTGCCTCACATGAAGGTGAAGCCAAAAATGTTCGGAAACTAGCCAATGGAATAATCGAATATTTAGAAATCAGTGATTATTTGCCTCCCTCCCTCTCTCTCCCCCCCCCCTCCCACTCTCCCTCCTTTCCCTATCTGCCCCCCACCCTTCTTATATTATGGTCTTTCGGCAGATGTTTGTAATTTTGCTTTTGCAATGTCTAGCTGGAGTAAGTTGAAATAACTACTGCTCATCGCCTCCCTCATACGACCCAAAACGTAGGATTGTTTCCCGTTACATCCTGGACGGTTACCACCACCTCTTAGAAACTGCCGAAGGTAGTAGACCAGATATCTTGTTCATGCGATCAACCCATCTCCTCTCTGATCTTCTCCTTGGTCTCGTGCCCTAGATTCTCTCTTCTCTTCTCACAATATGGAATATATATATATATATGGCAAAATAACGTGAACTTCTGTACTTACTTGGGAATGGTTTATTAACAAGGGGTTGGACCCTTGACGTAAACCGGCCCGGTGTTGGAAATAATGAAAACGTTGAATCCTCGGACCATAAGATGAGTTTCCACTCATCAACCGTCCAGGACTTACGTTTCTGACACCATGTTTTACGCTTCTTTGCGTTGGTTATCGTCACTAATGGTTTCGGTATAGCAGTTCGTCCATGAATATTCACTTTATGGAGTTCCCTGCGAACATTGCAGACAGATACGGGGTCTCGAGTATTGAGCTCTGCAGTCACTTTAGCCGCCGTGGTTTTGTATTGTTTTGACACAATTCGTATTAGCGTACGGCTATCTCTGTCATTTAGTTTTGATTTGCGCCCGTTACTACGATTACACATCTGTCTTTCCTTGTTTTGTGTATGCTGTCATGACTGTTGAAACAGTTGCTCTTGACAGATTCAGTAAGTTGGCTGTCTTGATAACTGATGCTCGAGCTAATCGGGCCCCAACAATCTGCCTTCTTTGGAACTCTATTAGGTTTTTCACTGCACGTCGACCTCAGCCTCTGAATGCAGATACAAAGTGTGCACTACTCGTAAACAACCTGCACCGATGACAAGTCTGTACTCAACTCGCACAGTCCAGCGCAACACCTGACTTACTTGCGTTGTTGACCGTCAGACACAACCATCCCATTTCTACCATTGTTCACATTATTTTGCCTATCCCCGTGTGTATATATCCCAACGGCCATGCCGCAGTTGTAACACCGTTTCCCGTCAGATTACCGAAGTTAAGCGCTGTCGGGCTGGGCTAGCACTTGAATGGGTGACCATCCGGTCTCGCGAGCGCTTTTGGCAAGCGGGGTGCACTCAGACCCCGAGAGTCAAATTGAGGAGCTACTTGATTGAGAAGTAGCGGCTGTGATCTCGTAAACTGACATAAGGCCGGGAGAGCGGTGTGCTGACCACATGCCCCTCCATATCCGCATCCAGTTACGCCTGTGGTCTGAGGATGACACGGCGGCCGGTCGATACCATTGGGCCTTCATGGCCTGTTAGGACGGAGTTTAGTTTATATAAAACAAAAACATTTCTGCCATGGGACTCTGTAGGCAAAACAGGATTTATTACACCGAGGAAATGAATATAAATCTGAGATAAGTGGGTCTGGGAGTCAGGTGCGGTGCAAGCCGTCAGTTGCCACAAACAGCAGACACGGTACGAAATCACTTTGCGCCGTCGCCATCCAATCTCGCGAAAGTCGCAGGCCGAGAATCCTCTCGGCCGGAGAGGAAGGGCCGCGTCTGTTTGTCCTCGGGATCTGCGGAAGCGCAGATAAATATCTGACCGCCTCCTCCTCGGCCGTTGCGTTCTCCGCGCGTTCCCTCGCTCGCTCGGCTCAGTTCGGCTGCAGCGGCGGCCGCCGGGCCTCTTAGCATTCATTTCGCTCGCCCGCAGCCGCTCCGGTGGACGCTACGAGCAGGGGAGCCTTCGCCGCGTAGATCGCCGGGCGCCATATTGAATCACAAGCAGGCTCGTCTCGACGCCGGATGCCAACAGCGCGTTCTTGAACACAACGGACGAACGTCCGCGAAAGATACTAGTACCACGCGGTCATTGCTCCCATATACGGAAGTATCTCTGTGATCTTCAGAGCGAAAACTGCATCTCACCTTCTAAAATATCAGAAAGCCTTCTGTAATTGGAGCAAAGCAGCGATCAGTATAAAATGCTAAAAAATCACATAAAAGCAGTCTCTATCGAGTTTTCGGATTTTTATTGGTTGTCAACCGATTTCGGCCCTTCTCTCAGGCCATTTTGGCGTGGAAAAGCGTGAAGATGGTCTGAAACCGGTTGCTAACGAGTAAAAAATCTGAAAACGCGATCGAGATTATTTTTATTCGATCTTTAGCCTGCCTTGTAAGGTTTCTAACTAATATTTGGTGTTCAAAGAAAGTAAAGCGAACTCTCTTTTAAATATTATACGTGTCATACTTCATATCTGTACACTGGATATTTTTAGGAGAGAAGTTTTCGGTAGTCGGCATGATACGTCACAGAGGTTCTGAACATACGCAATATGATCCTTGGTTGCTAGTAACGTTTTCGTTATTATTAGCACCCTGAGGGAAGCAAGTGAGTGAGTAGGGTGTTGGCCATGCTACTGCGCGGTCTGAAAATCTGCTAGCAGAGCACAGAGATTAAGATACAGCAGATGTTGAAATTCAGAAATATTGTTTTGTGAAGATTGGTTTGACAACTGCTAAGGTATTCGAGTAATGTTGCGACACTGCTTGCTTGCGCGTAATTTAAGACGTGCTTGAAAAGGGGAAATGACTAGTACAATTCTTCTTTATTGGTTTCAGTCAGATAGTTTTACTGCCGAAGCGAGAACAAATAAAATTATCTATCGACGCGGCTTGCTCTCGGAAGTTATAAATTTACCACTCCTTTACGAATTCAGCATCTAATCTCATGGAAGAGTAACCCACTGTTGTATATGTGATTTTTGTAAAGATGAGGATTGTTAAGGTATCATAGGTTCAGTA
Organism: Schistocerca serialis cubense; assembly: GCF_023864345.2. Taxonomy (NCBI): domain Eukaryota; kingdom Metazoa; phylum Arthropoda; class Insecta; order Orthoptera; family Acrididae; genus Schistocerca; species Schistocerca serialis. The sequence continues at coordinate 581,412,789 of NC_064643.1, forward strand.
TAGTTTTTGAATGCCAATCTCTTTTACATCATTCAATAAACGCAATATCCACCTCCGTCTGAAAAGAAAATTTCATTTTCTAATAACAATCTGTCGCCGGACTGCACGGAGAGGAACACAGTTGCATAAAAGTAAAACTGAAGCTTAATGTGTTTCCCATAACTGCATATTCTTGCACTGCAGTGCGCAAAGCTTTCTCTTCTTTAGCTGGTTTGCTGCTCCGCCTTATTTTAATGTTCATCACTCTCGAGCAGTACCGAGATACAGGTAATAAGAGAAACACATGAAAATTTGTTTGGGACAGTTTAATCATTGATACTTAAGCTTTGCATTTCAATTTTGTTATAAGGTTCAGTTTAGGTAAAGTTTAGTGAATATATTTCTTACGCAGACAGTCAAATTCTTACAATTCAAAGTTACAGTTGCGTGTTTAATGTCTGATCTTTGGAATTTTCTTAAGACGATTTGCGTACGTAAATTTACACTGAATTTTTATAGAAACATTTAGATTATTTATTCTACGGGGCTGCCGTTTGGAGAACAACCTGGTACAGCGGTTGCTGTATTTCCCAGACGGAAGCGCAACCTTGCAGAGGCGGCGATGGAACGGCGTCAGCAGATCGTAACGAGAAGAGCTCGATTGATTCTACAGTTGATGGTGACATCCTGGTGCCCTTGTGTTTAAGGCGGTGCACAGCGTTGTGTGTGAAGGTCCACTATGTATGGCCGCTTGTAAATTACTTCCTGGATGGAAGCTCGCTATTGCTGAACAATGGCTTGTCTGTGTTTATGGCGCAAGGGGCGTCCGATAGTGTGCGAGAACAAGCCTGATTGGTCAGTGCTCCCGTGTGCATCATTAAGAAAATTATACAAACGTTTATTATTTTTGACTACGACTGTGAATCAGTTGGTTCGTTTTGTATTGAAACCTGCTGCCAAATTGGAACTGTGTGTCGGATTGAGATTCGAACTCGGGACCTTTGCCTTTCGCTGGCGAGAGCTCTGTCAAGTGAGCTGAAGTAAAGCCTAGAGGATGGGTCGCGAGGCGTATTTCGGTAGATCGGTTGGTAGAGCATTTGTCCACGAATGGCAAACGTCCCGAGTTCGAATTTCCGTCCGGCAGAATATTTTAAACTATCAGGAAGTTTCATTCCAGCACGCACTCCGCTGCAGAGTGAAACTCTCATTCTGTATCCATTTGTTGTGTCTGAATCACTGATTCACTCAGGTACACTAAAATTTGTTGTATATGAATGATTGTCATATATGTAAATCGTTAACTACACTCCTGGAAATTGAAATAAGAACACCGTGAATTCATTGTCCCAGGAAGGGGAAACTTTATTGACACATTCCTGGGGTCAGATACATCACATGATCACACTGACAGAACCACAGGCACATAGACACAGGCAACAGAGCATGCACAATGTCGGCACTAGTACAGTGTATATCCACCTTTCGCAGCAATGCAGGCTGCTATTCTCCCATGGAGACGATCGTAGAGATGCTGGATGTAGTCCTGTGGAACGGCTTGCCATGCCATTTCCACCTGGCGCCTCAGTTGGACCAGCGTTCGTGCTGGACGTGCAGACCGCGTGAGACGACGCTTCATCCAGTCCCAAACATGCTCAATGGGGGACAGATCCGGAGATCTTGCTGGCCAGGGTAGTTGACTTACACCTCCTAGAGCACGTTGGGTGGCACGGGATACATGCGGACTTGCATTGTCCTGTTGGAATAGCAAGTTCCCTTGCCGGTCTAGGAATGGTAGAACGATGGGTTCGATGACGGTTTGGATGTACCGTGCACTATTCAGTGTCCCCTCGACGATCACCAGTGGTGTACGGCCAGTGTAGGAATCGCTCCACACACCATGATGCCGGGTGTTGGCCCTGTGTGCCTCGGTCGTATGCAGTCCTGATTGTGGCGCTCACCTGCACGGCGCCAAACACGCATACGACCATCATTGGCACCAAGGCAGAAGCGACTCTCATCGCTGAAGACGACACGTCTCCATTCGTCCCTCCATTCACGCCTGTCGCGACACCACTGGAGGCGGGCTGCACGATGTTGGGGCGTAAGCGGAAGACGGCCTAACGGTGTGCGGGACCGTAGCCCAGCTTCATGGAGACGGTTGCGAATGGTCCTCGCCGATACCCCAGGAGCAACAGTGTCCCTAATTTGCTGGGAAGTGGCGGTGCGGTCCCCTACGGCACTGCGTAGGATCCTACGGTCTTGGCGTGCATCCGTGCGTCGCTGCTTTCCGGTCCCAGGTCGACGGGCACGTGCACCTTCCGCCGACCACTGGCGACAACATCGATGTACTGTGGAGACCTCACCCCCCACGTGTTGAGCAATTCGGCGGTACGTCCACCCGGCCTCCCGCATGCCCACTATACGCCCTCGCTCAAAGTCCGTCAACTGCACATACGGTTCACGTCCACGCTGTCGCGGCATGCTACCAGTGTTAAAGACTGCGATGGAGCTCCGTATGCCACGGCAAACTGGCTGACACTGACGGCGGCGGTGCACAAATGCTGCGCAGCTAGCGCCATTCGACGGCCAACACCGCGGTTCCTGGTGTGTCCGCTGTGCCGTGCGTGTGATCATTGCTTGTACAGCCCTCTCGCAGTGTCCGGAGCAAGTATGGTGGGTCTGACACACCGGTGTCAATGTGTTCTTTTTTCCATTTCCAGGAGTGTATTTGTTTAGACATAACCATCGGTAGATTGTTGGCGTCGTTGGCGAACGGTGTCTTAGTTGTGTTGATAGTTACAGCAGGTGTAGTTAGAGGTGAAAAGTCTCCTTTTGAAAAATTGTACAGGACTGTGCTTAAACTGACACACAATATTTTTAGCGCAATGCAATCTGACTTTCAAAAATCCCTACAAAAGAATGGCCCTGACTAACATTAACCTATACCTTTCACAAATCACTTACCTCACCAAAAATCTTCGTTACTCGAACTACTGCAATACAGCGAGCGCCACTACTACCAGCTAAATAAAAGATTCAAACTACGGAAGGCACTAACTACTGATAGGCATAGTTAGCAAATGAAAGATTTTAATAGAGAACAGACAATGTATTTACCTTAATAGTGTTGAAAAATCATATATAAATATAGCAGTTCATGACAAATTTCAAAACTCCGCCATCTCTCAGAGATTATAGCTCCGATACTAAGTAAGTGACGTATTACCTGGACTTGTGAGTTTGCAGTTATCTTGTACAATGTCGCCGACCGGGGTGGCCGAGCGGTTCTAGGCGCTTCAGTCTGGAACCGCGCGACCGCTGTGGTCGCAGGTTCGAATCCTGCCTTGGGCATGGATGTGTGTGATGCCCTTAGGTTAGTTAGGTTTAAGTAGTTCTAAGTTCTAGGGGACTGTGACCTTAGATGTTAAGTCCCATAGTGCTCAGAGCCATTTGAACCATTTTTTGTGCAATGTCGGTAGAGTGCCCGACATTTTAAATTGTTATGTTGTTACGTAGCCGCTAGCCGTAGGACAAGATGGACTATTTCACCATGTTCTGTTGTTGTTATTGTTAAGGATAGTACAGATTAGATTATTCTAGCCCTATTTAAGTCTTTACTACTGCAGAGAATTCTATTTTCTCACTGTAAATTGTTTCGGTTTTGTTAAGTAAGCTCTCTGATGTTACTTGTAAATAAATTATTGTTAAACTGAGACCCACGTCTGCAAAACAATTCTGCCTGAACCCCACTCCATCTAATCTCAACTCAACTCCCTTGCTACACAGGGAAGAGCATCACCCTGGTGCACCTCCTCCATAGAGTTTCAAAATTCGCCGTCTTCTCGTTAAGAAAAGGTTGTTCTGATGATGTAGAATGTTACAGTGATAGAGTGACAACGATGAAGAATTTAAAGATTTTCTAGTACGTAAGAAACTACTTTTAAATAGGAGAATTTAATGACACATCGACTTCTTGGTAGGTTGAGACGGAGTACTGGCCCCGTTGGAGGGTAATGAGAGGATAGACGCCAGGCGTCTTTTGGGCTGCCAATTGGTTTAAATGGCTCTGAGCACTATGGGACTTAACATCTCTGGTCATCAGTCCCCTAGAACTTAGAACTACTTAAGCCTAACTAACCTAAAGACATCACACACATCCATGCCCGAGGCAGGATTCGAACCTGCGACCGTAACGGTCACGCGGTTCCAGACTGAAGCGCCTAGAACCGCACGGCCACACCGGCCGGCTTTGAGCTGCCCTCGCGCAAATATTGTCGTGTGGGTATGGGCGGGTGCGGAAGTGAAGTGCCAAGTTAGAATCAAACTATCAGCCTGACAATGAGACGTTACGAGTGGTGGGCGCTACACACACGAGACGGTAGCAGAGGAGTCGCCCCCGAGACGAGATGCAGCGCCGTGAATGAGCGGAAGCGGCCGGCAGAATGTGGCGCCGGCATACGGCGTGAAGCGTGGAGCGCCCGCCCAAGGCCGCGCTCAACCTCGTCGCGCCGCGCACGCCGTCCGGCTGATGGCAATCAGCTCTCTGGCACGCTACGCGCGCTCTGACGTCACACGGCGCTCTTACGAAACTCGCGCGCTCCGCATCGCGGCTGTGATTTGTTTTTCTCGGCAATGAACTGCGCGCAGCTGCGAGAACGGGCGGCGGATTGCGCCACACAGCTAAACAGGCCAGTTCTGCTCACTGTGACGTTGCTTGGCTACCGGACGCTGTCGACGAGCACCACGGAGCTGCTGCAGCAGCAGCGGCGGCAGCAGCTGCTGCTGCTGCGGCGCAGATTCGGAGACACCAGCAGCCGGCCTTACTGCATCGGCTGAAAGCTGAAGTTGTTATGTGTAGCAAAGGCAGTTCTGAACCGATGTTAGGCCCGAAGTAGTCTTGTAGCATCGTAACTAATTTCATGCGATAAGGTAGGTACAAATGCACTGCCAGAGTCAGTTCCGAAAGAATCTGTGTGAACGATAACTAGTCAAAGAGCAAAATTCTCGGATATTCAGACTGCTACAGTAGACGGAGTCCAAAAGGGAAATGATGTAGGCAACGCTATACACAGGGAAAATAAGAGGAAGTGGTTGCAAACGACCCTTAGACTTATAGACATAAACACTACAGATCTATGATCATTAGTAATGAAACATGTTATTTTTCGGATCTTCATTTTGTCATAAAACAGCCAATCGGACAGCACTCGGAAACTGGCAGATTAATTTGGCCGTACTATCTGATGCGAAGTCGAAATAGTTACTTACATGTTCACTATGTTCCATAGAATGGTTGGAACACGCGAGGCAGTACTGACCCTACGGCTTACCTTAGAAGAAACATTAAGGAAAGGCAAACCTACGTTTTTAGCGTCTATAGACTTAGAGAAAGATCTTGACTATGTTGACTGGAATACTCTCTTTCAAATTCTGAAGGTGGCTGGGGTAAAATACACGGAGTGAAAAGCTATTTAGAATTTGTACAGTTATAAGAGTCGAGGGACATGAAAGGGAAGTAGTGGTTGAGAAGGGAGTGCGACAGGGCTATACCCAATCCCCGATGTTATTCAATCTGTATATCGAGCAGTCAGTAAAGGATACAAAAGGAAAATTTGGGGTACGATTTCAAATCCACGGAGAAGAAATAAAAATTTTGAGGTTTGCCGATAAGATCGTAACTGTGTCAGAGACAGCAAATGACCTGGAAGAGCAGTTCAACTGAATGAGTGTCTTGAAAGGAGGAAAATGGTTCAAATGGCTCTGAGCACTATTGGACTTAACGTCTGAGGTCATCCGTCCTCTAGAACTTAGAACTACTTCATCCTAACTAACCTAAGAGCATCACACACATCCATTCCCGAGGCAGGATTCGAACCTGCGACCGTAGGGGTCGCACGGTTCCACACTGAAGCGCCTAGAGCGCTCGGCTACAGCGGCTGGCGAAAGAAGGCTATAAGATGAACATCAACAAAACGAGGATAATGGAATCTAGTCGAATTAAATCAGGAGATGCTGAGGGAATTAGGAAATGAGACCGTTAAAGTAGTACATGAGTTTTGCTATTCTGGGAACAAAATAACTGATGATGGTCGAAGTAGAGAGGACATAAAATGTAGACTGCCTATGGGGAAGGTAAGTGTTTATGATGAAGAGAAATTTGTTAACATCGAGTATAGATTTAAGTGACAGGAAGTCCCTTCTGAAACTATTTGTATGGAGTGTAGCCATATATGGAAGTGAAACATGGACGATAAACAGTTTAGACAGGAAGAGAATAGAAGCTTTCGAAATGTGGTGCTACAGAAGAATGCTGAAGATTAGATGGGTAGATCACATAACTAATGAGGAAGTATTGAATAGAATTGGGGAGAAGAGGAATTTGTGGCACAACTTGACTAGAAGATGGGACCCGTTTGTAGGTCAAGTTCTGAGGCATCAAGGTATCACCAGTGTAATACTGGAGGGAAGCGTGGAGGGTAAAAATCTTAGGGGGAACCAAGAGACGAATACACTAAGCAGATTCAGAAGGATGTAGTTTGCCGTAGTTACTCGGAGATGATAGAGTAGCATGGAGAGCTGCATCAAACCAGTCCCTGGACTGAAGACCAGAACAACAACAACAGCAACTATTGTAACTGAAGTATTTGTACACCTACTGGTGGACCATTCACCTTAATGAAGGCTTGACCTCTGCTGGGGACCTTCACAATGAAGTGATTGATTGTGGAGGAATCGCAGTACATTCTTCCTCAGCAGCCAAAAACAGAGAAGATGGTGATGTCGAAGGCTCTGGAGTGAAGTCTACGTTCTGACTTACCAAGAAGTTGTTCCACTGGGTTAGGAAGGGACTCTGAACAAGCCCCTTCAGTTCATGAGTGTTAATGTCCACACACCATTGCCCCGCAGATCCTTTATGTGAGGGTACACTACCATGCTGACATGAACAGTCGCCGTCTCCACACTGTTCCTTTACTGAACGCTGTAAACAGTATTGTAAAATACGTTCATATCAGTTCGCAATACACGTTTTCTTAAGCCTAATAAGGGGACCACATACTAATCACAAAAAGCACCCCCATACAATAGCACCGTCTCCTTCTTACTTGACTGTTGACGCTATACATGATGGCAGTAACGTTAGGAGGCGTTGGCCAAACCCAAAACCTTCGACTGGGATACCTGAAGGTGTAGCGCTGAACAGTGGCATCACTGTTCACACCACTGCAACAGTCGCTTAGTACTGACTACAGAAATGTGTGGTTTAGGAGTCCATCGACCATTGTACCCCACTCTTTAACTCCCTACGTACATTCACTGTTGTGGCTGCACTGCTGTTACCATCTCGGAACTCATGAGTGAGACCTTCCTCCGATTTTGAGCGATTTTGCTCAACAACCCTCCTCAACGCTCGATAGTCAAAAAATGGCTCTGAGCACTATGGGACTTAACATTTAAGGTCATCAGTGCCCTAGAACTTAGAACTACTTAAACCTAACTAGCCTAAGGACAGCACACTCATCCATGCCCGAGGCAGGATTCGAACCTACAATCGTAGCAGTCGCGCGGCTCCGGACTGAAGCGCCTAGAACCGCTCGGCCACGCTCGACAGTCCCTCTCCGTCAATACATGAGACCTTATGGTCTTTGTTCAGCTGTCGTCGTTCCTTCGCCTCTCCATCTCCCAGTGCCATCACTACAGCCGATTTGTGGAGCTATACAAGCGCTAAAATGTCCTTGATATATTTGTTACTGGGATAACATCCAAGAAATAGTCCGCGTTAAAAGTCAATTCTCCTTAACATCTCATTCAACTCTTACTGCTTTTCCACTGACAACAACCTCCGCCTCCTTTATACTGGCGGATATGCTTCTCGTGACATCTAGCGGTCAATTCCGCATTACATACGAGTGTGGGGATACCTTTGATGGGATAGTGTATACGTTGGCACATCAGAGCAAAGCTGCCTATTGCATCGTGGATAAACTATAGTAAGTCAGCCAGCGATTAACGTAGTAGATAAGTTTACTGGAGGAATGCTGTCCAAATTCCAGTTCCGCAATCCCGATTTGAGACTGTCACAAGTTTCGCGAGGTCACTTCAGGAGAATCCGATTATTGTTTCTTGAATGATGTCAGGGTCGATTTGTTCCGCTTAGCTATTCGGCGCTGGTGCTTCGTCTCTAAGTGAAAGTAAATAAAGCGATCCTCAAGCAAAAGGCTACTTTCAGCCACTAATTTACTAGTCATGAACATACTGGAAATGATATGCCCTCGCCTTCTCCCGGCCCTATCAGTGCACTTATTCAGCCACTTGTAAGGGAAGCTATGGATTAACGTGAGTTCCGAACTGCAATGCTGCTTGGTGTTTTTCCCACTAATTTATTGGCAGAGCAGAAATAAACCGTAAGTGATAAAAGAAAGGAAACTGAATAGGACCGACTGAGCACCGAATGACAGACCTTCGAATCTGTAGTTTTGAAATTGCCACACAGCCGACGAAAAGTTCCCTGCATTTTCTTGCAGAATTTGAGAGGATGTGAATGCAGTGTAGCAGCAGATAAGTGAAGTATTGCCGTAATCCCAGTGCGCCTTAATACGTACATATATTTTCTTGACCCGTGGAATTATAAGCACATACTATGTTTATTTTCAGCTGTGAATTTTCCTAATTTACTGTTCCTCTCTTCTTTGTTCGTTCCACCGCGACCTTTAGCAGGCGCATGTTCAAAGGTCGTGTGTTTACGACGACAACCGGTTCACGACGCCTTGCCCTGACCTACGCTGTGTGCAAGCTGGCTGCGTGCCAGGAAAAAAAGGACTGTCGTAACATCAGGAGTAAACAGCAGCATCTCATTCATATGAAGCCCCTGTGACCGTCCAGACGCTCTGCTGCGAGCTGAGTATCCACGCATATCTAGTGCAAAGAAACGAATACTTTCTCCGAGTTTTTGGTCCATGTGGTGGCAGATTATATTACCTTCAAAGCCGTACCGCCCGCGTAACACTACACAGGATTCGAACCTACAATCGTAGCAGTCGCGCGGCTCCGGACTGAAGCGCCTGGAACCGCTTGGCCACGCTCGACAGTCCCTCTCCGTCAATACATGAGACCTTATGGTCTTTGTTCAGCTGTCGTCGTTCCTTCGCCTCTCCATCTCCCAGTGCCATCACTACAGCCGATTTGTGGAGCTTTACAAGCGCTAACATGTCCTCGATATATTTGTTACTGGGATGACATCCAAGAAATAGTCCACGTTAAAAGTCAATTCTCCTTAACATCTCATTCAACTGTTACTGCCTTCAAAGCCGTACCGCCCGCGTAACACTACACAGGAGTAACTTTAAGCGTATGACTAGAATGTATTTCGAGACAGAGGGGACTGTTATAACTGAAAGAAAGTGACGAACCGTTTAGTTCATTTTATTTGATGATTGTTCTGCAGGACTCAGCGTTTTCTCCAGTGTCGTTTCGCTATTTTAATATACCTTAAAAACTAATAGTCAGTCTCTCCTCCCCCTATTTTCCGAGTGGTCAAAATGGGGCCCGTGTGCAGTGATCGTTAAACACCAATGGTTTCCACTTGAGGCTCGCGGCTCATAAAACGATTTTTGCTTGCTGTATGCAAAGTGCCGGCCGGGGTGGCCGTGCGGTTCTAGGGGCTGCAGTCTGGAGCCGAGCGACCCCTACGGTCGCAGGTTCGAATCCTGCCTCGGGCATGGATGTTTGTGATGTCCTTAGGTTAGTTAGTTTTAATTAGTTCTAAGTTCTAGGCGACTGATGACCTCAGAAGTTAAGTCGCACAGTGCTCAGAGCCATTTTTTTGTATGTAAAGTACAACGCGTCTTATCCGCTAAAAGTTAGGCGTACTCAACCTCCATATGTGATCCTTTCGATTTGAAGCATTTGCTCGACGGGCCGTTCCTCATCTTCCACTACTCCACCGATGATCAATTTGCAGTAAGGGTCTCTGGTGTGGAAACGAACGAGTCGAAAGTTATAAGCGAAACTCATCATGGATTCAGTCTGTGTATAGCCTATATACATATACAGGAGTCGGCGCCTTTAACTTCGACGTTATGCAGCGTAGTTGTGTGTGTGTGTGTGTGTGTGTGTGTGTGTGTGTGTGTGTGTGTGTGTGTGTGTGAGAGAGAGAGAGAGAGAGAGAGAGAGAGAGAGAGAGAGAGAGAGAGAGAGAGAGAGACCCTCTCGTATGGAGAGTGAATTTTTCACACCTCTGATCACTTGCGACAATAAGTCTCTTACAAGGTCTGTACCTTTTGTAATGGATGCATCTGGTTACAAACAAATATTGTAACTATTCACCTTTGGTAACTGGCAATAGATTATATTTACTCCTCAAATAATAAATATAAGAGAATGTATTGAGAAACATTGCTGAACGACCAGACTAAGACGTGAGTAGGGAATTTATCACGTGCTAATTTCTGTTAAATTATGCCTTGGAAAGAATTATTGTGACGTCATACATTATCCGGAAGCGCTAGTGCGGAGGGAGGGCGTGTGGGAGGAGAGCACTTGACAGAAGGTCGACTATGTAGCGTTGGGATGATGTTACTGCTGTCAAAAAGTGTAAAAGATATGTTGTACAAGTCACTCTTTTTTCTGGTAATTGAGTGACAGACATAATGTTATGATGGGCCAGGCCAAGCTTTTTATTACAGTGAATGTTGAACACAATCAAAATTATTAAATAATTAATGATATACAGTAAAAATACGCGGTGCAGCATGTGTATCGTGAAAAGTTCGAAATATACCTAAAACATGTTGCAGCAGTTCTCTGCATCCTTGTCTATAGTCGGAAGATGCCGAAGTGAAACTATTGCTGTATAATTACTGACTTGAAGTTTAATACGCTGAAATGTTTTATTTTAATATGAAAAAATAATTTCGCAGAGTAGGGAATAACATTTCCTTTTCGAAAGAGCTATACTGTCTGAGAAAAATTTCAAATTGGGATTCGCGTAGGGAAGAAGTTTTTTTAATGCAGGCAGATGCACATACCTTGCGTGTAACTGGTCATTTCAGTTGAATAATCCGTAGCACGCTTTCTGGGAACTTAAATATTAGGCCGCTATCTCGAATATTTTCTCCCGGATCAAAATTTGCTCTCCCTTGAGCTTCCAGGTTGGGATTCTGTGAGCAGTTAGAACAATTTGTAAATATTCCTACACGACACCCGATAACAGAAATGCCGCAAGTGTGCACCATCCTCAGACCACTGGCTCACTGAATGTCAGAACACATCTTGTGTACATGTACTTCAGACTTCTAAGTGTTATACTACTTCAACACCTTTACTTCGCATGTCCTACTAAGTGAGTCAAGATTTGCGACGATTCGCAAGAAGCGTCGGGTGGCTCAGATGGAACGTAACTAACCACAAAAGCTGCACTACGTCGTAGTATGACGAAGAACTTCACCGTAGCGGATATACAGCTAGCGCACTGTAATCTTCTTTCTATGACAGTTATATTGTTTATGCAGCACGCACAATGGTCACTGCCGTCACTCAAGCGGGTAAGTTGGCGATATAAACATCGCTGCCACAGCACATTTCAGCGTCGTTGCGCCAGTAGTACATCGTTTCACACCTACACCGCGAGAAGTTCAAGGCGCGATGGTGAAAGCACGAATCATCTTGCTTACATACTTCTCTCTATACGTACATCACAACTGCATACTAAATATACTCTGTAACATAACTGCAGTAACTTTGTGTTGTTCCTGTTGCGGCCATCCACACAAGTCGAACTATGAAAGACGAACAGTAATGGAACCTTGGAAGCAACGAACGATTCATACATGTGCAAGAAACTTGCCTGTGTTTTGTGGCAGCGAAAACTTCCATCGAGCAAAGCTGTTCGGTTGACACTTACATACTTGAAATTTTATGGATTTCGATAACATTACTACGGTATGTAAAATTTTCGCTGTAATAATTTAATATCGACACTTTTGGAAAACCAATAAATACTACGTAATTGCCGGCCGGAGTGGCCGAGCGGTTCTAGGCGCTACAGTCTGGAACCGCGCGACCGCTACGGTCGCAGGTTCGAACCCAGCCTCGGGCATGGATGTGTGTGATGTCCTTGGGTTGGTTAGGTTTAAGTAGTTTTAAGTTCTAGGGGACTGATGACCTCCGAAGTTCAGTCCCATAGTGCTCAGAGCCATTTGAACTACGTAATTCATTCACGTATGACTCGAGCCAGAATCCTTGAATTGTTAGAACGCAAATCTTACATTCTTCATAAGAGCAGAAAGTTCTCATGATAGAACTTTCAGAATTTTATTCACGAGACGCTTCATGCGGATGTTCTAGTGGGGAAGGAAGTTCCACAGCAAAGCAATTTTAGCATGTAGTTGTCATTCGAACGTTCTAGTTCTTATCGTATGCATATACGAGAAGGTTAAAGATTCAGTTGTCTCTCCCTGTTTCTCTTTTTTATTTGTTTTCAGTCAATGTTCGTCGATAGAAAGCTCGTTGCCTTTCCAGCGGGAGCCAGTTTCCCATCTCCGCATATTTGCTACAGTTAACATGGTCCATCATTCATACTACACATGCCAGTCTGCATCATCTTTACATATTTTATCCTACACTGCTTCCTCCATATCGATATTAAATAGTTCTGGAAGCCGTAGCAGATACTTTAGCAAGCAAACTCTTCTTCTACCAAAGAATTTTCCTATCTTACTTGTGCTAGGTTTACGATGTCTTCAAATTCACCCGTCTGCACTTCCCGCTCTTAGTTTTCATGTTCATACATCGTCAAACATCTTGTAATCCTAGGTTTCAAATGACTACTATTTCGTTGTTGCTTACTTCGTCGCTGTCCACGTTTCATAGAATTTAGGAATATTTATTAGAGAAATAATTTTGGTACCGAGTAATGAGTGCTAAACATGAAAACTTTTACGACAGTTTTTACTTGCGCTATCTAGAGTATTTCCGCTTCTCTGATAACAAAGATCTGTCATTTCTCCTGCTGTATTTTTTAGATGCTACCATCTTCATCATTGGCCGCTATATTACTTTCGTATTTCTGTTATGCCTGTTTCATACTAATTCCAGTTTATATATATGTTTTGCAAATATTTCTATTTCTGTCGTGTTGCGAATTTCACATATAAATGACTGATTTGTATTTCCAAGAAACTGTGCTAGAAGATAATACTCAGCTGTCCAGTTTACGATTTTCAAGCTATCTTTTACACATGCCCTTTGTACAACAGATTAGGTAAGAGCCGGTTGGAAGATGAAAATGTCACTGGAAGGAAAGTATTGTAAAAAACAGAAATTTGTACTGCAATTTGCTGAGAATAGAATCAGAAACTTCGATTATTATTTATATCTTAAATATTAACTCAGTATGGAGCATGTGAATTTAGCATGTAACCAGTGACACATAGGAAGTTCAAAAGATGGTTACAAAGAGCCGTCACCAAAAACGAAAGAAACTGATAAAGTGAAAATTTAGTTTTGATGTTTGTTCTCAACTCTTTTTTTGCTATTTAATAAATATTAGTTATAGAAAATAAACTTCTTAGTCAAGATCATTAATAACAATCTTTATTCTTGATAACCAGTTTCGGTAAGCAATGTTACCATCTTCAGATCTGGAAAGCTTTTGTGAGGTGTGACTCTATACAAAACAATAATTGTATACATCATCAGGTACACTATAAAAGGAAAGACTAGCCCAGAAAAACAACTTAGGTCGGCTGAGAGGTTATTGCATGTGACTTAAAATGTCAGTAAAAGTGCTGTTTCTCATGAATTGGCAGGTACGTAACAGACTAGAAGAATGAGAATTCACGAGAAAGGGAACTTTCACTGATATTTTAAGACTTACGCGATAACCTCTCTGTCGAGCCATGTTGCTTTTCTGGACTTTTCTTTTATATTGTACCTGATATTGTACATTACAATTTGTTTGTACATAGTCACAATGGGTAAATACTTTTCAAATCTGAAGATTGTAGCAACGATTACGGAGACCGGTTATCGAGTATAAAAGTTGTTATTAGCAATCTTGGGAAAGATGTTTATCTTCTGTAATGTGTAATTACTGATCAGATGGTTCAAATGGCTCTGAGCACTATGGGACTTAACATCTGAGGTCATCAGTCCCATAGAACTTAGAACTACTTAAACCTAACTAATCAAAGGACATCACACACATCCATGCCCGAGGCAGGATTCGAACCTGCGACCGTAGCAGTCGCGCGGTTCCAGACTGAAGCGCCTAGAACCGCTCGGCCACACCGGCCGGCAATTACTGATCAGCCCTTGCTTTTAAAAAGAGTAAAATAAATAAAAAACTGCTAAACATCTGTTCACCGAGTTATTTGCACTCCAGTAATAATTTTTCCCGGTTAGGGTTGAATAGGGTAGGTTACGTAGTCGACAACCATTGCTCTTTCCGTTATTATTCATACAATCCCAATTGGGTGTATAACACGAGTGCCGTGTTAATAGGCAACAGGCTGGAAATAATGGGTAAGGAAAGTGTAACTCTGTCCCTGTTTCCCCACTTTCGTATTTATTCGCTTCACTCTGGCGGCCCAGGCGAGCGGCAAGCCGCTGCGATAAATTCGTCGAGCAGCGCGGCTCGGCGCGGCCGGTGTGTCCCGCCGGGCACAAAATGATAATTTTATTTGGGCGAAGCGCGGGTCGTGCGTTTAACGGTGGTGCCACTTTCATTGTCGACGCGCGCTGCCCGCCAACACCGGCGCACCCTGCGTAATTTACGACCAGGGGCTCCACTCTTCCCTCTCTAACCCCACACTCCGAAACGAGACCACGCACCGGCCGACCAGGTCTTCCTTTTTCGTTTAAACGCGGAGAAAACATATACGTAACAGAGACACTGCCCACAAGCGCAATATACGTGTATATTGTCCGGCGCCGGCGGTACGAACGCATTCACAACACCCCTCCCTGCCCCCTCCAATGAAATATGGAAAGTGGACAATGCAGGGCAATGACTTGGCGTAGTAGGCTTTGCCTTAAAGCCGGTGCTAAGCGAACTTACGTGGCCTTAATGTCCTCGTAAATCAGTTGCGCCATCTACTATGCGATATTACGACGCCAGAGAGTTAACAATGTGACAGTTATACACCATTGGCAGCACGGTCCTTGATTCAAATGTTGTGGCCGATGAATATCAACCCACGCACAAGCACGCGCACACACACACACACACACACACACACACACACACACACACACACACACACTTTTAGCATCTTCTAGCATGTAAGCATGCAAATTAAAAGTATCGTTTTTACACTAATGCTTGACGAGAGCGGACGTGGACTGGTCTATTAATTAGCAGACAGTCCGAGGGTGACTAGAGCAGCGAAAAGCGAACTTCTGTCACCATATGAAATATTTTTTTTGTGAAGGCATGTTGGTTTTATTCAGGATTCCAACACACCATATTATTCCCCACTCTTTTGGCTGCAAAGCCAAATCTTTCAACATAGTCTTTGTTCAATCCGACTGCCTTACACCAGCTTATTGGGAGAGCCTGCAAGTCCGTGTGGTACCACTCTACTGGTCTATGTCGGAGCCAGCTTCTTGCTGCATCAGTAATCTCTCCATCATCCACGTGCTTCTTTCTCACGGAGTGCATCCTTCATTCGGCCAAAGAGATTGAAGTCGGAAGGTGCGAGATCCAGGCTGTAGCGCGGATAAGGAAGGACAGTGCAATGGAGTTTCAAAGCTCTTCTCGGGTGTACAGACTTGTTGCATTTTTTCTCTGCAATTAAGATATCCCCGGTTGGTCATGTCTGGTATGTGTCCCACACACACTTGAACAGTACTCTAGGATGGGTCGGTCGAGTGTTCTGTATGCAGTCTTCTTTGCAGACTGAGTGCATATACTTTCTTCCAATAAATCCAGGTCTGCTACCTGTTTTACCTGCGACTGAGGCTGTGTGATTGTCGTACTTCATATTCCGTAATAAAAAAGTTTGTCACCTAGGCGTTTTTATGAGTTGACTGATACTGACTGATGTTATAGTCAGAGAATACTACCTGTTTTCGTTTTTTTTTTGAAGTGCATAAGTTAATATTTCTGAACTTTTAAATCTAGTTTCGGACCCTTGTACCGTTTTGTCATCCTATCAAGATCTGACTGAACATTTGTGTAGTTTCTTTCAGACAATACTTCATTGTACATAACTGCATCAGCTGCGAAAAATCTAAGGTCGGAACTAATATTGTCTGCAAGGTCAGTAGTATGAAAGATGAGCAGCAAGGGTCCCAACACATTTCCCACGGGCACACCGGAATTTACTTCTACAGATGCCGTGGACTTCCACCCAAGATTCCTCCCAAAAATTCAGTAATCCGGTCACAAATTTCGCTCGATACATCACAAAATCGTACTTTCGATGATAGGCATAGATGTGGTATCGAGTCAAATGTTTTTTTGGAAACCAAGGACTACTGCATATGTTTGACAGCATCGATCCATGGCATTCAGCACGCCATGCGAGAAAACTGCCGGACGGTGTGGCCGAGCGGTTCTAGGCGCTTCAGTCTGAAACCGCGTGACCGCTACGGTCGGAGGTTCGAATCCTGCCTCGGGCATGGATGTGTGTGATGTCCTTAGGTTAGTTAGGTTTAAGTGGTTCTAAGTTCTAGGGGATTGGTGACCTCAGATGTTAAGTCCCATAGTGTTCAGAGCCATTCGAACCAGTTTTTGTGAGAAAACTGCGGGTTGGGTTTCACGTGATCTGTGTTTTCTGAATCCATGCCGACTGGCGTGAAGGCCATTCTGCTCAAAATTTCTCATTACGTATGAGCTCAGAATATGTTCTAATATTCTCTAATAAATGGACGTCAAGTACAGTGGACGGCAGTTGTGTGGATCATGGATGTCAAGGATAGTGAACGGTAATTCTGTGGATCACTTCGGTTATCGCAGGTGTTTCCTGTCCTATCTTACAAGTACTTCGCACGGTTTTTATTTAAGGGCTGGACGATAGATTACAACTAAAAGAGGGGCTAACTTAGCCGCGAATTCGGTAGACACTGACCCTATAACCGGAAGAAGTTCGTCGCGAATGCGAAAGGGGCTCAGATGTAGAAACTACAATACGACGGGCGTTTGAAGAATGGCAACAGCCCGAGCGAGCAGCGGCGTTGAGGTCAGACGGCAGAGGGCGGATGTCTGCAGCGGGGACAGCAAGCAGCAGACAACCGGCGCGGCGGTCTACAAACACGGAGGCGGCGCTGCACGATGGCTTCGGTAAACAGGCGCGGGCCCGGCGACGTAATCGCATCTGGAGCCGTAATCAGCTCACGGCCAGGCCGTTTAGCACCAGTTGCTTCTGCTTGACCCCGCCTCAAGTGACCGGCCGCCGCAGACGCGCTGCCGAAGTGGGGAACGCTTCTCGACGCTCGACAATCGCTTCCACTGCCGGTCTCGGCTTCAGGCTTAAACTTGACTTCCCTCTAGTACTCCTTCACCGACGTCCCGTGTCACGGTTCAGGAGAGTCATTGCTCATTCTCACGTGACTGATCGTCAATCATGGAGACCTGCTCGATCACCTACTTTGCTACGTCGCGCGTTACATGGCTCCTCCGACGCCTGTATAACACATGGTAACGTCATATCAGTATTTAATCACTACCGTCTCATGACTGGTATGACGCCCTCAACGTCAGCCGTCTAGTTTTCAGACCTAAGACAAAAGTAAAGAAAAGAAAACTTGACCTCCACATTCTCAATTAACCATCTAATCACAAAGGTACTAACTAGCATATTACAAAATGGCTCTGAGCACTATGGGACTTAGCTTCTAAGGTCATCAGTCCCCTAGAACTTAGAACTACTTAAACCTAACTAACCTAAGGACATTACACACATCTATGCCCGAGACAGGATTCGAACCTGCGACCGTAGCAGTCGCGCGGTTCCGGACTGAGCGCCTAGAACCGCTAGACCACCGCGGCCGGAAACAGTAACTTCCCTGGTAGTGTATCTAGAACGTTGTTAATAAATTACTGATTTGGTAATGTGTCTCATTTTTTTAGTGTATCGATGAGGTGAGTGGCATAACTCTGTGGTGTCAAAAACCTTCTCTGTATACTAGATACAAGTAAGTTATTTACGAGAAGAGATACACAGGTTAATTATTCTCCTGACAACTGTGAAATTTGATACTTAGAACGTTTGAGATCTCCACTCTTCGTTTATCTACAAAGGAATGGCTGTTGGAAAAACACTTATGAAGCTAGTGATAACTATCTGATAAGACTCTTTATGGAATTACTCCATTACCTTAGGGTAATATCCGATGTAACACTCCATCTCCCCCACCTCCTTTTAAATATCGAAACCTTTTCACAATAAACATTCCCACGGCAGGTGGACAAAAATATTCAGCTCCCAGTTCCACAGGGAGGCTATCACAAGCAGAGGCTTGAGAGCCTGCACAGTGACAAACAACGGCAGCTTCCAAGCCTTTACGCTAGCGCGGACCGACCCTCTAATCTCGGGACGCGCGATTAGCAGCAAGTGTAGCGCGTGACGTGTCTGTGTGTACAGTGCGCGAGCGCTACCGTGCAGGGAGCGGGGGCCCTGGCAGTGTCGCGCCAATATTGCCTCTTGCCCAGGGGGCTGTTTAGCGCCCCTATCGCGCTTTGACCGATAGGCTCGTGCGCTTACGGTCTAACAGCCGCCCACTGACGCCAACATCGGACTGCGTGGTAACCGAACATAACCCGGCGCAATAGGTGCTTGCATCAATATCCTGGTGTATCCCCACCTAGCATGTATTCTACACTACATTTTACTTTTTTCTGTTTCAGGCAGTACACTCTTTGTGGCTGACTAGCTTATGCCATGCACTATGCACATTCAATGTATCTCTTGTTTTCTATATGACTGTTCCCAGCAGGTTGCAGCATCTGATTAAAAAAGAACTCTTTATTGCAGAATCACAATGTATTCAATAAATCTGTTTGTTTTTGGTAAGCCGGCCGAAGTGGCCGTGCGGGTAAAGGCGCTGCAGTCTGGAACCGCAAGACCGCTACGGTCGCAGGTTCGAATCCTGCATCGGGCATGGATGTTTGTGATGTCCTTAGGTTAGTTAGGTTTAACTAGTTTTAAGTTCTAGGGGACCAATGACCTCAGCAGTTGAGTCCCATAGTGCTCAGAGTCATTTGAACCATTTACTTCACACATTTTAATTATGATCCAACAAATAGTGCTCAGTTTGAACATGTTCTAAAATCTTGGTGAACCACAATTTTTTAAAATATTTTACTGCTTTAATGTTATTTTATCCCAGAACAATGCATTGACCACCATTGCAATTATTTAATTTTTTATACGAAAGAATGTATTGTATGAGGATTGCGATACTAACAAAAATTGTAACCAGTGCCGATAGGTTGCTAGTAACAGTCAGAAGGTATTAGGAGAACTTCTTTTTTGCATTACGCGTTTCGAACGAAGCCTATCATCAGATAATCTGGCAGGCATTCCTCTCTTTCAAGGGACATTCAGTTCGAAAAGGCTTCCAATTACCATCGGTGTTCACGACGAATTTTTTCACGTTCTCTTGCATACAAAAGAACGAAAATATCAGCAAGGTGCACTGGGGAAATACAGGGTGTAGGCGAAACCGCAAATCATTAGCTGCTCGAGTGACCAAAGCTTATCTTCATGTGCGGATCTAACTTCATTTCTCACCCATTCACATTCGAACCTGCTGTTGATTCACTGTGCACTACACGATTTGTTACGCAACTTCTGTTCGGCGAAATTAGATATGATTTTACTAAGAGAGCAGGACTCATTGAACTTGGTATTTTTGTCTATCTTAAAATATACTGTGCCAAGCTGGGCTACATAGCAGGCAGAGACGTTTCATTTTTCCAGGAGGAGTATGGTGTCTAGCCAAATGAAGATAAGAGTTTAAGACGTCCTGCTTACTCATATTCTTTGCATGAGACATCGCGTATTTTAGAACTAAGTTGATTTATATTGGGACATAGGGCTACATTTAATTACTTTTTCACAACAGCAACATAGATAGCTATCAATGTTGCGAGTTTTTGCAGAAGATTATCTATATCTACAACGATACTCCGAAAGCCACCTGAAGGTGGGTGGTGGAGGATGCTTCTGGTAGCACTATCCAATTCGCAAACGACTCGCGAGAAGAATGACTATTCGTAAACCTCTGTATTAGCTCCGATCTGTCGAATACGTACGTGGAAGGAAATAATACGTTGTCCGACTCCTCCCGGAGTGTACTCTCTCGGAATTTCAATAGTAAACAACTCAATGAGGCACAACGCCTCTCGCCGTCCGCTGTGGGCGAGCGGTTCTAGGTGCTTCAGTCCGGAACCGCACGACTGCTACGGTCGCAGGTTCGAATCCTGCCTCGGGCATGGATGTGTGTGATGTCTTTAAGTTAGTTAGGTTTAAGTAGTTCTAAGACTAGGGGACTGATTACCTTAGATGTTAAGTCCCATAGTGCTCAGAGCCGTTTGAACCATTTGAAAGTGGTACATACAAAATAATAAATTTACTGCAACAACTTTCTACAGTCAAAAGAAGCTGAAATGATATTCTGTACCGACTTGAATTTAATTTTTTTTTTTTTTTTTTTTTTTTTTTTTTTTAAAGAAAGAACTGTGGCACTGCATGGCAGCGAATCGTGGATCGACATCAGTAGGAGAGGGAGAAATTAGAAACAGTTTAGATGTGGTGCTCCAATATGTTAAAAACGAATTTTCAGTATGAAGTAAGGAAGCAGTAGAAAAGGACGACAAAGAAAGAAGTCCTTCAAATATCAAGGACATTGTATGCAATGACACAACAAACATTGATTCTGAAACAGTGTAGAAAACTTACCACATAACCTTCGGAGGAGCCTGTAACGATAAACAATATAAGTCCTTAATTGAACTTCCCAGCAGACAACAGCGATACGGTTCAACACACAAAATTCCAGTAATTGTATTGATATTAGTTGTGGTGCATAACATCGACTTGTGACTAGAAAGTCAAATTGCATCACACTGATCACTTTTTAGTGCCCCATAAGGCTACACCTGTTTATTTTGCACACGAATCCATTCACCAGGCATTCCCGAATGTCAGAGCCAGAGATTTCTGTTGTGTGACCCTGCTGAGTTGCCCTTCCCTACACTTATCCGCGCCACGCCTACCAACCTCTTCGAGCCAACGGCGCCTCTTGCGGGCTTTCGCCGCAGCAACAGTAATATTTATATGTAGACATCTGTGGTCAAGGGAATGGCGGGGGGGGGGGGGGGGGGGGGAGCGGTGAGAGGGGAGCGCAGAGCCCAGCTTTGTGAGGTCCATTCAATCCCTGGGCAGAGGCCTGGGCAGCCTGCGAGCCTCTGGGGAGGGGATTCCCCCAGCGTTCGACAACTCGCTCGGCTCGCAATATCCTGACGAAAACTTATTCTCGGACCCAACTTCAAAACTGTATTTCTGTCCGTAGCTTTCATCCTCCTTCCCCCCTCCCACTCTTCCTCTCCTCGTCTCCTCCCGTCGGTCCGCTTCTCCTTTTTTAGGTCATGAAGTTTTTCTTTCCTAGTACTATCCCTGCCCCATCCCCCCACGCACTTGCTTGTCTATATTGAAATAGTTTCCGTCGCGATGCTGCTATTTCTTCCGCACCGGAAAGACTAAAAAGTTGGGAGGGGAGGAGAAACTGACACAGCTGCGCTCCAGAGTCGACAGCTAACATTAGATACGCTCTATGTTTCTTATTTATTCGCTATCTGCATAAAGCGACAGAAGGTACGTGTTAATTGGTTCAACACTGACTAGACGTAATTATTAGACTACGGTATTGGGAAATCAAACGATGCAATCGGTTTATGTATTTATTTATTTAATGTTCGGTGAGACCATTGGAGTCGAAGGTATTCGGCGAAGTAACAAATCAACACACACTTCGCGAAAGGCCGACTTTTTTTTTTTTTTGTTTATTTATTTTTTATATCATGCGAAGAATTGCCACAGTATGCACATATGAGAACATCAACACAGCGACTGGGTCCCAACTACAACGGAGAGCTTACAAGTAGAAAAAAAAAAAGACTTAATGTGTCACGAGAAAGGCACTTGGAATTGGAGCCAGGGGTTTGTATATATTTATTTCAGTTACACTAAAAACTTCTTGAAAACATACTCTGCGGAATGGTGTATATGTTGTTAGAACACTGCTTAATTAAGTGCTCAGAATTCACTGAGTGAAGACCGCAGTCCGTTTTAAATGACCCATCCTACAAAGTTTACGTTTTGTTCAGAACCTTATGTTCTTGCGACGACAGTGATTTCCTCGCCACCAGTGGCCTAAAGAAAATTGGCGAACTGACACAGCAACTGATTCGACTGCCCGTTGTTGTGCCAGCCGGTGTGGCCGTGCGGTTCTGGGCACTGCAGTCTGGAACCGCGTGACCGCTACGGTCGTAGGTTCGAATCCTGCCTCGGGCATGGACGTGTGTGATGTCCTTAGGTTAGTTTAGTTTAAGTAGTTCTAAGTTCTAGGGGACTGATTACCACAGCTGTTAAGTCCCATAGTGCTCAGAGCCATTTAAACCATTTTTGACTGCCCGTTATTTACCTTAGAAAAGAGGATATCATTTATAAATGTACAGAAATGCCCCAAATTTGTTGACACAGTTGTATGTAAACTTCAGGCTTTCCTGTACCTATAATCTACACCTACTCAGTTACTCCGCAAGCCATCATAAGGTGCGTGGCGGAGGGTACCCTGTACCACTAGTTGTCCTTTCCCCTCCTGTTCCACTAGCAAATAGAGCGAGGGAAAAACGACTGTCTGTACGCCTCCGTATGAACCCTAATTTATCGTATCTTATCTTCGTGGTTCTTAACGCGCGATGTATGTTGGGGGCAGCAGAATCGTTCGGCAGTCAGCTGCAAGTGCCGATTCTCTAAATTTTCTCAATATTGTTTCCCGAAAAGAACGCAGCCTTCCCTCCAGGGATTCCCATTTGTGTTCCCGATGGATCTCCGTAGCTATTTTCTTCGAACCTACCGGTAATATATCTAATCAATAATAACGTGTATTTTCACGAACGTCTTAAACAGTCTGTTACACAAGTAATTATTAACCAGGATTAGAACGTCTTCTCTGTTCCCGGTCTGCATGGATCTTTAATTTCCCCGGTGAATCAAATATATAACGAAGTTGATACGCCCTGCATTCGGTTCAAATGGCTCTGAGCACTATGGGACTTAACTTCTGAGGTCATCAGTCCCCTAGAACTTAGAACTACTTAAACCTAACTAACCTAAGGACATCACACACATCCATGCTCAAAGCAGGATTCGAACCTGCGACCGTAGCGGTCGCGTGGTTCCAGACTGTAGCGCGTAGAACCGCTCGACCACTCAGTCCGGCCCTGCATTCGGATTACATAACATTCAAAGGAAAGGAAACATAACTATTGCTTACCCTTCAAACTGGTTCGCAACTAATGAGTGTTTTTAATGGTTGACCAATGAGTTTTTTTAGCATTTTTCATGTGTTTCACTAGACATAACAGCGAAATTTATTATGTACAGACTGTATAACAGAAACTACCACTTACTGTCTAACCATAAACGATACCTACATTTTTTCGAAGGAATAACGGAAAAAGAGACTGGAAAATGTTTTCGAAATTTGTTTGTTTGGTAGATGCGGCAGTTCTAAGAAAAAGCCACTAACTCTTTATCCATGAACTGCCTCTGAAACTAACAGAAAAGATTAAAAACCGTCTTGATGATTCCCTTTGATTTCTTCCGCTGGGTATACAGACCGAAGTTTTCAGCTATGGAAAGTCTTTCGGATTCCACATTAAACTCTTAAGTCCCCTTTCTCTGGTAGGACACGTAAGTCGCCGGAACGGCGTCAAATGGAAAGAATTCCATCACGTCACAGAGCCACACGGTATCATCATCATCATCATCATCATCAACATCGTCATCGTCATCATTGAAAAGAGGCTAAAGTTTTACTTTGAAATTAAGATTTTTCAAGTGCTTAAGAACTCAGAGAAGATTCTACAAATATTTTCCGCCAGCAAATCGTTTATCGATGCCGGAAACTATATAATGAGAGAGAAAACATGGACCTCGTTACTGCGATGGTTTAGCACACACATCTATTGATGAATGCAACGTTCCGCAGTGAAAGAGGCTGGTGACGTGTGGGGAGACTGGACGCTACCTTTACAAGTCCTTCACGTGTCAGATGCTATCGCTAAAATGGACTACCGTTCGCGCGTCTCTCGGGCAAACAATGCAACCACACAGACAATTGGCTTCATGCGACGACAGCGTTTTCCTCGCCACCGTTGGCACATGCACTCGCGCGCGCGCGCGCGCGCACACACACACACACACACACACACACACACACACACACACACACACACACACACACAAATTTGTCCGTCAGCAGAAACGAATGGCATATGGAAACTACGAATGCCGGAAGTTGAGTCTAAATTGTGCTGTTACAGGTTTTGGACGGGTGCATTAATAACAAGAACATGTTTGATTCCTGAACACTTTGAAAAATAACAACTTTTTTTATCACCTTACTATTCATTAAATGTGATCTGTTGTGAAATCAGGGTAAATTCGAACAAACAAACTGTTTTAACTTTTGGTGACACTGCGATGACAATTATGGAATAGACTGGCAAACTTTTTCTAGTTTTGATTGACGGCTGTTGCGTAATGCTCTTTTCAATGGCTTCGTGAACCAAGGGACCAAAATTCAAATATTTTCTGTTGAACTTTTCTTACAAAAAAATGGCTCTGAGCACTATGGGACTTAACGTCTAAGGTCATAAGTCCCCTAGAACTTAGAACTACTTAAACCTAACTAACCTAAGGACACCACACACATCCATGCCCCAGGCAGGATTCGAACCTGCGACCGTAGCGGTCGCGCGGATCCAGACTGTAGCGCCTAGAACCGCTCGGCCACGAACTTTTCTTACAACTATTCTATTTTTACCGATAATTATATCAAAATAGAATGTTGCGTTAGATTGCAGAGGCACGCGGAGAATTACACCTACACATGTCAATTTTATACATTATGCTGTTGTATCGTGTGTGCGATTCAGATCAGATAACACAAAGAAAACGATAAGGGACCTACTATGGCTAATGTATGGCATCGTTCGATAAACAGTTCACGTGAATAATTTATGAAACAAGAAGAGAAAGGTTAATAACAAAGTATAAATCATACCTGAAAATGAACAGTTTCTATATGTAAACCCACGTTTACAGGAACACGATCGGTTTCGTGATATCAAATCACATCCTCAGGTCTACGTAAATGAGTAAAACACTGAGCCCACTATATGGGACTGTGGGGGCTTCAACCTTCTCAAAATAAAAGGCTGTTAACCGCAACAAGCAGGGCGATATCGGTTTTAAGAACTGTCATTGACCTGTGACGCATTGGTTGCTGCGGGTAACAGCTCTTCATTTTGAAAAGATAGAGGCCTCCATCAATCCCAGACAATGAGCTTAATGTTTTAATGTCTTGCTTACACCTGAGCATGAGGTGTGATATCACGAAGTCGGTCGACTTCCTGAAAATAAAAGATTCATAAATGGCATTTGTCAAATATGGATTACTTTAGTTGCTGTTGCCCACAACTCAAAACTATTCGTAACAATATTAGAAGGATACGAAGAGTCTGTGAGGCTGTATGTTCCTACATAATACTTCGTTGTTGGCAATTATGGAACAGGAAGTAGCAGCAGAGAAAATTTTGGTCTCTTAAAAAGCACGCATACCGCCTCAGACACCAAACTATTAGCGCCGCTTCGTTCTGTGCGGAAGGACATGGGTTTTTTTCCCGGTACCTCCTCAGGTTTTCTTCTGATTAGAGGTTTACTCAGTCTGGTGAGGTCAAATAAGGGGCTTCACGAACAAAGCAGCAACACTGCCGAGACTCATCTTCTAGCAATAGCGGCTCGAGGACTTGGCGACATGCTGATAACACGTCCCGCAATAGCAGTTCGCTCCTCCTAGCGCCTTGTAGGCACCAGTCGGCTATTCGGAACAGGCGTAAGACCTCATGCCTGAGGGGAGTTTACAAAGCACAACAAGGTATTTCGTAACGCACTATAATTCCTATTCATCGTACTTTCGTGCAGGTCACTGGATAAAGGAAGTGAAACGAGACATAACGTTTTAGTGTTGGCTTCATGCACGATATCGAATTGTTCTACGGTGAGATGGCTACAAACGCGACGACAAAAGGCTAAGGAAATCCTGTTTCCTAAAAAAATAAAAAATCCTATGATTATGGTCGCACTATTCTGCGCGTTTTATACTAATGTTCACACGAAAGAAATCTTCGTGTTTGGCTCTTAGACACATAGGACGTTGGAAGTATTATGTAAACGAACTATTGTACCAAGAAATATGGATGATGGTTATCACTGGAACAATCGATTTTCGGTTATAGCGGTTTATTCCCACGCCAGTTTAGCCCGACTGTTAAAACCGCTCCAAATAGCCGGTCTCTGAAATGACCAATTTTCGAAGAAGAAGAAATCGAAGAAAAAATGATGAATTTGGACACTCATTAGCTTCGACACGCATAGAATCAAAATATTAAATTAAATAGTCAAATAAAAGGAAACTTAGTCCTTCCACCATTCGCTGCTATTCTCGAAAAGTTATGAGAAGCTGAATACTGGAAGGAAAAATCACCAGTATTCTATTATTTACTTAAATTGTTTGAAACTTTGCTCAAAAATAGTGTTGTGATCGGAGCTAATACCACTACTTGGGTGCTGCAAGAAGTCAGTGCTTCCCTGTGAAAACTCAAGCTGAAGAACTCTGTTTTACGTGTTAGTTTTCAAGGACTACAAGCAGATGAAGGCATATTACCCAGAAACAGGCAGCAGATTAGCTAATTTCTATTTTTATTGCATGCTATCACTAAATTGCTGTTAGGTTTTTAATTTATTATTGTCGCCATAATTTCCTTCCACTTATTATTTCAGAGAAATGGCGGCAGATATTTTTAACCTCTTAAAGGAAATGAAGCCTTGTGGTTCATTGGTACGTCGTAAAAATATTTCCAGACTGGAGATAGTGAGATTCTGCGACGCAACGGATGTCCGGTGAAGACAGCTAGAAAGTACCGATACACCAGGTGGAAGCAAGTCGTGCACGGTGAACGTACACGTGTATCGTAAGCTGTCTCAGCAGTGCTGTACCAATTGTTATGCCGCTTGTTTGCTGCTCGTTTCTGTCGGCATTGTTGCTGAAATGGGAATGATAGCTTTTCACATTTACTTCATAACGCAGTAATTCAAAAATGGTTCAAACGGCTCTAAGCACTATCAGTCCTCTGGACTCAGAACTACTTAAACCTAAGTAAACTAGGGACACCACACACATCGCTACCCTAGGCAGGATTCGAACCTGCGACCGCAGTGGTCCGGACTAAAGCGGCTAGAACCGCTCGGCCACAGCGACCGGACGCGGAAATTCAAACGAAGGCAAATTATATGAATAGAAGTGCTTAAAGTAAGATTTGCGTAACAATGAAAAATTGTAGTAATGTTGCTGTGACTAACTGACAGCTACCTGTTATTCACAACTAAAATAGTGGTATAGGTTTTACCCCGACGGTTTCTCCCATCCCTAGCGCGAAGCAGCTTCTTGCCTTTCAACCTACATTGTAAGTACAGGAAAGATTCCTCACGTTATCATAAAATTGTGAGGGGAAGCATGGGTGCCAACAGATAATGCTAGGGTACGAAAGTACTGGCTATGGTGATGATGACGGTGGGATCCGCGGCAGTTGAGTACTGCAGGTAGGAAGAGAGACGTCACGGCGCGACGCAACAGGACGCTGAGCCCTTAACGCCACCCAGCAAAGTGGCGCGGGGAAATCAAATTGTTGTCGGGCCCGCAAGCGATTTCGCGAGACAAATCCAGTAAATCAGAGCGAACACAATGGGTGCGAGAGCGACACCTGGCACCGCCGCAACCACCTCTCCATCGTTCATCGCCGCCCAGCGACGCGGCGCTGCGAGCGCGCCGGGCGGCCGCCGTGGGAACTACTGCGACACAGTCGCAGGGAAGGCTCTTACGTAGCTTTCGATTGTTTGTATGGTCCATACGTCGTCCTTTCGACAGCCATCGCTGTGAACGAGTTTGGAAAAAATGAAGTTTCCGGTAACCATTAACTTACTTTGATCGGTACCGAAATGCAAGATGTTAAGTGAGTGGAGCAAAAGAACTGAACTTCCGTAGTTAGTGTGTGTTACATGGCATTACTTGACTAGTGTGTTCACAGAATAATGAAGCAAGTTCAGTACGATATTTGAAAAACTGACGAGTATCATATTTGTCGAAAACGTTGTGCCACTTTTCTTCAAGAGACGTAGTTACTTGTAAATTAGTCATCAACTATTGGTGAGCTCTGAAGTGGTTTCGAGCAGTGGGCAAGATCTCCGAGGTTCATTTCGACACTCACTAAACTATTTTGTTCAGTGGTGGGTCTTTTCTTTCACTACTTTATAGAAATGCAGCCTTCTAAGAGTTAGAGCCCCGACAGCATTTTATATTTATATATACATAAACTTCGAAGTACACAGACACTGATTAATATACAAGCACAATTATGTGCAACCTTGAAATGCCTTTTTTTGTCCTTAGTACCTACTGTCTTTCCGATTCGTCTACAGAGTCATCACTGCAACATGATGGAAGGTAAAAGGTACATTTTGGAGCACCGAGCTGATTTGACAATATCGTTTTCGTGAAGAGGTCAGGTACACATAAAAACCGAAGCATCAAACGATGCTAGGAAAAAGACGAAAACAGACCATGAATATAAACAGAAATTAGTCGAAAATTGTATACTACACTGAAGCGCCGAAGAAACTGGTATAGGCAAGCGCATTCAAATACAGAGATACGTAAACAGGCAGAATACGGCGCTGCAGTCGGCAACGCCTATATACGACAAGTGTCTGGAGCAGTTGTTACATAGGTTTCTGCTACAATGGCATGTTATCAAGATTTAAGTGAGTTTGAACGTGGTGTTATAGTCGACGCACAACGATGGAACACGGCATCTCCGGGGTAGAGATGAAGTGGGGTTTTTCCAGTACGGCCATTTCACCAGTATACCGTGAATATCAGGAATCCGGTAAAACATCAAATCTCCGACATCGCTGGGGCCAGAAAAAGATCCTGCAAGAACGGGACCAACGACGACTGAAAAGAATCCTTCAATGTGACAGAAGTGCAAACCTTTCGCAAATTGCTGCAAATTTCAGTGCTGGGCCATCAACAAGTGTCAGCGTGCGAACCATTCAACGAAACATCTCGATACGGGCTTTCGGAGCCAAGGGCCAACTCGTGTACCCTTGATGACTGCAGGACACAAAGCTTTACGTCTCTCCTCGGCCCGTCAACACCGACACTGTACTGCCGATGATTGGAAACACGTTTCCTGGTCGGACGAGTCTCTTTTCAAATTGTATCGTGCGAATGGACGTGTACGGGTATGGAGACCACCTCATGAATTCATGGACGCTGCATGTCAGCTTGGGAATGTACAAGCTGGTGGAGGCTCTGTAATTGTGTTGGATGTGTGCAGTAGGAGTGATACATCTAGATACGACTCGGATAGGTGACACGTACGTAAGCATCCTGTCTGATCAACTGCGCCGACCAAGGTGGCCGAGCGGTTCTAGGCGCTACAGCCTGGAACCGCGCGACCGCAGGACAATGTGTCACCCTAGACGACCAAAATTGCTAAAGAGTGGCTCCAGGAACACTGGCCACCAAACTCCGCAGACATGACCACTGTTGAGCATATGTGGGATGCCTCGCAATGTGTTATTCAGAAGAGATCTTCACACTCTTGTATTCTTACGGATTTATGGATAGCCCTGCAGGATTCACAGTGTCAGCTCCTTCAAGTACTGCTTGAGTCATTAGTCGAGTCCATGCCACGCCATGTTGTGGCACCTCTGTGTGCTCGGGGGGGCTACGCGATATTAGTGAGGTGTACCAGTTTCTTTGGCTCTTCACTCTGTTAGTCACATAGCAAGATGGCACACTGGTTGAACAACGGATACTGTATCAGGAACTCGGATCGGTAACCATTTTCCCATCGACACAACCGTGGTTTTGCTCAGCTGATTGTTTAGTGTTTCCTGCCAGGACCATGAACGGTCCTGCCTTGCCCTCTTGGGCAACTGTGTAACGCCCTATCCTGACGACGATAGAGTGTCAAACTTCAAACGTTTCTTGCTTATAAGATGTTCCACATTACTACAGGTAGTAAATGGTTACAAATTTACTCACAGCCGATTTGCTTTACTTTCTTATTATCTTTTAACCACTTTCGAGCGTAAACAAGGCGAAGAAATTGTGTGGTGGGAAATCGAAGCAAACATGTAGCGGTGAATATAATGGCGCAGGAATTAGGACGCAACGCGCAAGTAAGTTATTTATGTCGCCAAGACACGTGTTGCAGTATGGCTCCCTCTCAGGAGCACTGCATTCGCTTCGTTTGTTTCTCAAATATTAGAAAAGCGTAACTTCTCAGGCGGTTAGTCATAAAGTTACAATATTCAGCTCGAGGAAAAAAAAAAGCTGCGACCATGGAACTTGCTGATGTTAAGTCTGCACTTAAATTCGACACATTTTTTCCCAGCGAAGGTTGCTTGGAGGACACATTGGTTGTGAAGCGTGGCTTTTGGTTGTTGTTCAGGTTACGTTCCTGCACAAACATCACCTAGTATTTATTCTGGAAATAAATGCCACGCAACGGTTTCTTTCTTTCGTTGAAGCTAACTCTAGCGATGACTGTTTCCATGGAAGTACCCGTGGCACTACCTCGACACGATGTATGAGAAAAACTTACCAGTGTATGATCCACGATCCATCAACTATCAAGTGCAATGGTAAGGTGCGTCTTGTCCACCTTGCACTCGAGTGCCACACTGTAACATGTACGCCTGTACAAGGGCCGACAGCCGTGTTGATAGGACCGTTCTCTGTCCTGTAATTCGGTTGCTCGTAGGTGTGCAGGTAGGAACTACACTAGTACTGTGTGTTGAGACACTCGCTGTTCATGTTGTATATTAATGATCTTACAGAAAGTATTAATAGTAACCTCAGACTTTTCGCAGGCGACGCAGTTAACCAAATGAAGTAGTCGCTGGAAAACGATGAGCATTTATTCAGTGAGATCTGGATTACATTTCAAAGTGGTGCAACGACTGGCAGCTTGATTTACATGGCCAGAAATGTAAAACTGAGCACGAAAAATCATAGCAACTTATAATATCAGTAAGTCCCAGATGGAATCGATAAAATCATACAAACACCCAGGTGCAAATTTGTAGTGATATGAGGTGGAACAATCCCATAAACTCTGTCACAGTCAGAGCGGGCAACTGACTTCGATTCATTGGTAGAATTCAATAGGAAAATCCAATCAGCCTGCAACAGAGCCTACATGAAAAACACTCGTCGGACCCATACCAAATATGACCAGCACAGGATACTGAACGTATACAAAGAAGGGGAACACAATGGTCACAGCTTTGTTCGACCCATGGAAGGAGGTCACCAAGAC
Source organism: Schistocerca serialis cubense (assembly GCF_023864345.2). Taxonomy (NCBI): domain Eukaryota; kingdom Metazoa; phylum Arthropoda; class Insecta; order Orthoptera; family Acrididae; genus Schistocerca; species Schistocerca serialis. Next base: position 581,444,449 of record NC_064643.1, read on the forward strand.
GCTAAAATAACTGAACTAGTGGACTCTTTAAGACAGACGTAAGCTACCCCTTGAAAAACTACTTAGAAAGTTTCCAGAACCAACTTTAAGTGATGAATTCCGCCCTCGTATCGCTACCATACGGGTCGCGATGACAAGATTAATTATAGCACGAGCCGGCCGCTGTGACCGTGCGATTCTAGGCGCTTCAGTCCGGAACTGCGCTGCTGCGACGGTCGCAGGTTCGAATCCTGCCTCGGGCATGGATGTGTGTTATGTCCTTAGGTTAGTTATGTTTAAGTAGTTCGAAGTCTAGAGGACTGATGACCTCAGATGTTAAGTCCCATTGTGCTCAGAGCCAATTATAGCACGAACATAAGTTCTAAGCAATCACTCTTCCCGCTGTCAATGCGTGAATGGAACGGGAAAAAGCAGTAATAATTGGTACAATGGGACGAACCTTCTGCCCTGCACTTTACAGTGGCTTTAAGAGTATAGATGTAGGTATACTGAGAACCGTAGTTACTGAGAACTGTGGATGAAGGGCAAAAGGCAGTAACGAAGGTACGAGCACATGGAATAAGTTCACAGCTACATGAGTGGCTCGAAGGCTTCTGAAATAATAAAACCCAGCATGTTGCCCTCGACGGCGAGTGTTCATCAGGTGTGGTCAGGAGTGCCCTAGGGAAGTGTGATAGGACCGCTGTTTTTCTCTACATACATAAATGAATTGGCAAACAGGGTAGGCACCAATCTGCGGTTGTTTGCTGATGACGGTGTGGCAGCTAGCCCTAAATGTGGAAAAATGTAAGTTAATGCTCTTGAATAGGAAGATAAAATCTGTAATGTTCGGATAGAGAATTACTAGTGTCCTGCTTGTTCAAATACCTGGGCGTATTGTTGCAGAGCGATATGACGCGGAACGAGCATGTGTGAACTGTGGTGGGGAAGGCGAATGATCGACTTCGGTTTATTGAGAGAATTTTAGTAAAGAGTGGTTCACGTGTAAAGGAGGTAGCATATAGGACGCTGGTGTGACCCATTCTTGAGTACTGCTCCAGTGTTTGGGATACGTACCTACATCTACATCTGCATTGATACTCCGCAAGCCACCCAACGGTGTGTGGCGGAGGGCACTTTACGTGCCACTGTCATTACCTCCCTTTCCTGTTCCAGTCGCGTATGGTTCGCGGGAAGAACGACTGTCTGAAAGCCTCCGTGCGCGCTCTAATCTCTCTAATTTTACATTCGTGATCTCCTCGGGAGGTATAAGTAGGGGGAAGCAATATATTCGATACCTCATCCAGAAACGCACCCTCTCGAAACCTGGCGAGCAAGCTACACCGCGATGAAGAGCGCCTCTCTTGCAGAGTCTGCCACTTGAGTTTATTAAACATCTCCGTAACGCTATCACGGTTACCAAATAACCCGGTGACAAAACGCGCCGCTCTTCTTTGGATCTTCTCTATCTCCTCCGTCAACCCGACCTGGTACGGATCCCACACTGATGAGCAATACTCAAGTATAGGTCGAACGAGTGTTTTGTAAGCCACCTCCTTTGTTGATGGACTACATTTTCTAAGCACTCTCCCAATGAATCTCAACCTGGTACCCGCCTTACCAACAATTAATTTTATATGATCATTCCACTTCAAATCGTTCCGTACGCACACTCCCAGATATTTTACAGAAGTAACTGCTACCAGTGTTTGTCCCGCTATCATATAATCATACAATAAAGGATCCTTCTTTCTATGTATTCGCAATACATTACATTTGTCTATGTTAAGGGTCAGTTGCCACTCCCTGCACCAAGTGCCTATCCGCTGCAGATCTTCCTGTATTTCGCTACAATTTTCTAATGCTGCAACTTCTCTGTATACTACAGCATCATCCGCGAAAAGCCGCGTGGAACTTCCGACACTATCTACTAGGTCATTTATATATATTGTGAAAAGCAATGGTCCCATAACACTCCCCTGTGGCACGCCAGAGGTTACTTTAACGTCTGTAGACGTCTCTCCATTGATAACAACATGCTGTGTTCTGTTTGCTAAAAACTCTTCAATCCAGCCACACAGCTGGTCTGATATTCCGTAGGCTGTTACTTTGTTTATCAGGCGACAGTGCGGAACTGTATCGAACGCCTTCCGGAAGTCAAGAAAAATAGCATCTACCTGGGAGCCTGTATCTAATATTTTCTGAGTCTCATGAACAAATAAGGCGAGTTGGGTCTCACACGATCGCTGTTTCCGGAATCCATGTTGATTCCTACATAGTAGATTCCGGGTTTCCAGAAATGACATGATACGCGAGCAAAAAACATGTTATAAAATTCTACAAGAGATCGACGTAAGAGATATAGGTCTATAGTTTTGCGCATCTGCTCGACGACCCTTCTTGAAGACTGGGACTATCTGTGCTCTTTTCCAATCATTTGGAACCCTCCGTTCCTCTAGAGACTTGCGGTACACGGCTGTTAGAAGGGGGGCAAGTTCTTTCGCGTACTCAGTGTAGAATCGAATTGGTATCCCGTCAGGTCCAGTGGACTTTCCTCTATTGAGTGATTCCAGTTGCTTTTCTATTCCTTGGACACTTATTTCGATGTCAGCCATTTTTTCGTTTGTGCGAGGATTTAGAGAAGGAACTGCAGTGCGGTCTTCCTCTGTGAAACAGCTTTGGAAAAAGGTGTTTAGTATTTCAGCTTTACGCGTGCCATCCTCTGTTTCAATGCCATCATCATCCCGTAGTGTCTGGATATGCTGTTTCGAGCCACTTACTGATTTAACGTAAGACCAGAACTTCCTAGGATTTTCTGTCAAGTCGGTACATAGAATTTTACTTTCGAATTCAATGAACGCTTCACGCATATCCCTCCTTACGCTAACTTTGACATCGTTTAGCTTCTGTTTGTCTGAGAGGTTTTGGCTGCGTTTAAACTTGGAGTGGAGCTCTCTTTGCTTTCGCAGTAGTTTCCTAACTTTGTTGTTGTACCACGGTGGATTTTTCCCGTCCCTCACAGTTTTACTCGGCACGTACCTGTCTAAAACGCATTTTACGATTGCCTTGAACTTTTTCCATAAACACTCAACATTGTCAGTGTCGGAACAGAAATTTTCGTTTTGATCTGTTAGGTAGTCTGAAATCTGCCTTCTATTACTCTTGCTAAACAGATAAACCTTCCTCCCTTTTTTTTATATTCCTATTCCAGTTCGGATTGAAGGAAGACATCGAAGCAATCCAATCTAGCGGGCTGCTAGATTGGTTATCGGTAGTTTCGAACAACACGTAAGTGTTACGGAGATGCTTTGGGAACTGAAATTGGAGTACGCGCAGGGAAGGCGACGTTCTTTTCGAGAAACACTATTGAGAAAATTTAGAGAACCGACATCTGCAGCTGACTGTCGAACTATTGTAATGGCGCGAACATACATTGCACCTAAGGACCACTAAGGTAAGATGCGAGAAATTAGGGCTCATAACGAGGCGTATAGACATTTGTTTTTCCCTCGCTCTGTTTGCGGGTGGAACAGTAAAGGAAATGACAAGTAGTAGAATACAGGGTACCCTCCGCCTCGCACCGCACAATGGCTTGCGGAGAATCGATGTAGATGTTATCTTTCATGACACTGTGGGAATATATGCGTGCTGCTCGTGTTCGGGGATATTTCACAACGGAAACGCTCTCAAGTGCTGCAGCTGATGTTTAATGACGTCTAACGAGGAATAATATTATCGCAATAGGAAGAAAGTGAACGTAGCTCCAATTCGGTCGTGCGATAGTTGCAGCGCCCGTGGAGCGCAACACAGCTGGGCACGGCGCGGACACTGCAGTAAAAGCTAACAAGCCCGGCGGGCAGTTATCGCGTGCGGCAGTTACCTGTCCCGAGGCCGAAAGCGTGCAGCGCACGGCGCCAGGGACCGCAAAACCTGCAGCCCAGTGGGTCGGGAGAAAGCGAGCGAGCTACACTCTCCGTCAGCTTCCTGCTGCGCGGTTGTGGACTTGTGTGCTTCCATGGCGAAGGCGGCATCTTTCCAGGCTGCAGCCCGCACTACTGTTTTCTTTCCTCTTTACCATAGCAGTCTCTGTTGTACGTTTGTTGTCATAAGCAATCTTCATCGCTATCGTTGCAACAAAACGCTTCATGTACTGCTCCAACACGATAACGCACTACCGCATGCCACTGACGTAGTGGTTACAAGTTCCCAACGATCATCTCTTCTTGAACTCCATACTGCTGCCTTTCTCGACTCTCGACCTAGCAATTTTTGAGCGTCTTCGAAAGCTTCAAGGTAATATGTCAAAGCCAGAAAAATTCTGGAGAACTCTTAGCGAAACGCTACTATCTCCTTGGGAGAGATGCATAATAATTCAAGGTATGTTAACTTATGTTTGTATAACGAATTATCAGAAACAAAAATGTGGTGAGACGCTATCAACAGAAAGGGGCTCCCACCACTAGGAACTTTGTCCGGACAGTACAAGATCTGAATTTCAATCCGTCTGAAATCCATGCTTTTATATGCAACAGAATTTATCGTTAGTGGTGCGGCAGTTGTTTACATTAAACAATAAAAAAATGAGGAAAAGAAATTAACGTCCCGTCGAGGACGAGGTTGCTGGAGACGGATCATTAGCTGAAGGACGTCTTCTTCTTCTTCTTTCTTCTTCTTCTTCTAGCTGTTCATTCGGACGATTGATTTTATGCAACCCTCAATATTAGTCTATTTTGCATAAATACTACAACCAGCATTCGTCTAAACCTGCTTACTGCAATGGAGCCTCACTCTTCCTCTACAATTTCTATTGCCCCCTCCCCCACCCTCTCTACACACACACTCTTCCCTCCTTTACCAAACTGACGATATCTTGATGCCTCAGGATGTGTCCTATCAACCAACACTTTCTTTTAGTTAGTTCTGCCGTAGGTTTCTTTTCTCTCTAATTCAGCTCAGTACTTCTTTATCAATTATCCGATCGACCTATCGAATATTCAAATTAATTCTGTAGTACTACATTTCAAAACCTTATATTCTCTCTTCCAGACAAACACACACAAATTTTCATTATGTGTTAACATGCTCTATTTTACGGAAAAACTTTTCTTGCTGTTGGCAGTGTGCCTTTTCTATCCTCTTTACCTAAGCTATCATCAGTTATTTTGCTGCCCTAATAGCAAAACTTATCTATTCCTTTTAGTGTCTCATTTTCTAGTGAATTTCCTCAGACGCGCCTGATTTAATACGACTACATTCCATTACCTTTGTTTCACTTTCGTTGACATTAATCTCATAACTTCTTTTCAAGATTAGTAACTGTTCCGTTCAATTCATCTTCCACATCGTTCGCTGCCAATAGAGGAATTACGTCTTCGGCAAATCTCAAAGTTTTATTTTTCCTTAACTCCAGTTCCCTTTCTACATTTCAGTTTGGTTTCTTTTTCTTCACGGTCAGTTTTGAATAACATCTGCGGCACACTACATCCACGTCTCACCATCTTCACAGAGGAGAAAGTATGGGAAAGAAAATCGGTCACTCCCTTTCAAGGAGCCATTCAGTATTCATCTCAAGTGGTTTAGGAGAAACACAAATACAGGATGATACAGTTCTGTGTTATCTGAAGTTTAATTGTAGCATCTACTACGAGTCATAAAGGAACACCTAGTCAAAATAAAATTGAATGATTCTTTAAATGATGTCATTTTCTGCTGTTTTTATTGTGCTGTTTAAATTTCGGTGTATGTGCCATTGCTAATGGTTCAAATGGCTCTGAGCACTATGGGACTTAACTACTTTGGTCATCAGTCCCCTAGAACTTAGAACTACTTAAACCTAACTAACCTAAGGACATCACACACATCCATGCCCGAGGCAGGATTCGAACCTGCGACCGTAGCAGTCGCGCGGTGCCGGACTGCGCGCCTAGAACTGCTAGACCACCGCGGCCGGCTGCCATTGCTAAGCATCTACTAAGATGTAATGTGGTCCATCAAGGAAAAGGTAAGTGGAGAACGCCAATGTGTAAAACAAATTTGCGCTATTAACATTCACATACTTACAAGATTCCATGTCATATTAAGGCACAGAAACAGATTAAAAATAAAAACGTCTTTGTAGGTGTGTGTCAACCTTGCTAGTACCAGACTTAAGGGCTTTGACAATGACACAAGTAAGATGGTACGTAGATATGTGATACTTACATGCAGGCTGAAGTTAATGTGAGTCAAAGACAACAACTGAAGACGCACGCTTGACTGTGGCAACTAATAGTAGAGTAAAAGCAGTTGCAACTAAAAGCAGAAAATGAATTTATAGCCGCTATGAATCTGTGTGCAACGCACTTGCCACAGTGGCTCCACCGGTTCCCGTCAGATCACCGAAGTTAAGCGCTGTCGGGCGTGAACAGCTCTTAGATGGGTGACCACCTGGGCTGCCATGCTATTCGGGGTGTACTCAGCCTCGTGATGCCAATTGAGGAGATACTCGACCGAATAGTAGCGGCTTCGGTCATAGAAAATCATCATAACGACCGGGAGAGTGGTGTACTGAACACACGCCTCTTCTATCCGCATCCTCAGCTGAGGATGACACGGCGCTTGGATGGTCCCGATGCGCCACTTGTAGCCTGATGACGGAGTGCTTTATGAATCTGTGTAACAGGACATTAATGATATTACAAGTCCTGAATGAGTTCAGTCCCATGAATTTGGCTTCGAAGCACTTTAGAAAGGAAGTGAGTTGCAGGAGAAGCGACACATTAGCTGTGCTAAGCAGAACGGGATGAATATGTGTGTGAACGTTCGTTACCATTTTTGGATTGCGAAGTATGCAGTCCATTTATTGGCCTTGTTCGATGTCTTCAAGCTGGCTTGTTCCTCCGCTGTTTCTCAGGCAGAGGAAGTACTTCTGCAGTGAGAGTGTGGAGTATAAAGACGACCTCGACGACGCCGTAAGGTGGATAATTTTATGGGCACACACCATCAGTGGAGGAGGAGGAGGAGGAGGAGGAGGAGGAGGAGGAGGAGGAAAAGCTGGTTGGTGGCTGCAGGCTGCCGTCAGACGGTACGTAAAAAGAGCAGCGCACGTCGTCGGCTTCTTCTGACAGCCACCTGTGTTGTTTACGAGCCGCGCGCTGGAGCAGCGAGACCGGTTCGCCCCCGTCCGTCACACACACACACACACACACACACACACACACACACACACAAGGAAGCCAGGTTCGTCCGAACGGGCGGACACTAAACGGAAATGATGAGCGCACAGGTAATACCGGACGGCTGCTATGTCTGGCTGACGCGTGCTGCGCCACATACTTTCAGGGAGTCGTACAGACGCTGAAGAGAGAGAGACGTATGGACCGACATTCGTTTTTATCCTGTGCTCCATTAACGCTGATACGACTGCCAGGAAGAGGGAACAGAGTTTTCTCCCGTGTCAGCGCCGAATAAAAGATGTAGATCTGTGTTTCCACTCCTTCCCTTTCGATACTGTTGTTTTCACGCCGTTCGTGTCCGATGACAGGTAAAAAATGAGCTTCCTTTTAGCTTCTAGTCAACAAGGAATTACTTCTTAATGGAGTGCAGCGAGTGGCAGGATTAAGGTGGCGCTTGGGAAAAGCAACAAAAGGAAGTATGCGTTGCACCGAATTCGGTCTTCAGTTAAAGAGTCAACACTTTACCTTTTCAGTCAGCTACATAAATAAAAATTGAATGCTGTTGATAGGTACGTGAACAGTTGAGAGTAGGTGATCAGTTTGGCTTTTTTTCCAAAAAAGTTTCATAATACTCTAAATAAGGTTTCTAGAGAAAGAAACACTAGAATAGTTGCCAACAAAAATGGAAAACTGGGGAATGTTCAAATTGTTTTTTTATACGGGATTTTTGTACAAACTATCCTAACTCAAGAATAGAAAGATGCATATAAGTAATTCTTTTTTTTTTTTTTTGGTTTCGTTCGTTATTGGTCCTGGAACTATCCGGAAACAAGTACTCTGAGGGTAACAACCGGCAACCTCAGACTACGGTGAGGGTGATATGTGGAGAACGAATGGGGGACGTTCAGGAAGAGGTTGATTGATTTGGGGGGAGGGGACCAGACAGTGAGGTCAAATCGGTCCCATCGGATGAGGGAAAGATAGGGAAGGAAATCGGCCGTGCCTTTCAAATGAATCGTCCCGGTATTTGCCTGAAGCGATTTAGGGAAATCATGGAAAACCTATATTAGGGTGTCTGGACGCGAGATCGAACCGTCGTCCTTCCGAATGTGAGTCCAGCGTGCTGACCACTGCGCCACCTCGCTCCGTGGAGGAAGCGTTGGACAGACGAGGATGGAGGAAGAGGAGAAGAACTCGCATCTGGGGCAGAGAAAATGAAGACGAGATGGAGAGAGGAAAGACAGAAGATGGACACGGAGAGAGAGGAAGAGGACACGGCTGCGAAAGGGGGCAGGAGGAGGTGCAAAGAGACTGTCTACGCGTTTCCGTAAGCGCCCTGATTCCTATCTTGCCATTGCGCTGCTTACGCGAGATGCTTGTTTTAGACATTAGAATCGTTCTGCAGTCGGTCTCAAATACCGGTTCTCGAAACTTTCTCGTCTCATTTGATTTCACGGAGCATTTCCGTAATACCACGGGGATGATCGAATCTACCGGTAACAAATCAGTAGCACGTCTCGTAATTATTTAGAAGTTTTCCTTTAGTCCGACGAGGTGAAGATCCTAAAAACTCGAGTAGCAGTGAAGAATGGAATTCAAACCACTGCATCGCCTCGCTCCATCTGTAGTCGATGAAAGGTTGCAGAAGTTTTCTGTACGCGGTCTCTTTTATACACAGGCGAGTTACACTTTCCTAGGATTCTTGCAGTAAACTGAGGTGAACCATTCGCCTTCCCTACAACCGACCTTACGTGCCCGTTCCACTTCATCTCATATTTAATAGACGTGACTGTGTTAAGTATGACACCACTAATACTGTATTCGAACTGGACGGGATTCTTTTTCCTGCTCATCTTCACCGACTTATATTTTTCTACCTTTAGATTAATCTACCAACCATCACACCAAATACACCATAAAAAAGACGCTCCGAAAATGGAAAGAGATCGTTGGATCTGCTGCACTTATGCAGACAAATAAACGATAATTTCAAGAAGAAAAATGGCTCTGAACACTATGGGACTTAACATCTGAGGTCATCAGTCCCCTAGATATTAGAACTACTTGAACCTGACCAACCTAAGGACATCACACACATTCATGCCCGAGGCAGGATTCGAACCTGCGACCGTAACGATCGCGCGGTTCTAGACTGAAGCGCCTAGAACCGCTCGGCCACACCGAGTTTCAAAAGGAAATGGGTGATTTATTCGAGAGTAAGAGCTTCACAAACTGAGCGACTCAGTCATCTGTTGGTCCACCTCTTGCAATTATGAAGCAGTTATTCGGTTTTTCATTGATTGACAGAGTTGTTGCATTTCCTCTTGAGAGATATCGTGCCCAATTCTGTCGTCGTGTTAGATCATCAAAGTCCTGAAATGGGTACAGGGTTCTACATATAAAGCTCTTAATATTCTGAATTGGGGATAGATTCGGCGACCTGGTTGACCAAGGTGGATTTGGTAAGCAGGAAGACAGGCAGAAGGAATTCTCGCCGTGTGCTGGCGGGTATTGACTTTCTGGAATGTAAACCCAGGGTGGTTTGACGTGAAGGGCAACAAAACGGGGCGCAGAATATCGTCGACGTACCTCTGTGCTGTCAGAATGCCGCAGATGACAACCAAAGGGCTCCTGTTATGAAAAGATATAGCGCCCCAGGGCGATGCTCCTGGCAGTCGGGCCGTATGGAGGGCAACATCACACCCAACCGCTATCCGTCTCCAGACACACCTTCGCTTGTCATCAGGGCTCAGTTCTTTGAGGGGCTCATCACTGACGACAATTCTACAGACTAAAGACAACTCTGGAGACGCCCCGGACAGCGGGGGGATGTCAACCAGATTGTCGCCCACCATACAGCCCGTCAACAGGAGTGACGGTCTGGGGTCCCATTCTTTTCATAGCAGGATTCCTTTGGTTCTTATCAGTGGCACGTGAGCGATGTTATACGCCTTGTTCTGTTGCCCTTAGTGGAAAAATCGTCATAGGCTTACATTTCAGCAAGATAATGCACGCACTCAGAGACAGTTTCTACTGTTTGTCTTCGTACTTGCCAAACCCTACGTTGGCCACGCAAGGTCGCTGCATCTCTTCCCAACTGAGAACGCTTGGAGCATTATGGGCAGGGTCCTCCAACCAGATCAGGATTTTGATAACTCTCTAACTGGAGAAAGTGTAGTACGATATTCCTCACAAGGACGTCCTTACGTGGCCGAGCGGTTCGAGGCGTTACAGTCTGGGACCGCTACGGTCGCAGGTTCGTATCCTGCCTTGGGAATGGATGTGTGTGATGTCCTTAGGTTAGTTAGGTTTAAGTAGTTCTCAGTTCTGGGGGACTGAAGACCTCAGCAGTTAAGTCCCATAGTGCTCAGAGCCATTTGAACCATTTGACGTCCATCAACTTTCTCAATCAATGCCAAGCCGAACAACAACTTGCAAAAGGGCCAGAGGTGGATCAACGCTGTATTAACTAGTTCTTTCTCTTGAATAAATCATCCCATTTTTCTGAAATTGTAATCACTTGTTTGTTTGTGTCTGCACATCACATCTGTCGAGTTCCATCCCATTCGTACAACTCCTTCGTAGTGCACCAATTTTTGGGGTCTTAGAGCTTATAAATTCTGTCCAAGCCATGCTGAGTTGGCATGTAGCTTTTAACATGGTCTGGTATTTTATGTGACTGATTTTACTGATGTAACAAGCCCTTCATTCTAGGAGGCTTGTCTTTTACATATGGACGTACGGACCGTTGCCGACACATTTCATGTGGAGATCGCTTTACTGACTGTTTTCTTATGTGAAGCTTGTTCCTTGTCCTTCTGAGGAAGACGGGTTTAAATCTGTTGAAACCATGGTAAAGGCTAATTGAAAACCACCATTTTTTGGAACTGGTTGGCTGTGTAATTCCCCTGCCGTACTGTATCCTCCTACAGACAACGACTTCACTTTCCCGTACGCTACCGCGTCATTTGCAAACAGTGTCAGTTTTCTGCTTTCCCTGTCCGTCAGGTCGTTTACGTGTACGGTAGGTGGATGGATGGACAGGCAGGTAATCAAGGTGAATTCCAGATAAGGATACTGGTAGGTAACTAAGCAGAGGCTGCAGAGTGTGACAGTACGTCACGTAAATTGACATTTTAGTAAAATAAAAAAGGTTTTTGCTTGTGTCACATGTGAATTATAAATTATTTCAAGACTGCGTACGTTTGCGCGATGTATAAGAAAGATTAAAAAAAGTTAAATAATACCATAAAAATCACAAACAGCGATGTGGTTAACAAAGAACATTTTTTTATCTGTGTAATGGAAATGAACATGACCAGAGACTGTTGTTTTATTGAAAGCTCTCCTATTTTGTTTTTTCTAGCAGAAGGCCGCCATTGTATAGCAGGACGGTATTTAATGTAAGTCTAGTTGTAATTTAATAAAATATAATAGGAATTGTTTTTAGGAAGTGTGTATTATTGACTTAAATGTCACCTCTCATGGCCGCAACCATTAATTCTCATTAACCAAGTTTTTTCAGAAGTTCGAGTTGCGGGGAGCTCTTCTTCCCTAGCAGCATTTGGTCGGCCATTACGCAGAATATGTTGTAGTATTAAATGTAAATGTTAGAGACTTCTCAATTTTGATATTTCACTAATTTCAAAGTTAAAAAAAGTAGCGATAGATTTCATTTACCAAAATTCACAACACTGAGTAATACAAAATTGTTAAGGCTTTCGTGGCCACTTGTTGACAAACTGCCTATTGGCTTCTGTCTCGGGTTCTTCGGCCGACGTTCATCTAATGATTTTTCTAACGTTTCGCCAGCACGAATGGCTGGCATTGTCAAAGCTTCACCCTCCATCGCCGGTGGTGAACTGGAGCCAAGCTCGCGGGCGCAGACTATATGTACCTGGCGCGCCAACGACCGAGGGCTTCTCCGCGGTCATTTCCGGTGCGGTTCTCCTCTTGCTACCTGCGACGGTCGTTCGCTGCAGTACGGGAAGCCAGGATCCGTTTACCTTAAGGCTTTCCTCTTTCTTGTTAAAACTGTTCGCGTGTTTTTGTATTTCTACAGCTTCTCTGAACAAGTGCGTGTGATAATGCATCTCTACAGCCAGAACTTCCGTGTCACGAATTTTATTACGTGGTCGGTCTCATTCCGTGCGTGCTCTGCCACGGCCGATTTCTCCACCTGCCCCAACGTGCAATGTCGCTTATGCTCTTTGATCCTGGTGTTGATGGATCGTCCAGTCATTACGACATAAACTTTTCCGCATGTGCATGGTATACGGTATATTCCCGACATTGCAAGTGGGTCTCTTTTCTCCTTCGCCGATCTAAGACACTCTTTGATCTTCCTTGTCGGTTTGAAAATCGTCTTTACGCCATGTTTGCGCAATATACGGCCGATTCTGTCCGTCACTCTGGGAATGTATGGCAGGAAGGCCGTACCCGACATTTCTTTTTCTGGTTCCTTACTTCGCCGAGTGTTTGGCTCTGTTACACTTCTAATATAATTTGTGGAGTACCCGTTGCTCCTCAGGACAGTTTCCAGGTGTTGCATTTCTCGTTTGAGGTGTTGCGGCTCACATATTCGTCCTGCTCTCGTTACGAGCGTACTAATCATGCCTCTTTTCTGGCTCGGGTGGTGGTTTGACAGTTTGTGCAGGTATCGGTCCGTGTGTGTCTGTTTTCGATACATGCTGTGTCGCAGGTTTTCGCCGTCCCTTGTGACCAGCACATCTAGAATTGCAGTTTCTTGTCCTTTTCTATTTCCATGGTAAATGTTATGTTGGCATGGAGGCTGTTCAAGTGTCTTAGGAAGTCACCGAGCTGTTCTTCACCATGGCTCCACACCACGAAAGTATCATCGACGTACCTGTACCACACCTTAGGTTTGCAAGTCGCCGAGTCCAGTGCCTGTGCTTCGAATTGTTCCATGAAGAAGTTGGCCACCACTGGACTGAGAGGACTACCCATGGCGACGCCTTCTAGCTGTTCGTAGAAATCGCCATTCCACGTGAAATAGCCCGTGGTGAGACATGCATGGAAGAGCTTTCCCGCAGGGCATCAGAAAGCTCTTGCAAATAATGAACAAGAAATACTGAAAACCATTCCATTTAATAAGCTCCGCAATATCCCAGTTAATCTTTGTGAAATTTGGTACATAAATAACCAGTAGCCCTTGAGACACATATTAATAATTGCAGTTTACGTAAGAATACGCATATTTTCTTTTCTAAATAGTAGCGCTCACGCAAATTATTTATTAGAAGGCTGTGATGCGCGCGTTGTGGTTAAAACATATTATATCGTACGTACTTCGGGGCATCCAATATCCGTACGAGTGTTATCACGGGGTTATACCGTGATAAAAGATGACTCCGTACTTTAGATACTCTTAGATCGGCGGTCATTGGCTATTGCGAATAAGAATGTGCCATAACGATTATTAAAGGAGCGTGCTGCTCAAGTCGTGGCAGTGGCGAGGCAGTATAGACGGGGAGAATGAAGTCTGGCGCCCAGGCACGCGTTAGCCAGCCTAGCAGGTATGTACAACTAGGAGTTTCGCGCCGCCTGGGGGGTGCCGGAGGTCACGGGGAGATGCGCTGAGCCCCGGCACGGCGAAAGCAGAAGACGCAGCTCGTGCCGAGACGAGACGTGTGTGACCCGTAGGGTTCGCGGAGAAAGCCGCGCTCGATAATAACAGTGGGTCTGGCCGGCTGTGCTCGGGTGCCGCTAATGAGCAGCGGCTAACTACCGCCGGCCCGCCTCTGCTGGAGGAGAGGAGTGGTTAAGAGAGGGGAGGGGAGGGGAGAGGGCCTAGCGAGTAATCAGCGGGGCTCCCGACGCGGAGCAGCGAAGCTCACGCTGCACCACCTGGCCCAGGCGCCAGTTTCCCCACTTCTGGGTTTATAACAACAAAGTATTTTGTGTTCTGGGCATCCGCGGCTGTTGGAAGCCGCGATATTAAGAAGAATTTCGCTGACAGCTGGGCAAATTCTTGTGTTGTTCATACCCAACCGGTTTGGCCGCCTAAGACCGTATCACCCGGAGCAACAATCTTACGTCATTTGTGTATCAGGTGTTCCTGCTCATGATATATAGAGTGTATCAAAAAGAATCATTCGATTAGAAAAATTGTAACTATTATGTTATCTGAGTGCGTGTACAACGTACTGTTGAAAAGAGCAAACCCCCGAGTTTTACGTGGTTCCCGCTAGGTAGCAGCAGTGTGCGTCCACTTGAGTTCTATTAAAAATGGTGTCGGGTCAACAGAAAGCGGTTCTGTTTTACGTTTTGCGCAGTGCACGTCAGTAATAACTGTTCATCATGCCTTTGGTACTAGGTACAGTGTGGATCATCCTACGGCACGGAGCATAAGACGATGGCACGAACAATTCCGAGAAATAGGTTGTTTGTGTAAAGGCAAATCGCCGTGCCGTCCCCGAGTGTCTGACACAGACGTCGAACTTACCCACCACAGTTTCACAAGGAGTCCACAGTAATCAGTTCGCCGTGCAGCTCGACAGTTCAAAATGCCCCCGACGTTCGTCTGGCGTGTGTTGCGTCGACGTTTACACATGTGACCATACAAAATTCAGCTACTGCAAGGTATTTGTCTAGGTGACAGCAACGTATGGAGTTCTGTAATTTCGTTCTTGGCAAGATGGAGCATGACAGTTTAGTGACGAGGCAACATCCCGTTTAAACGGAAAGGTGAACCGTCATCATGTGAGAATGCATGGTACGAAACAGCCACAGAAAGTTGCACAACATGAGCGGGACTCTCTAAAATTTAATGTGTTTTTTGAAGTTTCAAGGGAAAAGTTGTATGGTCCATTTTTCTTTGCCGGGACCACTGTTACACGAAGCACGTATTTCGATATGCTTGAGAACTTTTTTCCCCACAGTTACAGACTGATTTGAGCGACTTCATTTACAAACAGGATGGGGCACCGCCATACTGGTATCTGGAAGTGCGGGAATTTTTAAATCAAAGGGTTACTGAAAGATGGATCGATCAAACTGGACCAAATGATTCAGTCTTACATTACTGGCCTCCAAGCTCACGGCACCTGACTGTATGCGATTATTTGTTGTGGGGGGGGGGGGGGGTCTATAAATGACACTGTTTATGTGGCTCCATTACCAACAACAATGAACGAACTGAGACATCGCGTGACAGCAGCTGTGGAAGCCGTAAGACCCCAAAAGTCAAGACATGCTCGCTGCAGTATGGAAACAATCTGATTACTGCGTTGACATATGCCGTGCATCTCAAATGGGCCATATTTAAACCTTGAAGAAGATATGGAAAAAAAAAAAAAACTTTTTGGGCTTCCCGAAAAATGGCTCTGAGTACTATGGGACTTAACATCTGAGGTCATCAGTCCCCTAGAACTTAGAACTACTTAAACCTAACTAAGCTAAGGACATCACACACATCCGGCTTTTAAGATTCCCTGCATCGGTGTTACGAGAGGCCAACTCGGTTTTGGGGAGGTTGGAAGCGACGCGCACAAGCGTCCTTTACACCATCCCCTTGGAGATGGTGGCGGCTGTTAAGGGGGTTAATGCTCATCTCAAGCTGAGGTAAGTGAGTTTCTTCCGTTTCCGTACTGTTAAGCTTATGACGGTGCAAATCTCCTGTCTAAACTTATTTCTCTTTCGTTAACTGTACTTTGCACATGTCTTTTTCAATAGAGTAATTGAATATCACAGTATTTACTTTACAACTGAGGAACATAGTCAGTGAAAACCTCGATCGAAATGAATGTTTAATGGCTATTGTTTGTTTGAGTGTTTGTTTTCTTCGGTTGCAGTGTTTAGGTTATCTATTCGTCTACAAATGAAACTGCCTATTTTACTAGCTTGTGTTTCTCTGTCGTGATGAATGTTTCCATTCCAGAACGTGGAAGTCGTTGAATGTACTCACTCATGAGGATTGGGAGGGGCGAGGGGGTTGGTACTCTAAGCTAAGTGTGTAAACTAATCGTCCCTGTAGATGCACTAAATTTCTCTAACCTAATCTATGACTGTTCTTTGCTATGTAGGGGGAGAGAGTAAGTGTATTTCAGCAGTCGCATCTCCGTTTCTTATTTTTTGTGGGGCAAGATTAGTTCATGATAAACACGATAAGTGGGGTGGGGTGCGGTTGGTGGTGGTGGGGTGATCTTGGGGGAGGGGGAAGGGGAGGAGACAAAACAACCGCGCATGGTGACTGAAGCAGCAGTTGCCGACAAGTTTCCGTGACTTTTACTGCCACTGTTCGAATTTAACTGCCGTTTCACAACACAGTGCTCCACTTAGATTAGAAAGACAGTGGAAAGGAGGATCATGAAGAGCGTCTCCCTTGAAGGTCGCACGCCGAAGTCGCGGCGGAAATCCCTTTCGAGGGCCCGACCACGCCCTAGGAAAGTAAGCGCCGCAGGGCGTTGTCCGCGTGAAATGAGAGCACGTCAGATGCGGCGATACAGCGATTGTTTGCCAGCCAGGAAAGGCGCGGGAGCGCGGTTTAACAAACGCCGCCGTACTTTCTATGTGCGAGCAGCAGCGGCCGCGGCGGCGGCCGGGTCGACACGGGTCGCAGTCACGGATTTTTCTCCCTCCGTCCTTCTTTTCCGCGGAGCCAGAGGCTGTGGCTATCTGTCTGCCAACAGCCGAGTAGCTCATAGTTTTCCACTCGACCTAAGTTAATTTTCTTACACAGTTTTTCTCACTAGCAGACAATAAGGAGCCTTTTCAAATAACTGAACCGTGAACGAAATCCAACAATAGTTGCAAAACTTGCATGTAGGAACAGCAAGTTTCGTAACACTGCCTTAGTAGACTAAGACTCGAGGCAGATAAGGTTTAGCACTTAGCATCTTTTCGAGTCACGGTGTGTGCAAACAGAAGGTGTCCTGTTCCAGTCCCAGAAACACTTACGCAGAATGCTGGGTATTTTTAATTAGAAATACTCTAGACTTATTTCCCATCTAGTGATATGGCAATCGGTGCTTGTAAGAAATTGTTATTTTACTTTAAAGGTAAAAAATGTAAGCAGCCTTCCATGGCGAGAAAGTCACTCAGACCCCTAAGTGAATTTGCCAGTAAAATTACTGAAGAAGTCTAGCAGTTTAGCTATTTGGGTTTTCGCGTAAGATGTCTTAAGTCGAAAGACACAACGTGGAAGTTACCAAATTTATACGTTTCGTCGTGAAAAAATAACGAACGGTAGGCCACATGGTAAGAAAATAAATATTTGAGAAAAGGTGAACTGCCGGCCCGGGTGGCCGAGCGGTTCTAGGCGCTACAGTCCGGTACCGCGCGACCGCTACGGTCGCAGCTTCGAATCCTGCGTCGGGCGTGGATGTGTGTGATGTCCTTAGGTCAGCTAGGTTTAAGTAGTTCTAACCCTAGGGGACTGATGACCTCAGAAGTTAAGTCCCATAGTGCTCAGAGCCATTTGAATCATTTGAGGGTGAACTTCTTAGACAAGAGCGCTTGTACACCACCTGTAATTCCGATTACCGGTTTCGGTAAGCATGGTTATCCACTTCTGATCTCGATAAAAGGTTATTGCATGTCTCCTATACCTTTTGTACTGTTACGGCGTAATGTCAAGCGCCGGGACGCCAGGCGGGAACGATAGAGAAGAGATGGCCAATCGCCCGCTGACCGACCCTCTCCAGGACGACAACGCAACAGCAGCGGCCCATATGTGAAGAGGACATAAGCACCGCGACCGACTGGTAAAGGCCCAGTTCAATAGCAGCTTAAAGACTAGACACTTGCGTAGGAGCGTCAACTCTATTGACTTTGCTTGTACTCTCTATGTAGCATAGACTTGTAATGTCTATACTGAAGAAGATCTATTATTTTGTACGTCACCCTTTGCTTCAGAAACATCTGCGTGATTGCAAAAGTTCAAAATGGTTCAAATGGCTCTGAGCACTATGGGACTTAACTTCTAAGGTCATCAGTCCCCTAGAACTTACAACTACTTAAACCTAACTAACCTAAGGACATCACACACATCCATGCTCACGGCAGGATTCGAACCTGCGACCGTAGCGGTCGCGCGGTTCCGGACTGAGCGCCTAGAACCGCTAGACCACTGCGGCCGGCGCAAAAGTTAAGTACTGTAATTTTCATTTCGTAGTAAAACTCATTAATACAATTTGTTTGAATGTTTGTCTAGCGAACCGAGTAAGCAGGCGTCCTAGACACCATATGTACAAATACTCTTTCTAAAACATTGCGAGCTATATGAGGAACGAGATGAACGATGCACCGACAAGCCAAGGTTAAAACTACAATGTACAGAGTAATTTACCAAATTCTCGTGTCCCATATAACACACAACCGTGCACTTTGTGCCAGCCAGGAAGTTGATCTTCTCTCACGTAATTATTACAAATCGCCCCCCCCCCCCCCCAATTTCACTCTTATATACAGCAATACTCCATTTCCCTCATGCAGCTTAAGCGACATTCATTTTCCTTAGTTCACTCGTCTAGAGTCGTAAGGGGGTTACGACTCTAGACGAGTGAGCTAAGGAAAATGAATGTCGCTTAAGCTGCATGAGGGAAATGGAGTATTGTTGTATATAAGAGTGAAATTTTGACTTAATTATTTACTCGGAAGAAACAAACAGCCACCACCGAAATGAAGTCCAGCGTTACATACAGAATTCGTCTCCTCTTAGCCGCGGAGTTGAGGCAGACAAAAAGTGCTGAGAGTTCAGAGGATTCGGATTTTATGATGAAATACGGAATCAGCATGTTAGAGCACTTGCAACATGTGCCTGTATATAGGACAGTCAAAGCAGTGTGGAAACACAAACCACAGTACAGCGCGAAATACCAAGTTCTTGGAAGCATCAGCGGCCTTATCTCTGGAAATGAAGATGGAACCAATAAGGACCCGAAAGACGATGTGGCTGGCAGCTGCTGGTGGTAAATGTGAGTAGCTTAATACGGTGATATCAGCCTCAGTACTCGTTGTGTACTACGTGCAGAGGCGACTGGCCGCTAACAGTAAAAGATTTGAAGTCCTCTGGACGAGTACTGAAAGAATTCCATTATATTTCAGTCATAGGAATAGGAATTACGGAGGACATTGAAAAAGTTAAAAGAAAGGGAATTTTTCGGTACTACCATGACATGAGGCCCGGAGGGGAGGGGCGATGGGGGGCGGGACGGTCACCGATATTGCTAGCGGGATTGGGTTGTAATCACTTAAATAAAGGAATCTTTCGTTCCGGCGAGATCACCAATTTTCTTCACTGAATATCAAAATATTTCACCGAGACCCAACTACATAGGGGCAGATGCCCATCGTAATGAACTAAGATACCAGAGCTACCAAGGAAATACTTAGGTTTTCATTTCTCCCGCGTGCATTCGAGAGTGGAACAGTCGCGAAATAGTTGGAACTTCCATGCGGCTTTTCGCGGATGATGCTGTAGTATACAGAGAAGTTACAGCATTAGAAAATTGTAGCGAAATGCAGGAAGATCTCCAGCGGATAGGCACTTGGTGCAGGGAGTGGCAACTGACCCTTAACATAGACAAATGCAACGTATTGCGAATACGTAGGAAGAAGGAACCTTTATTGTATGCGTGCGGAACGATTTGAAGTGGAATGATCATATAAAATTAATTGTTGGTAAGGCGGGTACCAGGTTGAGATTCATTGGGAGAGTCCTTAGAAAATGTAATCCATCAACAAAGGAGGTGGCTTACAAAACACTCGTTCGGGCTATACTTGAGTATTGCTCATCAGTGTGGGATCCGTACCAGGTCGGGTTGGCGGAGGAGATAGAGAAGATCCAAAGAAGAGCGGTGCGTTTCGTCACAGGGTTATTTGGTAAGCGTGATAGCGTTACGGAGATGTTTAACAAACTCAAGTGGCAGACTCTGCAAGAGAGCCGCTCTGCATCGCGGTGTAGCTTGCTGTCCAGGTTTCGGGAGGGTGCGTTTCTGGATGAGGTATCGAATATATTGCTTCCCCCTACTTATACCTCCCGAGGAGATCACGAGTGTAAAAGTAGAGAGATTCGAGCGCGCACGGAGGCTTTCCGGCAGTCGTTCCTCCAGCGAACCATACGCGACTGGAACAGAAAAGGGAGGTAATGACAGTGGCACGTTAAGTGCCCTCCGCCACACACCGTTGGGTGGCTTACGGAGTATAAATGTAGATGTAGATGTAGTCTGGTTGTCTGCGCCCTCTGCCAAACACTTAAATAATTTGAGGGTAATCACGTAGACGCATGTGGCAGTCTTCTCGTCTGTCCACTTAAGAGACTGACTTTGTTGGCTGTGTAGGTGAAAGTACACGTAACGTAAACCGTTGGCTTACTCAACTACTGGATGGAAGATAAAACTGTTTTACTAGTCACTTTTCCGTTAGAGGCGATGTGCTCTTTCTTCTGAGACCAGCGTGGCGGCTCGTGTGGGAGATACACAATAACCTACGGAATTGGAATCGCAGTATTTTCAGAAGTAAAAGTCTTGTAAGTTACAGAAAAAGCTTCAACATGAACCGTGAATCGACAGCTGGAATTTACGGATTACAAATTGGCTTTGACTGACATGACAGATGTGAAACGAAATCTGAAAAATACTCTGAACATTATGAGCGCATTTAAAAGTTGGTCTTCAATAGTGTCGTGATCTTTAGAAAGCACGAGTTATTTTGCTTGAAATGCAGCTAGACCCGTAATTTCTTCTTGGCCTGGAAGTCATAAGAAAACGCACCCTCAAGCCCTACTGGTACTTTACTCCGATGTTAATTTAGTACCAAAACGTGGTGAATTCCCTTCCAGTTGGCGGTGTTCTGTAAGGAAACGTCGTTTGTACAGTGCTGTAAACGATGCCACAGAACGAATGGAGGCAGAGTAATGAAAGAGAGACCTCCGGGAGCAGTTGAAGAACGGTTTCCCGAACACTGAACGGTTATCATGAATTATTAATACCTCCACCTCTCTTCTTCCGGCTGTATGTCCCTCTTTCTCTCGCCGGCTGTTGCGGAGGTGCAGCCACCTCGCCGGAGAACGTATCATTTCACCGCTAATGTGTTTGCGCTCGGCGAGAGCGTGGCAGACCCGGTGAAAGGAAATAAAACGAGCTCTGCCGTAGTACCGCCGGACTGGAAATTGCGCCGAGCTCGCCACCTCGGGCTACGGTTTACAGTTTTCATAGTCCGCTGGATTTGCGAGCGTACACAAGATAATGCTTGACGGTTCCGTTCAATCTGATGATTTTCCGGCCATAGCGAAGGCCCGAGAAGATTTACGAAGGGCAAAGGGAACAGGGGGGCGGGGGGGGGGGGGTGGGAGGGAGGGAGGGAGGGAGGGAGGGATGCAGGCTTTGCTGTCAAATGACATCTTCCTCTGTACATTCTAGGAAAGGATATCGATCGTAATAGACATTTCTGCGGGGTAGGCTGCTATGCATTTATCGCGACAAGAAAACCGATAAAAAATCATAACAACTTTCTTATAGGCTAATAGCGTACAGAATTGTGGCAATTTCTTCCTGATCATGGTTATTTTGTGCTAATTTATCGTGGTGGTGGGCTATTTCGTAACAAATATGCTGTAACTCATATTGTGAGGAAGCTTCTATTCTTTTCCTGTCTAAACTATTCGTCGTCCATGTTTCACTTCCATACATGGCATCATTCCACATAAATACTTTCAGAAAAAGAGTTCTCGACCCTTAACTCTGTACTCGATGTTAATAAATTTCTCTTATTGGGAAACGCCTTCCTTGCCATAGCCAATTTACATTTTACGTCCTCTGTACTTCGACAATCGTCAGTCATTTTGCTCCCCAAATAGCAAAACTCATCTACTACTTTAAGTGTCTCCTTTCATAATCTAATTCCCTCAGCATCACGTTATTTAATTAGACTACATTCTATTATCCTCGTTTTGCTTTTGTTGATGTTCATCTTGTATACTCCTCTAAACACACTGTCCATTCCGTTCAACTGCTCTACCAGGTTCTTTGCTGTCTCTGACATAACTCACGTACCCGAATCTAATCGTAAGCGGTTTACTACGACTGTTCGGACACTACTTGTGAGTGGTGTTTGCAGGTAAGCTAAATTTAACTCACTCATTATGCTGAAACCGTAGCGTCTACGCTTTGATACCTGTTCAATCCAAGGATTTTTATCCGCCACTTATCATTTCAGCTCTGGCATTATTCATTTAAAAAAAATCGAACCTGACCAGCGTCCGATCTCTGTCTAAAGTGTATTGTCTTAAAGTAATGTACGCTCATTACAGACTTCTATGACATGTTTAATAAACGCCAGTGTACACCAGGTTCAAATGGTTTAAATGGGTCTGAGCACTATGGGACTTTAACATCTGAGTTCATCAGTCCCCTACAACTTAGAACTACTTAAACCTAACTAACCTAAGGACATCACACACATCCATGCCCTAGGCAGGATTCAACCTGCGACCGTAGCTGTCGCGCGGTTTCAGACTGAAGCGCCTAGAACCGCTCGGCATACCAGGTTCGTAACAGAAAATAGAGTAATATCTTAGGGAATTAACGACAAAGATTCTGCTAATGATAGTAACTGAGTAAGTCTTGTGAGTGACCGTGAATGAGTATCTCCTGGGTTATTATTCTAGTAGCAATCTTTTGCCGTGAATTTCCTCAATCGCTTCAGTCAAATGCCGGGATAGTTCCTTTGAAAGAGCACGGCCGATCTCCTTCCTCATCCTTCCCTAATTCGAGCTTTTGCTCCGTCTCTAATGATCTCGTTGTCGATTCAACATTAAACAATAATCTCCTTCTCTTCCTCTAGCAGCAATCTCACCTCTTTCCGTAGTTTTATTCATCATCTCCCCATTTGCCACAAAAATTCCTACATTTTCACCCTCCTCATGGAAGTGGTAATGTATTAAGAACATTCCGCTATAACATTCTGCATTGTTTCTTAAAATAACTGTATGCTGTACGCAAAGGCTCTTGAATATTCGATATCTATCCAGGCATATAACCGACTATGTTGTATTTGTTCATCTTGGAAGGGTGCGATGTGGTTTCCTCTGAAAGCATGCTGAAGATTTAGAAATGAGGAATATCGAGATATGATTATAAGTAATGTATGTAATACAGCATTCAATGAAGAAAAGGCGGAGTAGAGACTGTTGATACTATATATATATATATATATATATATATATATATATATATATATATATATATCATGCCGTATTAGTGGGTGACTTTTTCAGCTGTATTCTATGGTGTGATAAATTTCAAGAAATCAATTACCTTAATGACTGAGAACTAGCTGTTTACAGCTGATGTATTTTTGCATGGAGCTAGACAGCAGAAACCACGGGGCTTCTACATAGCGTCAAGGAAAATGTTCTGAATAGTGGATGGAACGAGTGCACGTCTGTGAGAATTCAAGCGGTGTCTACGTTGAAAGTGAGCACCTCCAACAATTTCTGGTAGATACGAACATTTGAGGCGTCAGTTTCATGTACACTCCTGGAAATTGAAATAAGAACACCGTGAATTCATTGTCCCAGGAAGGGGAAACTTTATTGACACATTCCTGGGGTCAGATACATCACATGATCACACTGACAGAACCACAGGCACATAGACACAGGCAACAGAGCATGCACAATGTCGGCACTAGTACAGTGTATATCCACCTTTCGCAGCAATGCAGGCTGCTATTCTCCCCTGGAGACGATCGTAGAGATGCTGGATGTAGTCCTGTGGAACGGCTTGCCATGCCATTTCCACCTGGCGCCTCAGTTGGACCAGCGTTCGTGCTGGACGTGCAGACCGCGTGAGACGACGCTTCATCCAGTCCCAAACATGCTCAATGGGGGACAGATCCGCAGATCTTGCTGGCCAGGGTAGTTGACTTACACCTTCTAGAGCACATTGGGTGGCACGGGATACATGCGGACGTGCATTGTCCTGTTGGAACAGCAAGTTCCCTTGCCAGTCTAGGAATGGTAGAACGATGGGTTCGATGATGGTTTGGATGTACCGTGCACTATTCAGTGTCCCCTCGACGATCACCAGTGGTGTACGGCCAGTGTAGGAGATCGCTCCCCACACCATGATGCCGGGTGTTGGCCCTGTGTGCCTCGGTCGTATGCAGTCCTGATTGTGGCGCTCACCTGCACGGCGCCAAACACGCATACGACCATCATTGGCACCAAGGCAGAAGCGACTCTCATCGCTGAAGACGACTCGTCTCCATTCGTCCCTCCATTCACGCCTGTCGCGACATTACTGGAGGCGGGCTGCACGATGTTGGGGCGTGAGCGGAATACGGCCTAACGGTGTGCGGGACCGTAGCCCAGCTTCATGGAGACGGTTGCGAATGGTCCTCGCCGATACCCCAGGAGCAACAGTGTCCCTAATTTGCTGGGAAGTGGCGGTGCGGTCCCCTACGGCACTGCGTAGGATCCTACGGTCTTGGCGTGCATCCGTGCGTCGCTGCGGTCCGGTCCCAGGTCGACGGGCACGTGCACCTTCCGCCGACCACTGGCGACAACATCGATGTACTGTGGAGACCTCACGCCCCACGTGTTGAGCAATTCGGCGGTACGTTCACCCGGCCTCCCGCATGCCCACTATACGCCCTCGCTCAAAGTCGGTCAACTGCACATACGGTTCACGTCCACGCTGTCGCGGCATGCTACCAGTGTTAAAGACTGCGATGGAGCTCCGTATGCCACGGCAAACTGGCTAACACTGGCGGCGGCGGTGCACAAATGCTGCGCAGCTAGCGCCATTCGACGGCCAACACCGCGGTTCCTGGTGTGTCCGCTGTGCCGTGCGTGTGATCATTGCTTGTACAGCCCTCTCGCAGTATCAGGAGCAAGTATGGTGGGTCTGACACACCGGTGTCAATGTGTTCTTTTTTCCATTTCCAGGAGTGTATGTGTCTGAAATAATTTTCTACTTTCATGATTAATAACAGTCGTTTGAAGCTCTAAATGCCTTGGAATTACTGTCTGGTTTTACACGCGACGTAAAACTGTTTTCCGATCTTATTGTCTTGCTCTAAGTGAGCTGAAACCAATTACTTTAAGGTCAATTGAGCGTCTCGTAATTTCTCGTGTAGAGAAGTCGGCAATAAAGTAGGGTACCATTCCTTCTGGCGGACTCGCTCTTATATGATAAACTGGATTTTCCCGTAAATCTGGGCGGCGCTGACGCAGGGCCCCAGTGAAGCCCGCCGGCACTGGCGAATCCCACCACCCGCGGCCGATGCGGGAAGAAGAGCAGCCGTTCAATATGGCGGTGCTAATATTTCCTGGAATATTGGAAGCGCCGTTGGCCGTGCCGTGCTGCGAACGTAGCAAAAATAAAGGAAAGGGGGAAGACGTTAAGCGAAAGAGATGTCCGAGGGGGAACTAGAGGAAATTTGCAAGCTCTTGGCTCCACCCACACCGCCTGAGGATATTTGGAATCCTAACCGGGCTTATGTCGCCGCCAACGGACGGCGAAGAAGATGGGGCGCTTAAGAAATATTAAAATCCGTTTTGGAATGTAATTAGAAACAACGAAAAGTTTTTTTTAAAAGTACAAGTCCGCAGGCGAGAGAAATATTGTCTGGACGACGGGGGACCCTAACGAGACACCCTCACCCTCCTCCCATCCCCTCCCCGAGAAAACTCTGTTAATTTATTCTCCTTAAACGTGAATAATTGTGTGTGGGAAAAGGTACGCCCTTCCGTCAGCAAAAATAACGACCCTCGGCAGCGTATACTTCTTGCAGTAATTCCAACATTATTTTGTTATTTATCATATGGTAATACGTAAACAAAGACTACAAGACTGCTGTATGACAACATTTAAACACACCTCTCCAACAAAAAACAGCACAACAGAAAACAGTTATATACAGGTATCAAGGTATTTTACGTAGTATTTTAGAACATCACTCGTCGCTCTCAGGAAATGTTCCAGAAGACCCTTGTAAGCACGTGCGGGACATGTTAATACAAAAAATGGCTCTAAGCACTATGAGACTCATCTTCTGAGGTCATGAGTCCGCTAGAACTTAGAACTACTTAAACCCAACTAACCTAAGGACATCACATACATCCATACCCGAGACAGGATTCGAACCTGCGACTGTAGCGGTCGCGCGATTCCAGACTGTAGCGCCTAGAACAGCTCGGCAACCCCAACCGGCCATATTAATACAACATGATGTCGGCCGTTCACGCGGTTGTGATGAAGATTTGAGCCATATGTAGAGTGTGTCTGCACACTTTCCATAGCTCGTTCGAATGTGGTTCATGGTAGTCCAAATAGCCGGACGCAGCTCGAATCCAGCGGGTTTCTTCTGGATGACAAGCACCGTGCTGCCAGCAATGTTCTAATTTATCGATGATCTTGAATTCAGTTTCGGTGAGAATGCTGGATGTGGTGAGAGAGATATATGTATATCTAGATCTTAGAATTTGGCGCTCCACAGGGAATACATCGTTCAGTACTGGAAGGTCGGTGTAATTTGCAATCATCTGGTATTCATGCACTAGGGCGCTCCTCCGTCTGATATCAAGAGTGGAATGTAGATCAACATAGGTAACTAGTTTGTGGTTGTAGATCTTAGTGACCCACTAACAATGTGCATGGCCTAGTTAAATTGTATTTCTATCTTTATTACTTGAGGACTATTAAGCCAGACAGACCACAGTACTCTGCTGCGAAGTAAACCAATCCGAGTGCTGATACGCGAAGGGCGTCTAATGACGATCACAACTATTGCCGCCGTCATTATTTCGCATTTTCTCTCCACAATACAGCTCGCGTGACCAATCGTAACAAATATAAGGGAGAGTCAAATTAAACCGATACGGATGGAAAAAAGAAGTAAGCTGTGTATTACCCCATTGTGAAAGACGACGGTCATTGTCTTCATGGAAAAATATTTGCTGTTGTCTACGGAAACTTAACTGTACCTTTGAGACATCTTCTCGTCCGAAGCATGCTCCTAGAGCATGGACATTGCATGGGGAGAGAACGGGGCTGTATAGAGGACGTATAAATGTTTCCCAGCGGAACTTCTGCAGCACAGTCTTTAGAGTATTGACAACATGTGGGAGAAATAAGGAACGGTCCTTACATAACAGTAATATCGCTGTGTTCAGAATGGTTCAAATGGCTCTGAGCATTATGGGACTTAACATCTGAGGTCATCAGTCCCATAGAACATAGAACTACTTAACGCTAACGAACCTAAGGACATCACACACATCCATGCCCGAGGCAGGATTCGAACCTTCGACCGTAGCAGTCGCGCGGTTCCAGACTGAAGCGCCTAGTACCGCTCGGTCACACCGGCCGGCTTATCGCTGTGTGCTTTAACTTGCGTCGAAGGGAGGAATCAATCATAAACAGGTTTGTAGCAGATTATGCAACAGGGATCGAATCCTCATGTGGCCATTCAGCTTTAACTTTGTTCCATGGTTCGCCTAAATCAGCTGAGCTGGAGGAAAACGCACCATTATTGTCCAGTCCGAACAAGTTTTCCGTCCTTAATATCCTTTCTTTGAATGGGACGTAAAACCTCCATTACTTGTAACCAAGAATAGATTGTAAAAGACTTTTTCAGCCGTATATTAGATGGCTCCTCGTCTCCAACACTTCGGGATAGGATGGAGGAATGAACCAGCACAAAAGAACCGTAGCGACATGTGAGTGGCATGAATGAAACTATAATAATTTTAGATACAGGCTTTCGTCCCTTTACCTAACTTAATAGGGATATGCAAACATATCCTGCAGGTCCCCAGCCATTCCATCGTCTTTAGATATGTAAGTATCTCATTACGTTTGCAGACGTATATCAGTTATATGAAAAGTTCTCTGCATTTCTTGTTGCCAACAGACGAAGAAAGTGGACTCTCAGGCGTTACTGGATATGATAACAACAAAAATAAACGATGCTTATTTGCCACAGAGGTTAGGAGGGCTTATATGTAATCTCTGCAGTCATATGTTCCCTTAGATAATATGTGTGAATGTGCGAGAGAAACGCTGACAATATTAGAAAATGTCAGTTATGTCGTTCAACATTGTTCTTTGGCGAAATTTCTTTGTGCAGTGATTTTGGTGCATCTGGTACTGAAGTTCAATAGAATTCAAAAGTGAAATGTTGAGTTGGCGTCGGGATTTGAACCCCTATTCTCCAGCTGACAATCCAAGACGACAGAGGACACGGCATGATTCGTAAGGAAGACATATCAGCTAAAGGATAAATACAGAACCACCATTACGTATATGTATCAAGCTGATTAGTCTACTAGCTGAACTGCTGAACGAAGAGAATTAAGTTTTCTGCTTGTTTCTCGTCAGCACACTAACAGGAAGACAATACTAGACGTTATTTGATCTTATCAGTTTTTGAAGGAAGAGGATTAGCAGAATTATTGTTCATTGTCAGGATGCACTGGTGTATTCGGGAAATTGGCGAACTGTGCTAACATGGTCGCTTCTGATAGGTGGCATTTCTTCAGGGCCCTGTCTTTTCGTCATTTCTTCCATCACGCGCTCTGGGGTTTCGGGGTGTTAAAACAGTAACCTGTTTTCAGAGTTCGAGCGCGAGAGCGATGCCCTCTATTCTGGAATGACACGCTTTCAAATTGCGACTGCACCACAGTATTTAATCTGTAACGCGCTTTCCGAAGACAATTACGGAGCAGTTTAACGAGTGTAGTGCATTTAACATCAAACTCCAACGCACATTCACTGCCTACATTGAAATGTCACCGACTATGGGACGATCAACCACCAAACCAATAAACGAACTGTGCGGCTAGTCCCGGCGGAGGTTCGAGTCCTCCCTCGGGCATGGATGTGTGTATTTGTCCGTAGGATAATTTCGGTTAAGTAGTGTTTAAGCTTAGGGACTGATGATCTTAGCAGTTAAGTCCCATAAGATTTCACACACATTTGAACAATAAATCTTTATACGAATGCTTTTCAAATGGTTCATCAAATTCAAATTTTCCTCAAGTCCTTTGCCAAAACATGTACTAAAACCAAATGGTTCGTATAGTAAAAAATTATTATTTGAAAGTAACAACGATTGTTCAAAAACGTTTTTGTTGTTGGTGTTCTAATTTTTTTTTCTCCACTTTAATTACCAGTTTGTTTGCTTTGTAGAACTCTCATTTCTTTTGACTGGACCGGCATCTCCAATAACGTTGTATCTGTACGAAGCTCATCGTCAAAAGCAATGAAAAGCACATCAACGATAAGTTTTTACGTTTTCCTTCGAAGTTAATTTTCTCATGCATATGTTCCTTATGTAAAAATGGATAAACTACGTAGCACATGTCATTTGACGCTTAAATTCTTTATGTGTTATCTTCAAGAAACGCTATGCTCATATTGGTACAACTGCTGGTTGTAACCGAAGTACCTTTCTTTCCCTCCCAATTACTGATGACATTGATTGCAATGTATTTTTAAAAAGAAATTTTATGTTTCAGTTGCACGGTCTGAAGAAATACTATCAGTCTTTCGTAAGTATAGATGGTTTTTTTCCGAGACACTGAATTTAATGAAACTGCCTAAGTTGCTTAGTATCTTAAATTACTCCTCTTCAATCCTGTGGAAGTTTTTAACACTACATTTCTGAATAATCTAATACGTTAGTTTTTGTTCTGAAACACCCTTTGATTGACAAACTTGGGACTGTTATTAATATTAATATGCTGGTATATTATTCGTCTGCTAAACACAGACTGAACCAACAAAGAGGAAAAAACATGCTGGCGTTAAAAAAAGGTATTGGCCTCTGCAGAGCTGTTATTAGTTGCTAATTGCAATTTGAAGCACGTTCTCTGTGGCCACGGAGTAATTAATCAGTTATCACGCTCATTGTGTGGCGGAAGAGGTAGTGCAATGTGGACGCTAGCGCATAACGAAAAAAACAAAAAAGAGAGGGGGACTACCTTCTTTTTTTGGACATTCAAAATAACAGTAACGGATTCCTGTACGGCGCTCTCGCTTACTTCTGCTCTGGGTGGAACACGTAGTCCGTGCTCCAGTGCTGGCTTTGACGTCACAGAGCAACTCGTCCCGGATGTCGCCCAAGCTTTTTCTCTGTGGCCGATGTGGGTCTGTGTCCTTCTGTCGCCTGCCGGCGTCCAAGTTCTACAATGTTTCGCAGCCGTTTTAAAGTGCGTCTATTGCTTGTAGTTCATCTTTCGGCGTACATCTTCCGGTGAAGGTACAGCATACACAATGTTCTGTGTAGTTATTTTTAGGTGTGCTATGAAGAAGAGGTAAATTAATCTACAAAATGCACTTACACGTCTGCTAGTGGAATAGTAGATGCATTGGGCCGTATTTCTTTGCCGATCTAGATGATACAATAGTACCGTCATCCCAACCAAAAGCCCGCATCTCGTGGTCGTGCGGTAGCGTTCTCGCTTCCCACGCCCGGGTTCCCGGGTTCGATTCCCGGCGGGGTCAGGGATTTTCTCTGCCTCGTGATGGCTGGGTGTTGTGTGCTGTCCTTAGGTTAGTTAGGTTTAAGTAGTTCTAAGTTCTAGGGGACTTATGACCACAGCAGTTGAGTCCCATAGTGCTCAGAGCCATTTGAACCATTTGAACCCAACCAAAAATGAGGTTTTCCGTGGTTTCCCTAAAACATTTCTGCCGAATTCTAAATTGTTCCTTAAAACCACATTGTAAAAGGAAAACAATACTTCCTTCCGGACCTGTTCTCTACAGCTACGTCTTTACTCCAAAGGCCTCCTACGGTGTGCGCGGAGGGTGCTTCGAGTAACATTGCTACTTCGCCCTTTTCTTGTTCCAGTCGCGAATTGTTCGCGTGAAGAATGATTAGTGTCACGTCTCCGTCTGAGCTCGAAACCCTTTAATTTTCCGTTCATTGTCTTTTCGCGAGAAATATGTACGAGAAAGCAATGTACCAATTGACTCTTTCAGGAACGTATGCTCCCGAAATGTCAATAGTAAACTGCACCCTGTCGCAGAATGCCACTCTTACAGAATCTGCCACAGGAGCTGACCAACCATTTCCACTTACTAGATGAACCTGTAACGAAACGCGCTTCTCTTCTTTGGTTCTTCTCTATTTTTTCTGTCCGTTCTACCTTGTACGGATCCCAGACTGACGAATAATTTTCAAGTACTGTTTTAAGAGGGTTTTGTAAGGTACCTGCTTTGTGAGTAGCCTGCATTTATTGAAGACACTAATAACGAATCTATCAATGAATATCAGTCTGGCATCCTCCTTACTTGCGATTAAGTATGCGGCCGTTACGTAAGCATACACCTAGATATTTAATAGATGTGACTGCTTCCCGTGATTTTTCTGCAACGATGTTGCGTAATGATTACCTTTGCTGATGTCGTGGGTCAATAACAAATTCGTGAACCAAGCGACCATGCTCTGTAGATTTCTGTAAGGAAACAAGCTGTGTGACTTTGCTGCATACAACAATATCATCAGAGAAAAGCCACATGGAACTTACGACGTCAGTCACCAGGTCATTTATGAAAAGAGTGATCAGAAAGTGTTTGGAAAGCTTGTAACGGTGTTTCACGGTAGGTTGGGCTGAGAAGTAATTGTTACAAAAATAAATAAATAAATAAAATCGTACGTTGCACCGTTTCCGAGTTAATTGGCACTGAAGTTAGCCAACAATGGTATTGCGCGCGCAAATTTAAAACTCCCTACAGAGAAGATTGGGCCAGATGTGATCGTTTAGTTTCCTAAAACCGAACAAGTGAGGGATACAAAAACTGGATATGAGACGACGGCTGAGTATTTCTGTCGATCAATCGTGGATACGGGGCACGGAAGGACGGAAGATTAGGTTTAACGTCCCGTAGACATCGAAGTCATTGGAGACGGAGCACAAGCTTTGATTGTGTCGAGGATGGGGAATGACATCGGCCGTGCTCTTTCAAAGGAACCATCCAGGCATTTGCCTGGAGCGATTTAGAGAAATCACGGAAAACCTAAATGTGGATGGCTGGACGTGGATTTTAATAGTCGTCCTGCCGAATACGACCCAAATGTGCTAACCACTGCCCAAACAGGACAGCAGCAGGTCAGATTTTTACCAAAGAAAAATCACCAAACAGCAATATGTTTTTAGAAGCTGTTATTTTATTTACATGGCCAGTTTCACCATATCATTAATGTCATGTTCAGGGCCCTGTGAACTCAGAACTATAGAGATTCAAATCCATCGATGCATGCACAAACGGAGCTATCAATACCTGTGTTCCGTGAAATTTTTTTCCACAGAAAATTCACGGAATTTAGTTACTGATGGCTCCGATCATGCATGCAGTGATGTATCTTATTCTCTATTCTTGGAGTGAACAGGTACCTGAAGATGTCTTTAATGAGATACTGAAACTAGTCGTGTAAATAAAATAATAACTTACAGAAAAATGAGGCTGTATAGTGATTTTTCTTTGTTAAAAGGCTGAGTAGGCTCGAGCGCCTTGAGAACACCTGGCACTAATTACTAATTGTATCCGGCGGGCCGCTTGAATTTCCGCCAGCAACTGCCTAATGGTAATTATCTCGGAAACGGCGCAAAGTATCTCATTTTCCAGCACAATCTACCCTGCAACACCAATACAAGATCTTCAGAACTTTTTCTGACCACCCCGTATATTGTGAAAAGTAATGGTCCTCTAATACTCAATTGGGGTTAACTCAACGTTACCGTACTCGTTGTTGACCGAGCGAGGTGGTGCAGTGGTTAGCACATTGGACTCGCATTCTGGAAAACGGCGGTTCAAACTCGAGTCCGGCCATCGTGATTGACGTTTCCCGTGATTTCCCTAAATCACATCAGACGAATGGCGTGATGGATTCTGTGAAAGGGTACGGCTGATTTCCTTCCCCATTCTTTCCTAATCAGAGCTTGTGATCAGTCTCTAATGACCTCGTTGTCGATGGAACGTTGAACACTGATCTTCTACTCCTCCTCCTCCTCCTCCTGCACTGGTTGACGTTTCCCTTTGTTGAGAATAACAAGCTGTGTTGTATTTGGTTCAAGAAATGGTTCAAATGGCTCAGAGCGCTATGGGGCTTAACATCTGAGGTCATCAGACCCCTAGACTTAGAACTACTTAAACCTAAGTAACCTAAGGACATCACACACATCCGTGCCCGAGGCAGGATTCGAACCTGCGACCGTAGCAGCAGCGCGATTCCGGACTGAAGCACCTAGAACCGCTCGGCCACAACGGCCGGCGTTGTATTTAGTATAAACTCTGTAGATCAGTGACACATCTCGTCTGATATTCCTTTGGTTGATATGTTTCTTATAAGGCAGCAGTGTGAAACTGTACCGAACTCCGTCGGGTAGTCAGGGACACGGCATCTTCATACGCGGCGGTATCTACTGCTTTCTGGGTCTCGAGGACGAACAAGACGGAGCTGGGTTTCGCGTTTTCCCTGTTTCCCGAACCAACATTAATTCCTAAACAGGAGATTTTTGTTTTCCAGAAACGTCAGAATACGCGAGCATAAGAAAATTTTGACACCAGTGCAATGTCGGACGCAATAACCTGCGTATCCTCGGGGAAGGAGATGGTCGCAAACCATAACAGCAGACACACAAGTCGTCGTTGCCATGGAAACGTTCGACCACTGTGCCTAACGAGCAGGTTCCCGTCGAGGTTGGGCGATCGCAACAGACAGGCTGAGGGCGTGGTCGGCCGCCGAGAGTGCTGTTACAGTTCCCGCTGTTGGCAAATGCCAAGGATCGCGCCGGCAGGCCCCCAGAGAGTGAATGGGTGGATGGATGCTGTGCACCGGTTTCCAGCAGCAAACCACTGCGGCATCGGCGATGGCAACCGTACTGCCGTAGAAATATTTCAGCAGCAGAAGAAAAGATAGATTTCCTACTCGTACCGTGTGAACACCAGCATTGACGTAATTGTTGCAGATACTAGAGATAGGTTATGGGGGACACGACACTGTGCATAGGGTGTATCACTTTAATAGCGAAAAGTGACACGGGTGAAGATATAAGATAGTGGAAGCATGGGAAACAGATTGCAAGCAGATTCAATGGAAAAATACCCGGGGAATTTAAACCATCTACAGAAGAGGTAGCTTACAAAACCCTCGTTCGGTCAATACTTGAATAATGCTTGTAGTGATGGTGTTGGTGGTGGTGTTGGTAGTATATATAGGACGCTCAACAGCGAGGTTGTCAGAGGTTTTGGTTAAAGAATTGAATATGAAAGTGTTTTTGTGTATGCGGAATTTATGCGCTGAGAAGTACAATATAATGCTCAGCCACATTGCTACTTTCCTCTTCATCTCCGAGTAACTACTGCAATCTACATCCTTCTGAATCTGTTTAGTGTATTCATCTCTTGGTCTCCCTCTACGATTTTTACCCTCCACGCTTCCTTCCAATAGTAAATTGGCGATCCCTTGATGCTTCAGAACGTGTCCTACCAACCTATCCCTTCTTTTAGTCAGTTTAAGTCACAAAGTCCTCTTCTCACCAATTCTATTCAGTATTTCCTCATTAGTTATATGATCTACCCATCTAATCTTCAGCATTCTTCTGCAGCACCACATTTCGAAAGGTTCTATTCGCTTCCTGCCTAAACTACTTATCGTCCATGTTTCACTCCCATACATGGCTACACTCCACACAAGTACTTTAAGAAAAGAGTTCCTGTCACTTAAATCTATACACGATGTTAACAAATCTCTTTTCTTCAGAAATGCTTTCCTTGCCATAGACAGTTTACATTTTATATCCTCTGTACTTCGAACATCATCAGTTATTTTGCTCCCCAAATTACAGAACTCATCTACTACTTTAAGTGTCTCATTTCCTAATCTAATTCCCTCAGCATCACCTGATTTAATTCGACCACAGACCGTTATTCTCATTTTGCTTTTGTTCAACTGCTTTTTCGGGTCCTTTGCTGTCTCTGACAGTATTACAACGTCATCGGCAAATCTCAAAGTTTTTATTTCTTTTCCATGGATTTTAGTTACTATCAAAATATTTCTTCTGTTTCCTTTACGGCTTGCTCAATATACAAATTGAATAATATCGGAGATACGCTGAAGCCCTGTCTTACTCCCTTCTCAACCACTGTTTCCCTTTCAGGTCCCTCGACTCTTATAACTGCAGTCTGGTTTCTGTAAAAATTGTAAATAGCTTTCCGCTGCCTTTATTTAACCCTGCCACCTTCATAATCTGGAAGAGTATATTCCGGTGAACATTGTCAAAAGATTTCTCTAAGTCTACAGATGCTAGAAACGTAGGTTTGCTTTTCTTTAATCTATCTTCTATGATAAGCCGTAGGGTCAATAACTTAGCTTATAATTAAAATAAACAGACTAACCGCACAATAACTCAAATAATAGAACAGGGAACTGTGCGTGGTTGATCAATGGGGAACACATCAAAATTTTCTATTTAAGAAACTGTTGAAAAGGTCTTAAGTGACAGAAAATCTTAAAGAACAAACGACATTCCTTTCATCATCTTGTAAAAGAGAGGGCAGGTCATCTAGTGAGCCAGTAGAAGCCCTCACTGAATTTTGCTCGTTAGTGTGTGATGCGTACCAAATACGACTAATAGAAGAAAAACAGTAGTGTAGACAAAAAATAGAGCAGTATGTTTCGTTATAGGATCCTTTAGAGAGCGCGAAAGTGTCACGAAGAGGCTCAACTAGCTGGATTGGCAGACGTTGCAAGAGACGCGATCTGCACCATGCTGTGCTCTGGTGTTGAAGTTACGAGATCGCACAGATACAGTGCTTCCTCCTACGTACATATCACGAAAACATCAAGAAAGTAAAATTCGAGTTCACACTGAGGCTTAGCAGCAACCGCCCTTTCCGCGAACCATTCGCGACTGGTACAGGAAAAGGGGAAAGTGGCCCAAAGTACGACGCAAAATACCTTTCGGATAGTGGCTTTCGGAGTATAGATGTAGATGGAGAAAACTTTCTAGTTAACTTTGATCTGCAAATGAACCGTTTAGGAGACAACTGCGAATTCGTGGTTACGAGCCACCATTTTCTTCAGTGTGAAATACAGTCTTAGGTGGTGCACACGTATATGATATGTACACTTCTCTGTAAAGCCCCGTCTTCTTGGGCTCAAATTTCACTCATGACCCATTAACGCCAAATTTCGCCGCAATGTCCTAAAGCTTAAGTGCGTTGTCAGAGGTGAGGGGGAATGCGTGTAATTTGCTATTCTCCTCACGCTCTTGACAACGTGTGAATCTGCTAACAGCACGACATCGCCTGCAGCGTGTCTCCTGGGGCCAAGTTGTCAACAAGGTACTGTCTAGCTGGTGGTGGTCTAGTAATGGTATGGGCTATGTTTACACGTAATAGAATACGAATCTTTGTCTGGAAATGGTTATGGTCTACTACTTGGAGACCATTTGCAACCAGATATGGGCTTCATGTTGCTAAGACAATGCGGCATGCCATCGGACCACAATTGTTCTCGATTGGTCTGAAAAAAAAAAAAAAAATTATAGACGATTCGAGAGAAAGATTTGACCACCCAGATCGCCCAACATTTATGGAACATAATCGAAATGTCAGTTCGTACACATCATCCTGTACCGGCAACATTTTCGCAGTTGTGGACGGCTATAGAGGCAGCATGGCTAAATGTCGATGCAGGGGACTTCCAACAAGTCCAGTCACGTCGAGTTGCTGCACTGTGCAGGGCTAGAGAAGGTCTCACAGAGTGTTTGGAGGTATCCCATGACTTTTGTCACCTCACAAGGGAACATCCCCATCGCACCCCCCTCAGA
Organism: Schistocerca serialis cubense; assembly: GCF_023864345.2. Classification (NCBI taxonomy): domain Eukaryota; kingdom Metazoa; phylum Arthropoda; class Insecta; order Orthoptera; family Acrididae; genus Schistocerca; species Schistocerca serialis. The sequence goes on from NC_064643.1 coordinate 581,481,388, forward strand.
TTTAGTTATAAGTTGGCACAGTGGATAGGCCTTGAAAAACTGAACACAGATCAATCGAGAAAACAGGAAGAAGTTGTGTGGAACTATGAAAAAATAAACAAAATATGCAAACTGAGTAGTCCATGCGCAGATAGGCAATATTAAGGACAGTGTGAGATCAGGAGCGCTGTGGTCCCGTGGTTAGCGTGAGCAGCTGCAGAACGAGATGTCTTTAGTTCAAATCTTCCCTCGACTGAAAATTTTACTATCTTTATTTTCGCAAAGTTATGATCTGTCTGTTCGTTCACTGACGTCTCTATTCCTGTAATAAGTTTAGTATCTGTCTTTTGCGACCGCACCGCAAAACCGTGCGACTAGTTGACGAAAGGACGTGCCTCTCCAATGAGAACCGAAACCATTTGATCGCAAGGTCATAGGTCAACCGATTCCTCCACAGGAAAACACGTCTGATATATTCTATACGACACTGGTGACAGCATGTGCGTCACATGACAGGAATATGTTGTCGACCCACCTAACTAGTTCACTTGGCGAATGGGTAAAAAGATTCTTCTACCTTTCCCGATTTAGGTTTTCTTGTGGATGTGATAATCACTCCCAAAAAAGTGATGAAAACATAAGAGTTTGTCATATAAACTGAAAATAAAAAGTGAAACTTTTGACTCGAGGGAAGACTTGAACCAAGGACTTCTCGCTCAGCAACTGGTCACGCTAACCACGGGATCACGGCGCTCCTGAGCTCCCACTGTCCTTGATATGGCAGATCTTGCACATGGACTACTCGGTTTGTATATTTCGCTTGTTTTTTCATAGTTCCACACAACTTCTTCCTGTTTTCTCGATCGATCTGTGTTCAGTTTTTCAAGGCCTATCCACTGTGCCAACTTATAACTAAATCTGAGGGGGGTGCGATGGGGAGGTTCCCTTGTCAGTATTCTTCTACTATCGCATACAATGACGTGTGTCAACTTTCGCTATTAACTTTGAATATACATACGGCAGCACGTCCCGTGTGGGGAAGGCATTACACGTGTTGCATGGTAGCTTGCGCCTATTGCCTCTGTTAACCCAGGAAAAACACAGAGGGCGTGCTGCGCCTCGTATAGCGACAAGAGTGAGACAATGCGTTCGCCAACGAGTGCCGCCATGATAGCGGCAGCACTGCGCAAGCGGTTGTAGCACAACCTCTCCCGTTACGTTGCGCCAGCACTAGCCCCCCCCCCCCCCCCCCCCGTCCTCCCACTCGTCCGCACGTGAGCTCGTACCTGCACACGTACGGGCCAAATGCCAAGGCCCGGCGAGTCGCGGTTGCAGGCTGGCCGGCGCACCGCGATCGTATCTGGGTGCGAGACACGACTGCGCTTGCTTGCCCGATACAAGTTTTGCAGGGGACCTGGCGCCAGGCTGGTGTATGCTGCAATTCACCCGTCGGTGCGAAACATATATGTGCGAGCGCCTTCAGTGTTTCTGTTCCGCTATGAAAAAAAATGGCTCTGAACACTATGGGACTTAACTGCTGTGGTCATCAGTCCCCTTGAACTTAGAACTACTTAAACCTAACTAACCTAAGGACATCACACACATCCATGCCCCAGGCAGGATTCGAACCTGCGACCGTAGCGGTCGCGCGGTTCCGGACTGTAGGGCCTAGAACCACTCGGCCACAACGGTCGGCTGTTCCGCTATCGGCCAGGCCGAAAAGAACCTACACATTCATAAAAAAAGAGAGCAGTTTTATAAATACTTTTAAACACACCGTGTCTACGAATTCGATTCGCATCTTCGTCGAACAAGAGAAAAAGGAAGAGAGCAGTTGAAGAATAACGAACGGTTGGAAGCTGTTTATGCACGAACAGATGATCTTTACAGACGATCAAGTTGTTAAAAACCATTCAAAAAACAAGATCATACAAAATAGTTTTACTCAACACAACCTGTTTCAACAGTCTTTGCTGTCATCTTCAGGTCTTAAACATCTTTTGGCAATAAAACATGTTCATTTTACACTAAACTTCACGCACAAGATAAGTGGATAAAACTCAGCGCTTGACATCTTGTACCAGAGGTTCAGCGTAAAATGAACATGTTTTACTACAGAAAGATGTTGAAGACCTGGAGATGACAGCAAAGGCTGTTGAAACCGGCTGTCTTGAATAAAAATATTTTGTACGATCTTGGCTTTTGAATGGTTCTTAACGATTAAAACAGATCGCCCTTCTGCATTCCCATAATGAGAAAATTCAATCAGGATGATCAAGTGTTGAAACATGAAATTGAAGCGATTAATTCCTAACCACCAGTAGTCCAACTTTTAGCAATATATGAGTTATTGGTATCACTGTATTCACTGCACGCACGCAAATCATAGACAGTACAAAATTCTCACCGAAGTTGTATACTATAGAGGCAATGATATTCGCGAAGCACAGGTCCCTGCCAGTATTTGGGGAGACGAGAGGGCGGTGTGAAGTTTCTGATCACAAGACTTTGCGTCGATATCCTGGTTTAAATACCAAACATCTGTCTAGAACTGAAGATAAGAAAGCAGGACACTGTCTACACACCAAAAGGATAGGTTAAGATAATCCATGGGACTGATAGTAATATAAGCGTTATCGATATTGAGTAATCCATTATCAAAAATTACAAAACCGTCCTCTCTAGTGTGAAAGGACCTGTTCCTCTGACAAACAACGAAAGTGGCAAAAGACAACCTACAAAATCAATGAATATCCTTGTTCTGTCAGCAACATCGAGAGTACAAGTGATATGGTCACTGATACGTTTCAGTTCCGACAGAAACGGGTATGCTAGAATGTGTTTATGAAGATCACATACCAATAAAACCACCTAAGGCAAAGGACAACGGGAAATGTGTAGCAACCATCAATCCCTGTCATCGCCGATACGTTGAAGAACTGATGCTAAAATACGAAACGCAAAAGGAACAACATGCAGATTCAACAAGTGAAGTCTGGGACTCAAATTGGAAGTGTAGATGTACTATTCACACAACTGTACACAGGCGTAAGTTAAAATAAATATCGTTTCTCTCTTGCTACCTTAATTTCGGCTCCCTTATTCTGAAGTTGCACAACATAGAATACAATGAACTGTACTGAAAACGGCACAAAAACAAAATTTTAAACATTTCTTCGCACTTAGTGCAATCATTGGATTTTAATGATATTAAACAAGGTTTCATATACACACGTATTAGATGCACACAATATATCAGTATAACAAACTAAATAGCTCACAGACATGCGAAAAATAATCCAATTTCTCAGAAGTAAGTTTTGTGGACTTGTGCTATTCTGGAAATTAATGGCTTCAGTTAAGGCAGAATTTCGGAAATGTTTCTAAAACCAAATCATATTTCTGGTAAAATAGGACTTACAATTTACAAGTACATAGAAAATGGGCCCAAGGAAGAAAGCGTGCGTCCGGCGCAGTGCAGTATCTACCACGAAAACTAAGAGAATCACTTATTTCAATGTTTTCATTCAACAAGAGGTCGGTTGATAAATGTCGTTACTGCACAAATGAATGGTAGGAAATTTTGTTGACACTCCGGTCTTAAGATCGATAAGGTTGCGGCAGAAGCATCAACATTTGTTTGCTCTGATATATGCAGACTAGGTAAATCGTAAAGCGAAACTGCTTCACGGAAATTGCAATCCCTGTAACCCATTTCTGCGTACTAATGTAGCTGAAGCTTTAAAGTTAGAGTAAAGAAATAGATTGATATGCTTGATATGAATTCATTCTGAATAAAAATTCCACAATACAATGAAGTTGTCGAACGTCGGGAAAGAATGAAATTTCGCTTCAGAAAGACACTTTTAAATCTTCCACTCGCCTGTTTGTCTATCAAGTGACATGTTGCGGAAGTAAAGTGATAACAAAAAATTATCCGCGGCAAGAAGAAATACCAATGGAGATATTGGAAGCCAAGAGATTCACAGTAAAGATGTATTTCGATGGAAGAATGATGAAATCAGAGGAATCCATAGAAAGGTAAGTACGAGGGAAGGAAGCACGCGGCTTCAAAACAGTAAAGAGAATCACACAGAAAATGAAAAAATACGATAGGGAAAAAAAACGAAACTAAAAACTTTATTTCAATAGCTATTGACTATGGGCCAAAATTGACAGAAACATAAAAATTACGTGTGCCACTAACTCCATAGATTGGTCCTGTAGCGTGAAATGTAATATTGAGGAATTAAGGGGATTGTTTTGTGGCTAGTCTTAATACGTGGTTATCTTGCGAAATAATCTAACATCCTGTCAGCATTTGTTGGCAGCTTAAATTTATTACTACCGTAAGTTCTGAAGGTTAAATAAAAGTACAGAATGAACAGTTAGATAATGTAAGATATTTCTTAATTTGTTCATAACTATAGTGAACGCTTACCTGAGTATGTTCGACGCTTGTGGCTTCAATTTTTAAGTAGTTAATGTAACAGTCTCAGCTCCAAACTGCAACAAATAATAACTAGTTTCGATCACTTAATGCTGGTCTTCAGATATAGAAATAAAAATGAAATATTTTCATTATTTTTAGATCTGATCGAAACTAGTTATTTGTGACAATTTGCAACTGAGACTGATACAATGAATTACATAATTTTTAAATTACGCAGCTGTGGCATCTATCATGACAATATGTCATCCATTATCCAAATTTACCTTTCGTGATTAGAAACCTGTCAATACTAGACTAATTTTCGAAACACTTGTCTGTTCTAATCCCCATTAACTGGAATTTGTGTTTCTCTGTAATCCCTTTCTTCCATTCTGTTTACTTATACTTACGAGGTAATTCTTCTTACGAAGTAGACGCATGATGTATTTCTTTGTAATGGAGACTGACGAAAAATAAAACTCAGTGGGTAGCTAACTTTTTTTCCTGTTAAAAGGCTTGAAAGTATAATTGCTGCACTGAGAGTTTAAAACCGTGTCGGACAAGCGCACGGTTTTAATTTGTCAGGAAGTTTAATTACAGGCTACTCTCTGGCACAGAATGAAAGGTTGATTCGAGAACTGTTTACAAGAGAAAGAGATTACACCATATTATTAATATGATTACGAATACGGAATTAAACTTAATTTCAATTCATATTTGCTTTATGCACACAGGAATTAGTTAAACATTTATAATGGAAGTGGGTACCATTATAGCGGGCTCAAAGAGAGACGATTTGTGCTTTCATCTAGTTTCCTGTCGTCAAGGAAATTACCACAGATAGAGGATAAAACTGTCGGTGTTCCCATCGAAGGTCCATATGGACAAACACTTGAAACTGTTCGTAGTGTAAGGAAAACCTGCCACACCGTGGAACACGTGACGCCATCAGCAGTCGACCGTATGCTCGCCCTGAAGATGGCACCTGAGATGGGCTGAAACCTGTCGGTACTAAATAACTAAAAAACGCGATTAAGACTGTTTTCTTAATGCTAAGTCTATTTAAGAATCACTAGAATGAGAACTAATGCCGCTCTTCTCGAATACGTACTTGATGACTTATCTTTGGGTGAGATCTCGAGGCGACAACGTTATTCCATTGAAGAAACGTTAGGAAAGTGTTTTGATATTCTTGTCACCTTCTGGTACGCGAAATACATCGCAACTGCACGTTACTCTGCCTTTGAGGTTCGAGCGCGTCATACAGCATTCCAGGCAACATCCCCACTTACTGTCTTATATTTGCATCGAGATTAGGTAGCAGTTTCCTTTCAGAGATCTATGACGACTACGAATCAAGCGTGACCTATTGGAAGCACAAAAGCGAGGCCTTGAGAATTGAACAGACCGCGGTACAGGTTTCCATACAGGGCAACGCTTTCCCGTGACGGAAAGTGGACGATGTGGCCTCACATGAGCGATCTGCTTCCGTGATACGTACTAAACGAAGAGCGAAGGCAGGCTGTCTGTGGCGAAATAGTCGAGATTCTGCTACCTGCGGAATGCATCAATACATTAGCAACAACAGCTGCGCCAGTAACTTGTAAGTACTTCTGCAAAAAACATGGAAAACTCATGGTTGTACCATCTCAATGGCTGTCTTGAAAATCAAGTATAATGTGGTGAAAAACAAGTTGTACTGTGATTTATAATCTATACAAAACCCGATAAAATTACAGACCGACAACGTTACTCAGCAAATATTGCTGTTGTTATGAAATGCCAGTAGAATTTTAGAGTCAATGAGCTACATTAATGAAGCGATAATGGACTATCTCTTCACTCACGCTTCTTAAAATGCAGTTTACAGCGAATGCCAATAGATGGTTTACTCTATCGAGTTCTGGTATCAAATAATCAAATAATATTGTTACTTTTATGCGAAAAATTGATCAGATACCGTTCAGTGAAATTCCACGGAGGTTTCATGTCAGTCTGTCCAAGATTTTATTTATTTATTTATTTATTTATGTTGCTTACTTCAAGCCTGACACTAGCTTGTGTAATGAAAAAGTGATGAATTTCACCTTGATACGGAGTCTTTAAGAAGTAAGTCCCCCTACAATAGGCCGAGCAAGCCAGTTCAAAAATCAAAGCAGGATAAAAAAAATTAGCGGCAAAGAAATATAGAACGCTACACTATGTGATCAAAAGTTGCCGGACACCCCAACAAACATACGTTTTTCATGTTAGGTGCATTGTGCTGACGTCTGCTGCCAGGCAATCCATATTAACGACCTTAGTAGTTATTAGACATCGTGAGAGAACAGACTAGGGCGCTCCGCAGAACTCCCGGACTTCGAACGTGGTCAGGTGATTGGGTGTCACTTGTGTCATACGTTTGTAGGTGAGATTTCCACACTCTTGAACATCCCTAGGTCCACTGCTTCCGATATGATAATGACGTGGAAATGTGAAGGGACACGTACAGCACAAATGCGTACAGGACGACCTCGCCTTTTACTGACAGAGACCGCCGATAGATGAAAAGGGTCGTAATGTGTAATAGGCAGACATCTATCCAGACCATCGTACAGGAATTCCAAACTGCATTAGGATCCACTGCAGCTACTATGATAGTTAAGCAGGAGGTGAGAAAACTTGGATTCTATGGTCGAGCGGCTGCTCATAAGCAACACATCACGCCGGTAAATGCCAAACGACGCCTCGCTTGGTGTAAGGAGCGTAAACATTGGACGATTGAACAGTGGAAAAACGTTGTGTGGAGTGACGAATCACGGTACACAATGTGGCGATCCGATGGCAGGGTGCAGGTATGGCAAATACCCGATGAACGTCATCTTCCAGCATGTGTAGTACCAACAGTAAAATTCGGAGGCGGTGGTGTTATGGTGTCGTAGTGTTTTTCATGGAGGGGGCTCGCACCCCTAGTTGTTTTGCGCGGCACTATCACAGCACAGGCCTACGTTGATGTTTTAAGCACCTACTTGCTTTCCTCTGTTGAAGAGCAATTCGGGGATGGCGATTACATCTTTCAACACGATCGAGCACTTGTTCATAACGCACGGCCTGTGGTGGAGTGGTTACACGACAATAACATCCCTGTAATGGACTGGCCTGCACAGAGTCCTGGCGTGAATCCTATAGCACACCTTTGGGATGTTTTGGAACGCCGACTTCGTGCCAGACCTCACCTCTCCTCAGTGCAGCAGTCCGTGAAGAATGGGCTCCTATTCCCGAAGACACCTTCCAACACCTAACTGAACGTATGCTTGCGAGAGTGGAAGCTGTCATAAAGGGTAAGGGTGAGCCAACACCATATTTAATTCCAGCATTACCGATGGAGGGCGCCACGGACTTTTAAGTCATTTTCAGCCAGGTGTCCGGATACTGTTGATCACATAGTGTATATCTGGGAAACTTCGTAAATTCTCTTAGCTGGCTGTGTTTCCTAATTTTTTGTGATCAAACTTTTTAGTTTTTTTCCTAAGTAAGTAGTACAATCAATTCTGGGCATAATCTTACATAATATTCCCAATCGTGTTGTGAAAAACGAACGAACTCAAACCTGCAAATACCTAGGTATGATGCTTACGGTTTGTTGAGAGCATACAAGTTCCACAGACCACGAAATTAAATGTGATGTCCATGCTTCCCTATTGACAGCTAAAACCGAAAGGAATTAAATGAAACGAAGAGGTTTAGAAAAAACTCTTGGCCAACAAAATATGAGTTTGACAGTGAATCAGTCAGGCCAATGTATGCAAACTGATGACTATTAAAAATCCACAACAGCGAACATCGGTTAGCCAACAAGCACTGGCCAATTTACCACTAATGCGCAATGACTGGTGACTTTTGTGTCTTTACCTGTAGCTTGATTGTTCTAGATACATACCGATAATTCTTTCCGCAGCAGCGGTAGTGTTATTAAAAGAATGACTGTTAATTAAACACAATCGGGACAAATTTATGCGGTTTTATAACTCAATGAGGAAGAAACTACATCTGCTGAGTTTCATCGATAACTGAGAGAACTTAGAATGACTGTTAGTAGAGTGAAGCGTGTAACGGCGTATTTCAGCAGCAATTAAGCAGCACGAACGGCAAGTAATGTTTAGCACAACTGCTCACTCGACGCTGAGGTTATAGATCTACTAGTCCCGTATGCGCAGGCCAATATCGGTAATAAAAACTTTACGACGTACGTAACAGTATAATAATGAGATGAAACACCGTGGGTATATGGGCGACAAGTGACTCACATTAACATGCTGTAAGGAATCAGTTCCTTCAGACTTCTGAATTCCTTATGTGGAATAGAATTACTTGTTGCCTCTATATGTCTTCCGGAAACAGTGCCGAATTAATACCAGTCTTAGAATTAGTTTGAAAATCTTCGGTAAGTACTTCATTTTCAACAACACATACGGACATTCAGTAACATGGACACTGTTTTATAGATTCGTACTGACATGGACTTTTTTAACACGAAAAAAAATTAGTAATCCTGCAGCGACTGAGTAGCGCCGCTGCATGTTGGTACTAGTCAGCGAGAGTCACAACGGTGCTGTCCCTGCTGCAGCACTGTTTCACTGTTCCTGTTCATACATATCGATAAAAAAATACCCCATTAGACTAATTTGGGACCGCTCCACCGAAAGGTCACATAAAATTAAAATTCTGGTCGAAAAATAATTTTGCTTGTAAAGGAAAAGAAACCAGATTCTTTCCGTCGGGAACAGGCGTCACGTGAAAGATACGATGAGCGATATTTGTGTGGACTGACTTCAGTTACACATTGCAAAAATAAAATTGCAATTATCTGCCGAAACACCAGAGAAAAAGTGCATGACGACCCTTGCGACGGACACTATGTCTCTTTGGCGATGCTGGACAAAAAGCGTTACTTGCAGCTGTTCTGAAAATGAGTGTTTCAGAGAGTTAAGTCACTGGTATTAAGACACCAAAAATGGGAATTTAATTTCGGAACTAGCTTGTTAATCAAAATAAAGGAAGAAAGAATGGAAATGGATGAGAACAAGGCGAAATAAGAATTATTAGGAACTCTGTGTTTTGTGTCGTGTAAATCGTGAATCGTCTTTTTTCCCCTTTTAGAAGTCACTCAAACTCATAACATGCAGAATAAGTGTCACCGGGAACCCCGCCTTAGATGGAAAATGATATACGCTACGTTTCGCTTCTAGCTGCGGTGAGCTTATGCGACATTTAAAATCTTCAACAACGTTCACGGTGATGCTGTTTCCTGATGTCAAATAAGCAACTCTTAATCGCCACTGAGGAAAGCAGAAATACGAGAAATATAATTTAGTACCTGACGACGACAACAAGACAACGAAAAGTGACGTATGCCACAATAGGATGGCTTCTGCAGGAAACCTCATTCAACGAACTTCCACCGTATCATCGTACAGTGTTACCCACAGAAAACGCTCTTACGGGTACGGAGAGGTCCGTTACGCTGAACGCTGAGATCTTCATTAAGTATCTCCGCGGATCCAAAACAGTGCAGCGTTGCGCCGGCTTATAACATCAGCATTGTGCCGCATGCCTGTTATGACGCACGTTTTTTTTCCTCTGAGCACCGTACACAAACACGCAGACACGCGCGCACACACTGCTTACCGCTCTAATAACAAAGTGTTCTCGCTTCCGCCGCTCGGCAACCCAGTCGCTGAGAAGCGGGGCGTGGCTCTGGAAGCACGGCATCCGGTGCGCGCGTATCCGGGCGAGTTAAGGCACTTTTGTAATGAATTCCGCCCAGTCATCGGAAGCAGCTCCGCGGATCGACGGCGGCCCGCGGGTATAAAGCGCTTGTATAGCCCCGCGTGGTCGCCGGCCGTGTGCTGTTAGTGGAGCACGGCGGCTGGCGCGATGCGATGATGCTGTGTAATTACCGGGTCGTGTTTGGACGCGCGTCCGCGGCCGCTATTAAATTTTAGTAGCCGGCTCCCGCCATGGGGCTCCCGACGTCCGAAATGCCGCCTGGCCCTCCGGTCGGTCTCTTTTTATTACTATTTTGCTCGCTCGCTACGTTTCGTTTCCGCTGCCGACTGCACCTCCCAATGCAGAGGAACGACAGCAGAGCCGTCTTCGCCATCCTGTTTTACTTCTAAGCAACCTACGAAACTGCCTGCCTCGTGTCCCATTCTTTGTGGAGCCCCCTGCAGCGGACAGAGTAACCGGTGGAGTTCCGACACCGCAGGTACAAGAAAGCAGAATGGACCTTCCTCTGTGGGTGCGTTACGCGAATCCGAAGGATAAGCGACAGGTAAACACTGCACTAGTTTCCACCTCTGGTTTTCACATCCGCTACATAGAAATGGGAGGCACGAAATGCTGAGCTACTACACAGAAAAAGCGAGAGAAGACGCTTATGGAAAACAGTAACTTTAGCCGGTCCGGGTGACCGAGCGGTTCTAGGCGCTTCAGTCTGGAGCCGCGCGACTGCTACGGTCACAGGTTCGAATCCTGCCTCAGGCATGGATGTGTGTGATGTCCTTAGGTTAGTTAGGTTTAAGTAGTTCTGAGTTCTAGGAGACTGATGACCTCCGAAGTTAAGTCCCATAGTTCTCAGCGCCATCTGAAACAGTAACTTCAGCCCACGGAATAACGAGACTACATGCCCGTGAGAAAGCCATTATCAAGTTCCTCTTTAATTATATTGTAAAGAGTGTGTCAGAACTCACCATTACATTGATTAAATATTAGACTGAGTTTCGGAAACAATATAGACAACTTAAGGCTATGCTTTGCATACAATAAGATTCTGCAGTTCTCTACGGAAATAAATAAGCACTCAGATTTCGATAGTAACAGTCTGAGGGCGAAACACGGGATCGCGATTCTAAGCATTGTTGTGAGACGAGGTCTGTCTCCGAGAGTAAAATTTCAGTACTCTTGGTTCAGAGCTCGGAGACAGAAGACGTGTCACGCTGCCCTGACGTCGGTGATGGCAGATCTTACCACACTCAACGAATGATTTCATTTATATGGCCAGAAGAGATTTAGATGGCTTAACTACGCTTGAAGATGGAATTCAAGGTGAAATTCGCAAGCATAGCGTAAAGCGCAATACCACGGTTAGGCTCGTGAATGTTGGTCCGAGTTTGCAATAATCCCATGCTTCGTTTGTCAGTTATAAAAGCCTCCTTATCCTCCAAATAATAATTATTCTCCACATGCAATTCATAAATAAGCTGTGGTTATTAAATGATAATGCAACTTTGAAATAGAAAGAATTTGTTAATCTGGTACTTAGCCATTATTGCTACTTATAAGGTAATTGTCAGGCATTTCGCCATTATTAATACTTGTCAAACTATTATTGGTCATGATGATTTCTGAAGTTTTTAAATAGACTTAGTTTATGAAATCCCTTCTTACAAGCTATTTAGCAGCTAACAGGACCCAAGCAAACACCTTTTTATTAAATTCATTCTTAGTAACAATAAGCTTTAGCTGCTGCTGCTGCATGCTGTTGCGAATTGCTGGAAACCACACGGAAAAAGGCAGTCATCTAAAGAGATGAGTGCAAAACGTAGGGCCAAAACAGAGACACTGACATACCAGAATATATGTACCCTGGTCCACTAAATTCCGTTGCACAAGCCACATTTTGTATCACTTGTAAATCCACATTCAAATACGCGGTCAGATAGCTTATCCAAATTTTAGTTTTAAGTTTTTCATGTAAAGATCTGCTGAGGGCTTAAATGACACTAAACCTGGCACTCATACAACACGCAAACAGTGTTATGCAGGTTAGATTCCGATTACTGACAGCTCAGGTAGCTTATCGAGTCCATTTTCACAGACGAACATAGGTTCAAATGGCTCTAAGCACTCCGGGACTTATCATCTGAGGTCATTAGTCCCCTAGACTTAGAACTACTTAAACCTAAGTAACCTAAGGACATCACACACATCCATGTCCGAGGCAGGATTAGAACCTGCGACCGTAGCAGCCGTGTGGTTCCGGACTGAAGTGCCTAGAACCGCTCAACCACAGCGGCCGGCACGAACATAGGCTATTTTTGTTGTAGGCACGTTACAATATCATACATCTGACCCCGAAATGTTTGCAATTATCTTCTGATGTATACGTAAAAAACATGCATGATACAGCAGCATCTGACAATATTTATGACACACATTTCTTTATAACTTTACGTGAACCATTTCTTCATCAGTTGAACGGATTGTGCGCTATGTCTGTCATGATCCAACATCGCTAAGCTTTCCACCAGATACACACTATCTTATGCTTCTACATGGCATAGGGCAATCATATGTCGTTCCTGCAACAGCTAAGAATCCGTATCTGCACAAGCTAAGATTGTTGTAAATTTTCTGAAAGTAAGAACAGCTACTACGACAACAATCAAATACCTTTATGATTAATATAGAGGGTGTCTCTAAATTAGTTATACGAAAGTAACCTCTAATTGTGAAAAAGGCAAATAACTTACAGTTATATTTGATAGAACACTGAATGCAATGTATCTTCCTATTTTGTCTACAAATGCTCAATGTGGCTACCTTTCGTATCACGCACAAATGTTCCATCTGTAATCAGTTCCCTGTCGAATGCTATTAAGCAAGTCAGGATGTATGCTGGTTATTGTTGTTGTCGCAGCTCACCGGCGTTTCTCGGAAGCGGGAAAACGAGCGCTGTCTTTGATATAAACGTATACACAGAAGTCCATTGGAGTTAAACCAAATGATCATGTTAGTCACGTTATTGTTCCACCACGTCCGGTCCGACTCGGCACATTCCTACAGAGATACACGACAACTTCACAATGATAATGTGGTGGCGAGCCATCTTGTTATAAAATAAATGCTCTGTACATATCCCGTTGTAACTGAGACATTGGATTATATTGAAGCATGGCCAGGAACGATATTCCAGCTACAGTTGACTCGACAGAAAGGAATCTGGTTACAACTTACAGTGCAAAAAAACATTCACCTTAGGCGACTAGCGTACACGTTCGATTACCTGAAATGATTTCCACTCATCGCGTATCCGAACATTATGCCGATTCACTTTACCGCAGGCATGGAAGGTCGCTTCGTCGTTGAACGCAATTTTATTAAAAATATCATTTTTAGTCTGCATTTTGTTAAACTTTTCTACACAAAAATAAGTTAGTTTTCCTGTGTCACTTTCTCTTGAACCTTGCAACAGTTCCACTATACAGGATTTGAATGATAGGCGTTTCCGTAATACATCCCACGCTATAACACTGGTTATATTCAGTTCTGCGTTGGCTCGTCTCTTCGGTTTGGCTGATTTTGATTTGCCGAACTTATTTAACTGCTGCGTCAGAGACTGCTGGCCTACTCTGACCCGCCTAGTTTCGGAGAAACGATTGTACCGGTTAGTAACAGTCTGTCTTTGAGGCGGTGGCTTCTTGTGATATTTAGTCCCGAATTGTCTCTGAACTCTAGTAGTGGATTTGCCTACATAAAACCATAAGCAACACTGTGCACCCTCTGCACCGTTATGCGACTCCTTGATAACTGTTTGAATAATTCATTCACTCATGCCATCTAGCGGAAACGTAGGGAAATAACAATGTTGGAGAGAATAAAACTTTAAGATGTATTACATCCAGCGCTATATCAAACATTTCTGTAAGTTGTTTCTCTCTTTCACAATTATAGGTTAATTTTGTACAACTAATTCATAAACGCCCTGTATGTTGTAACGGTTGTAGCTGCAATGGTTATTGTAGCACAGAGATTAGGGATGCGTTTCGGAGGCTCGGCCCCATCTTCAGGTGATAATATATTTGTAAAAAGTGTGATGGAAAGCTTGGAAATCAGTCGTACGGAGACTAAAGTGATGCACGATGATGAAATCCACAGAATAGTGCTAGAGGCAGCTGTAAGGTGTACTACCTGTTGAGGAAGACAGTACTCGAATACATACAACAAATAATAACGTAGGATGCAGGAAGCAAGCGCCACTCTGGAGTGAAGACGTTAGCTCAGGAGAGGAATTCGTTGCGGTTCGCATCAAACAGCCATAAGACTGATGACTCAAAAAATGGAATACTCACGTTTCTACATTGCTTTTTGCTTTAACGAGGGTAAGTGTGAGAGGCTGCTGGCTTTCCCTGCGCGACGTGGCGCTATTGGGCGGTGCGTGCAGAGTCGCGGGGCGGCGCTGTAGGCCGTGCGCCGCTCGGCCAGCTCCCGGGAGGCCTACTACGGGAGTTTGCTCAACTAATCCGGCCATCTAGCACCACCGGCGGAGCGCGGACCGCTGCTGGCGGCGGGAGTGGAGGCGGTGGCGGGGACAGGGGGTGGGCCCGCTCATCCTGCTGACGAAAACTTGCACCTCGCGCCGCCCTTATCTGAGCAGCCCCCGTAATTGTCGTGTTATCTCCCGGCCAGGCGGGCACGCCCTTTTGTTTTCGGGCAAACTCCGGGGCGCCCCGCCCTTCCGCCGTCTTCAGAACCCTTCATCTGCGCCCGGAGACGGCGCGCTGTCCGCAAAGTTTTGAGCGGTCCATCGGACGCGACGGCCTCGCCCGGCCTGTTCGCTCGCGCAAGCAAGTATGCGCGACGCCTAGGCTCTTTGAAAATTTCAACAAATCGATTTATTTTGCTAAATGTTCTCTGAGGTGTCTACTTTGCCGTGGTGATCATCTCAAGTTCACTCGAGACTCCACTGTCGAGTTATAAGGTGATTTATAAAGAAGTGTCTCCGAAAACCATTCACAACGGGAAACAAAATAGTCGACACCAAGTGCAGTGTGGTAGTATGTAATTTCAATAAAAGCCTCATAGGCATTGTAGATATTATGAAGCTACCCGAACTCGAGATCGGATCGGTCTGTTACAACTTCCGCGCAAAAGCGGGCGGAAAGCGTATTCAGTGAACATAGCAGCGCCGGCTTGAGTGACCGAGCGGTTCTAGGCGCTACAGCCTGGAACTGCGCGACTGCTACGGTCGCAGGTTCGAATCCTGCCTCGGGCATGGATGTGTGTGATGGTATTAGGTTGGTTAGGTTTAAGTAGTTCTAAGTACCAGGGGACTGATGACCTCAGAAGTTTAAGTCCCATAGTGCTCAGAGTAATTGGAACCCATTTGAACACAGCACGGATGAGACTCACAGGACCATCATGACCACGAAGAAGATGGAGGAGGACCTCCTTTTGGATCTGGGATATGGTCAAGCGATCGCCGAATAGAGGTGGAATGAAATAATAATAATGAGCGTATGGCATTGGTGGCCGGCAGAACCCTCGCGGGGCGGTTCGGCCGCCGCTCCACAAGTTCTTTAACGCCACTACGGCGACTTGCGAGTGAATGAGGATGAAATGATGATGAAAGACACACAGCACCCAGTCATCTCGAGACAGAGAAAGTCCCTAGCCCCGCCGGGAATCGAACCCGCGTTCCCGTGCGCGGGAAGCGAGAACGCTACCCCAAGACCACGAGCCGCGGACGTGAAATGAAATGATCGTACGGCATTTATTGGCCGGGATATCCCCTTCGGGGTTCGGCCACCGTATTGCAAGTCTTTTTGGTTGACGCCATTTCGGCGACTTGCACGCCAGTGATGATGAAAATTATGATGAAGGATACACAACACCCAGTTCCCTGCCGGGGATCGAACCCAGGCCCCCTTGCGTGGTAGGCAGTAACGCTACCACTGCGCTACGGAGGCGTACCGAATAGAGGTATTTTTAACGTAACTACAAAAAATGTAAGCGAAAACTTCAAAAGCGTTTTTCTCTAAACACTATTTTCCAAAGCGTCAGGAAATGTATCTTCAAATGGTTCAAATGGCTCTGAGCACTATGGGACTTAACAGCTATGGTCATCGGTCCTTTAGAACTTAGAACTACTTAAACCTAACTAACCTAAGGACATCACACAACACCCAGTCATCACGAGGCAGAGAAAATCCCTAACCCCGCCGGGAATCGAACCCGGGAACCGTGGCGCGGGAACGTATCTTCAGAAAGGCGTATACGATTCTGATCGGAATTTGATACCGGATTCTAAATTGAATTCTCTATCAGCATATGTAGCCATTTAGCGATATCTTCTACGGTATTTTCTGCGCACACTTTTATCTCGAGGTTTTGGGCGAAACAAATCACATTTTTCTCAACAAGTCTCCATGTTGTCTGAACTTTATATTTTTTAATTATCCTACGTATGCTGATAGAAAACATGTTGAAAATGACTTGCATAAATTATTTTGTTACACGTCCAATAGGAGTGCCTCGGCAATTACCGCTGACGACCTACATTCTGGATGCAAGATGTTCTCCCACCTGTTGCAGTGATTTCTGGGAGTGTCCGATCTGTAGTCAAAAATAATTACGCAAAATGCAAGAAAAAAACTATATCGGCAGATTAAACCTTACTTTTTATCTTACTGGAAAAATAAATCACCAGGTTCACCTATTTTTCATGGGTTCAAGGAGGGGTAACCACTTAACATATTCGCGTCTGGTCTGAGTCACTCAGAATGGGGCATGTGGACTGCAGTTTGTAACAAATTTCTCGGAAATCATAACTTTCCAGGTGTGAACGCAATAAGTGTGTTCGACGTTTCAATTGAAAAGATGAAACCTGGTTTACTAGGCCATAAAAAAAATCTTACCATGCAGACATATGAAGTATTTTACTGAATCACGTTTGTATTCCCAAGGGAACTCGGTACACATAGTTCTTACCCATAATTTGGGTGAGTGTGGTGTGTTTTGAAACATTCAAGCATACAAAGAGCAACATTATAGTCTCGACACGTTTTCCCTTTCGGCTTTTACTGGCGTCGGAACACGCTTTGCGGACAAGTGTTGTGTTTCTATGATACTTTTTACTATCAGAGTTGTTGTACGAATGTTCATTTAGTTTCTATCCTTGTGACTGGAGGTCTGGCGGACTTTTGGCCGTTCACTTATGTAAGAAAATGAAACACCTACAGCCGTCCTCATGGTGTCAGTTATTGCATGTATACAATAAATGTCATCGTAAGGACGGCCGAGGGATTTCATTTTCTTACGTAATGTTCATTTAGGTGATATTTCACAGGCTCCGCTACATTATTTTCTTTTGCAACTTCCCCTTCTGGAACCGCCCACTGCTTCTTGCAGGTCACTGAAATCATCATTAGCATCAAAATTTCCCATGTCAAAATTATTGTAATATCCACCTCTCTTTTTTATGCACGCAATGGACGTTACCATTGTAAAGATAATGTTAAATTACTGACGCAAGTTCTTCGCCTAGCTACTGTTTTACGTTGCGAGATTCGTTTTTCGCCTCTCTGCAGTTATTCTTCCTGTCCGAGCCTTCATACGAGCAGGACGCAGATTTCAACTGCTCCCATTATTCTCACTTATAAACTTACTTACAAGTAAAACAATGTTGAAAGACTCACTCAGAAGCACGTCACTCGCGTTATGTTGATATTTCGTCATGAAGTTAGTTAAGGAAGGTAAAATTTTAGTTCTTGTGTACGTAATTTTAGTGCACCGTTATTCTCTCATCGTTACGAATATTGTGTGTGTTTAACAATGTTAAGTGCAGGGAACAAAAAAAATCTGTTGTTGTGTTCCCGTATTATTTTCATGATTAGTAACTCCGAGGGCATAACTAACTTTCAACGCATTGTCTGTAGATAGAAACTGGTCCCCTATTAATCTTACAGACATCTCAATAAGTGAGAAGTCACAAAATAGGGTGTTTGAAAAAAATACTTCCGAGTCCACAAGACTGCAGCTTCTACATGAATAAAGACGAAAACTCATTGTCGTCTTTAACTTACGCACGAAAACTAAGAGTGCACCTTGGAGCCAGTTGTAAGCTGTCCGTACATGTGGCTGGTAACGGTATCGATGGTGCATCTGCCTGTAAGGGCGAACTGAAAAGCAATGCCTCCAATTTTTTTTGTTAGGTAGAAACCCTCAAATGTTATTAAATAAAACAAAGGTTATTAACATCCTACATCTTAATTCTTTATGTCTGCGTATTTATTTCCCAACATAGTCACCCTGGCGACGAACACACTTCTCCTCAAACGAGAGCACAGTTTGTTGATACCGCCACTGTAGTATGTTTGACTTCGGTGACGGAGCCACACAGCCTCGCCTCTGCTTGCATCACTTCATCACTATGAAAGTGAAGTCCTCGAAGGTGAGGAAAGAGATGAAAATCGGATGGGGCAAGTCTGAATTATATAGGGGAATGACCGATGACAGTGAAGACAAAGTGATGGATTGTTGCAGATGTTGCAGATGTTGCAGAGCTGGTGTGTTGTTTGGCATTGCAATGGTGAATGAGAACGTGATTCACATGTAGAAGAATTCTTCGAATTCGGAACTCGATTACAGTACGTTGTTTCTTAAGCAAAGACATCTTACACGTTACTGTGCGGAGCACTGTAGCGGGAGAGGCTGCAAATATGTAGACATGAATACAGATGTAGTATGAAATAACATTTGTTTTGTTTAAAAAGCCTTAAGAGCTTTCACATTAAAAATTCGGAGCCATTGCTTCGCAGCACGCCTTCGCCGGTCACTCGTTCATTGCTCATCTGCGTCGAATTACGGTGCTGGTAACACAACGACGAAAGGCTCCTTGAGTTCTCAGTTTCAACTAATGCAACTCAGTTATAGATACGCGACATGACTTTCGTCGAGCGTATGTAGCTGTCTCAACGATGTACCGTTTATAAGAGGTGTAGGCATATTACATTGCGCCATTGGCCTCCGAGGTCAACGCAAACCACGGTAATTTATTTTATGGGGGGGGGGGGGGGGGGGGCTGTAGAAGAGACTGCCTACGTGTCTCCGCTTCCAGTAACTGGGTGAAATGCGACCACCCGGAATAGCAACGACAGTGCATACATTAGCTGTAGAAATGTTCGCAAAAGTTTGGTACGAGCCTGGCTATCGTCTGGATGTTTGTCGTGGCTCTTGTGTAAAAGGTAAATGAAAACTTGGATCCTGAGGATCACGGAGAGAAACATCCTTCGGTGCAAATTCATAATGACAGACAGACATGCAATTTTAGCTATGTTTGTGTACACGTGTCACGGTAAATGTTGAAAATAATATCCCGCACTGGAGCAGTAGACCACTGTGAATGAATATGGCTTATCAAAGTCTAACCGACTAGGTACGTGTTTCCGCGCAAAGATTTTTTTGTTAGGGTCAGGTAGACGAGTTAAAGTTAGAGGCGAACAGAGCGTGTGACGCCAGTTCTATCTTTTTTCGCCTGATAAAGTAAGAAATTACCTTGAAAAATTGCTGGAATTGGCTTATGGGAACCAATCCCACTGAGTGCACTCGAGAGCGGTAGCAACTGATGCGTATAGCGTAATTCGTTATCACGATCGTAATTAAACAGCCTCACAGAGTAATGAATTTTCGAGCACAGCCAATCTTGCCGCGAGGAAAAAAGATCGCTTTTATCCCGAGTTATCACTGATATGAAATTGGCAGCCTGGGCAGCACGCAGCACGACGTCTTCTACACTTCAACGAATTATTATTGGTCTTGCGAAGTTCTTTGGCCGCCTTCATCTCAGAGACAGACAGACAGAAGAAGATCCAGTTGTTCTCCTTACTTCGGAACTTCCCGCAGAAGTTCTTAAGCGCGTTTTATGAAATTGGTTCCTGAAATATTGGACAAGATGCGATTTATATCTCAGGCACATCCCTCGATGGCACAATTAACTTCGGCGATCGTCAGTTATTACCTCGAGGCTCCAGAAAATCGTACAATCTATGGACGGTTTCTCCTCCAATCGCTTCCGTTTACGCCGATCATTATAAGACACATACTGCGGGGTTGCATAACAATACTTCCACACATTCAACGTACCTATGAGTCACAAACACACACACACACACACACACACACACACACACACACACACACACACACACACACACACCTTTTTTTCGGTATTAATACAATTTTTCTGTGGAGGTAACATTTAGAGTAAACCAACAGAATTCGAAATCCGTTAGAATATTAATATCGTAGATAAAATATTTTTTTGATTTAGGGAATTGTTCTTCTTCTTTGTCATTACAATAGAGGCCTTAAAAATGATAAATTTCGTGTGAAAGAGGGCATAAACAAAAAAGGAAGGGTACTGGAGACCAAGGAAAATTTCTTTTCAGGTTTCTCTTTCAATTACGTGTTACTTCAGGGAACGGCGATTTTTGTAATTTTCACAGGATACAAGAGCGAATACGTCGAATCCTCGCAGAAAATTCCAAGTCATATACATACCTTAGCGATCAAAGAGGAAGACGACGATAAATAATGCGTTTACTTTCAAAATGAAGCTTTTGCTATTGTTTTCAGAGGACTGACAACCATAGCCCCCTGCAATAAGGACTCCGCATTTATATAAAAGACAGTTTGGATATTATTGTGTCCTCTGTAAAGGAAAGACCAACACAAGCGCCAACAAAGTCAACATGAAGAATACACTCTGGACGTGAACTTTCAGAGATTTGTGGTATTTCTTCATGTAAGGTACGTGTATAGTGACTTCTTGAACTTGTGGAAAGTGAAATAGTTCTATTAGCGGAAGAGATCTTGAGGCAAAGTACTTTAGTTTATAATAAGACGCCTGTTGCAAAGACATTTCATTCGCATGTACATACGATGTGTATCAGCAAGAGTCTAATCGGATGACGCACAGACCACAAACCGCTTGAAAAGGAATTCCTGCAGAGAAAGCAGCGCAAGAGAGGTACGGTTCAATTGAATCTGTGACAAGAATCACCATTTTTCGGGGCAACCAACATTCTCGGTCAGCGACTGCAAGAGCTACAGTAAGATTAGTAATATCAATGGACATACCTCTGTCATTCCAGTTGTAAAGAAAAAACATGTCAAACAGAGTTTTTTTGCAAGTGACTAGACCCCTCCACTCTACGCTAGTCATTTTTTTGTGTGTGTAATCCTCGGTACCGTCAGAATAGTACACACTTAATTGTAGTCTCACCGCTAATAAAGAAGTGCTGATTCTTGTCCATTTGGAAGTTGCCTCGAGAGCCCGTCTCAACTTCGGCGTTTTTACGCTCGGTAAAAATGGTCGATTTCCGCGTTCCAGAAAATGATTGAATAGTCTCATTATCTTCGACTCTTTACGCAACGAAAGTAAGTTAAATTAAGGGCATACGTACAACTCAAATGATCACTACAAGAAAGTGACACCGGCTTGATTCCCAAGAGTTTGCTTTAACAGTAACTAAAGTGTCATATACCGAGATAACATGTAAATATTACAACCGCAGACTTGTATAAAACAAACTTTAAATGAAAATATTAAACGATAAATTCTCTCGACTGACTAAAAAAAACAGGGTTCTTATTGGGCGAAAACATTCATTTCGAAGCACAGCTTAAGCTTCCAGGATGTAGATCATCACAGAAAAAATGCTACGGCAATTTCAAATTGATGAAACGTGTAAAGTTACATGAAGGTTGAACTACTTGATCGTTTACGAAATGTAGGCGCAACTACACTGCTTTCATTTAACATCTACTAGCTTACGTCGCCAAGGAATTTCGCTGTCACATAATAGGTACCTAGATTTTGATGACGTTTTCAATCGCACTTTTAAGTACTGGTAATGCAAGACAGAGTAGCTTCGCGAGCTCGGAAATTAAAGGAAGACAGTTGGTAGGAACACGCGAAGAGGGTGCGGTATATACGGGGCAGGCTTGAAATTTGAATGAAATATTCCTCACAACAAAGGGCACTTAGCAGTGGGCGCGTTTCATTTCGGCGAACAAGGCCCCGGCTGGTCGTATGAGCAAAGTTTGGGCCGGCGTACGCGTCGGCCGGGGCGCCCGCTTTTAAAGGCGAACTGGTCTCGGGGCTGTGCGCCATTGCGCCGTCGTCTTTAGCGCGGTTTCAGCAGCCTAGCAACTAGTCCATCCTCTCCCCGACATTCGTGCGACCCCCGTCTCTTGCTCCTTCCGACTGGAAAAGCATCCACTTTCTCGCACGTCGTCGACACAATAGAAATAACCGCCTGTCAGTCTTTTAGCGCTTATAAATTGATGGCGCCTGCTGATCCGGCAACCTGCACAACAAGTGCTGCACTCAACAACAAAGTATACAGTTTAGTTCTCAGTTTGTAAGCATTTTATACGAAAGCTCAAGCGGCAAATTACAGCAGGGGTATCAGAGCTATATTACTGACATACGCTAACCGCTCTAATGCTGTTTAAACTAGGAAAACTTAACCTACGATTCATGATTTCTATAGTGATCATTCTTGGCAAAAACAGTGTGTAATTAATGGACATCTTAATAAGATAATTAACCTACTGCCGTTTTATGTGGAAGTTGCTTCAGTGTGTCCTCCGTCATATCTGTATTACTGAACGGTTAAGCCGGGGGACGGTCGCAATTGAAGGCTGCCTATCAACCGGCTCCGAGGGGCAACTTCATATGATTACTGACCGGATTTAAAAATTTAAAATACTGTCATAATTTACTCATCAAGAGCTACACTCTTCCGTTAACGATTTTACACAGTAAGACAAGCATTGCACTAGAAACTGTGTTTTATTTATTTTATTATCCATCTTTAGGCATTAAAAATGCAATTTATGTCGTCATTTGTGTACATATACAGTATACATAACTAACAGAAATGGTGTAACATATTGTAGATCATTATTGTCTAATAAGACACAAAAATTGTCCTTGATGCTGCACAAGGTATTTGCATTATATTTGCATGTATAAGTTTAATCTAAGTGAAACTATATTAGTACCGGTACTTAAGATCATCTTTAGTGCACATTATAAACTCTTCTATTGCATAAAAAGCTTTTTCTCTAAGCCATTTCTTTGTGACGCTTTTCAACTCATTCAGTGACACATTATGTGCTTCTATTGGCAACATGTTAAATGGTTTTACTCCCATGTACCTGTAACTATCTTGAGTTTTCTTTAGTCTGGCAACTGGGATGTCTATTTGCTGTTTTATATGCGTGTCATGGTGATGGATAGATTGTCGTAGTTTGTGACTGTGTTGGTTTTCTTTCGTGTGTATCAGACAACTTAGTATAAAGAGGGCTGCAACTGTTAGTATGTTTCACAGTGCGAAAATTACCCAAACTGTATTCATCTAGTATTTGAGAATGAGGGCGCTCAGCGACTTCCAGCAAACTTCGTATATTATTTCAAACCTATACAAAAGCTGTTTCTCGCTGAAAGTCCCCACAAAATGATGAAGGGAAAGAAAGTCTACCGCTTACCACTTGTTCGTTTTCATGCAGTAAAACTTCTGCATTCAGGACGATGTTTCAATTTATTACTTCTTTACTAATAACTCTACCCGCAACGTATTTTACAGACAGTATCCATAAATATTATTGAATGCACCTGCAAAATTATATCACTACAAGATACATAATTCGAAGATGTGGCTTTTATACACGGGAGCTCCATTCTTTAGATAATAGGTGTGTGTGTTTAATGGTATAACAGAGATCAGAAAAATCTACAGGCATAAAGTCTGCCAAAAGTGCACAAGTATTTTACTGCAATTCTATATATATTCCACAATAATTTCGGGAATACATATGTAGAGCGGACTACAGCTCTCACAGAAGCTCGTTTTGGAATGCTGTTATTGTAATGAAAGTCCTTCAATGTATACTGAATCTTTGATGACTGATCTCCGTTTCAAAATGCTACTGAAAGGACTAGACAGATTTTATTAATCAGTTTTCCGTGAACATGTGTTAATTACGTTGAAGTTTCAGTTTAACGTTGCAAACGAGTACACAAAACATTGACGTAATTACGCAATTTGATATCCACAAGTAAAGTAGAGCAAAGTCTTAACAAGGGAAAATCAGTAGGCCTAATACGAGTGTTTGACGAATGTGCAAAGCAATAAAAATATTGTATGAGACCTTTCTTTTCTCTGAAGGAATGAAGAGGAGTTAGCAGTAACTCTGATAGACGAAACGTTAGAGCTGAATTGTTCATAGAAAGGGAAGTCATCAGAAACAAAATGATAACTTGAATAGCGAAAGATCAGCAAAGAGAATCAGCTGTAGGTTTATCAAACACACCATCCAGACTTCAAGAAAGAAAGCAACGAGAAGCTTCGAGTCGCTCAGGTCCATGCCCAATACAACAAACAAAAGTTACGAAATACTACACATGTTATAAAGTATATAACGTAAAACTTAAAGGCATTCAGAAATGAAACTAATTTTGTCTCCGCAGGAATTGCACAGTTCTGGAATTTTTCACTAGTATTTCAGCAGCAAAATACCTTCTCAGAATTTTAGAGTTACAAAAAATTCTCCCGCGTGGGCTTCGTATGGGACACTAAATTCCCTTATGTAATTTTTTCATGTAATTTACCTTGTTCGTGGCACTCTTTTGCCAAACTTACGTCACTGTTAAGCCTATATCTCACTGGTGAATATACCGAACTATGCACTTGTCTTATGACTAGCCCGCATCTCGTGGTCGTGCGGTAGCGTTCTCGCTTCCCACGCCCGGGTTCCCGGGTTCGATTCCCGGCGGGGTCAGGGATTTTCTCTGCCTCGTGATGGCTGGGTGTTGTGTGATGTCCTTAGGTTAGTTAGGTTTAAGTAGTTCTAAGTTCTAGGGGACTGATGACCATAGATGTTAAGTCCCATAGTGCTCAGAGCCATTTGACCCATTTTTCTTATGACTTGTTTATCGTCATCATATTACTTAATATTGGAAAACACATTTAAATCTGAATTTGCCTTATTTAAACTGCAAGTAATAAAAAATATATGTTTCTCAACAACACTTTGAAGTTTGAAGAGGTGCGACAACAATGAAGGATGTTTGTTTAAACGAGCCAAGAGTAATTGGTAACGACAATTACGAGTAAACAGCCGGACGTGAATCGTCAACAGCCAACACGACATCAGCTCTTTGTTGGAGAAATATGATTTAGATTAAAGCAATTAGGTCTAATTAACCTTCTAAGGGAGAGAAACAGCTACGTGTTTATTTGGAAGGATGGGGAGAAAATATCGGTGACTAGAATGCATCAAAAACAATTCGATTAAATGCATAAGTTGGAACTGACAGTTAAAGCTGTAACGATTTTTTCAAAAATTGTTAAGAGTAACGAGAAGCTTTCGACTAAAGCAAAAGAAATAACTAAATACGATTTTGTCAGAGATTAGCCTTTTTGTGGAATAATGTATGTTAGTGTTCTATCTTTAACATTTTGAATATTTTTAAGTGTTTTAACAATCTCTGTAGTATTTACATTCAATAAATTCATTAATCATACAATAATTTCCATTAAACTCAGTATTGTAAGTTTTCTTGTTACCGCATTGTGTATGTCCTTCCCCTATTAAAATAGCAGCTGACTGGGGTAAAAACTGGCGTCCCACATCGGGATGTCGTAGAAATTTGCAGTCCTGGCAATGTTTGACGTACGAAGAGTCGTCCTACCTCTGTTAATTTCAAATAAAAAATGGCACATTTTCGAAAGTGTTACTCCTGTGGTGGAATAAGAGTAACGTTCAGTTTAATATTTCTATCTAACATTTGCAAGCAATAATCTGCATTTTCATTTCATCGGTGCGTTTGCATTTAAAAAAAACTCTACCACTCCGCAAAAATTTATTATTGGTCCAGCATTCAGGAATCGGTGCATTTTTGAAATAACTTTTTTAACAGCTCTACGAAACCAAAGTAGTAAAGCGTGCCGTTGCATTCTTTGTGACTGTCTGTTATGAGAAATTCGGTTGTCTTTTATTTCGTTCTCCTTTTTTGAAACATGGGTAAGTAGTGTAACAAATATTTCATTGCATGCGCCTCTTGTGGGTCTGTGGTGAGAGTTGATGAACACGTAGTTGCTTTTGCATTTCAAATATTCTTCAGTCATGAAGACGAGTATCAAGGAAATTTTGCAGGAAAAATAAAAACTACCTAACTATCTTGCAGATAATACGGCGTACAAAGGAGGAAAATTTGTATAACATACTTCAAATTGAGACACACGTATCATCATAGAAATCTTCCAGTTTCATTTAATTTGTTCTGCGCACATTTCTAATTACCCTCAATTAGCTTATTTATTTTTTCCCGTTTTTTGCCTATTACAATCTTGCCTGATTTTCTACTTGCATCTAGACATGCCTTTAAATGAAGTCTCTCGATGCTGACAATATAACTGAATTAAATCTACTTTTTAGTAACATCTGAGGAAGTAACCCTACAGAATATCCTGCAAATGTCTAAGCCAATTCGACAGAATTAGTCGCGATTTCAACAAAGTGCAGTCCTCAAATGACGATCAGACACTCAGAATCGCGTAGCTACTGCTTCCGACGCAAGTGTATAATATCCTTTCGAAACGAGACTGTTCGCGTTCACGGGGCAATGAAGAACATAAAGAGTCTTTAGCGAGCAGACCAACTTCTCAGACAGTTTATATAAATAATGAGATGGATTCACTTAAATAAACTGAGAATGTAAGTGCAATCGGAAGCCAAGGGAACTGAATGTTACTGAAGCTGTCTCTCGACTACAATGTGCTGGTAGAAGCTATCATTCGCATTCATGTTCGTTGAAACGTCAAGACTCCACACGTACTGCATATAACACATGGAAAGCATTAGGAGAACTTCACAATAACGGCTGCTTTACTCAAAAATTGCGAGAAACGCAAGATGTGTTTATTATTTGGTTCCGGACGGTGGTAAAGAAGCACAAATATTTCGTGATCGATACAACAAGAAGTTACTATGTGAGATATGTAACTATACTCAGTGTAAGACGGATAGCAGAAAGACAGCTCTGTGTAGCATGAGAAACTGCGTCTGTAGTAAGATGTGATCCTTATCTTACAATCTAGGATGTCGACGACGTGACAAACCATCCATTTCGAAAGGTATCTCCCCGTATACGTTGCAGACTAGATGGCTTATTTTATATTGGTGCAGCACTAAATTTTCTCATCTGACCAGCAACATAGTGTTAGAATTGGCGTAAGAAACATATTGGCTAATGACCAAAACGTTAACACAATCCATGACAAAAAATCATATTTAAAAAAAAAATCAAATTACCACAGATGGTGGTCTGTATAACGAAAAAACCGACACTGAAGATAGTTCCTGCGGTCAGACTGAGTACAAATGTTTTACGTCTGTGCTGCACAATGTAAGTCATCAGCGGCCGGATGTACGCTTACTTATGGCTACATAATGGAACTCCTCGCTGAATTAGATTTCGAAAGGCAAGTCAGAGAGTGGTTTGGAGCTTCTCATACGTGCAGTGGAAATGTAAAACGGATTCCTCATCTCATTCGTCGTTTAGTAGGCAAAAAGATCGACATGAATTACGCTGCATTTGTTTCAGTCAATTTACAAGAAAATCTGAGAAAATGGCATTACCGCAACATTGTGCGATATTTTGACGATACCAAAGCTACACCATAGCAACTAATTTCACTGTCGTGTTATTCTCTAACAGTGCCTCGGTGCTGAACTGTCAACACTACGCTGACAATACGCTGGTTTGCGCAGCTCACATGTCAGCCTTGTCCATAGTGCTGATTAAAACTAGCGCCCATGAAATAAAGGGCCGTAGGTTCGAATCGTCTTTTAAGGCAGAGTGTCGACCTCAATCTGCATTTCCTGCTTACTGTTCTGGCCAAAAAGGCTGTCTATTATGTCAACGGTTAGCAGTGTGAATGAAAAAAGGAAGTCTGTACACCAGGGGGCAGGGAGTCGCCGCATGTACATACAACAGAATTCACGCAAACCGTTTTCACACACGACTTTTAACTTCCTGCACCTCGCAATTCTCTCGACCGTGTAGAGTACGTGAGAAGAAAACCCGTCGGTAATTAACGACGTACAAAATGGAACGTACAGTGAAACAAGCCAACAGTTTCCTCTTTGCAATTATATTGCAACATGCCAACGCTGGTGAACGCACTTTATTACATTTATTAGCTCCTACTGAAACGGTTTTGAACTTCTGTTTATTGAGAAAGTGGCGCATGCACAAATTATGAAGCATACTGTACAGTAGCGACACCTAGTGCGCCGTACATCTCACGACTTTTACTCGTGGTAACAGTTTTGGACCAAACATCTATATCTGTTGGAAACAGATGCGGGCCAAATATAAATGTCACGAGTCACACTCTCTGGAACCGATGTAGGGCCAAGCATAAACATCACGAATCTAATCTAAGCAACAAACACATGGCAGTTTCAATCGTAGTTTAGTTCTTACTACTAGGGTGCGAGAGGTGGTCGCAACGGTCGCAGGCTCGAATGCTGCCTCGGGCATGGATGTGTGCGATGTCCTTAGGTTAGTTAGGTTTAAGTAGTTCTAAGTCTAGGGGACTGATGACCTCAGATGTTAAGTCCCATAGTGCTCAGAGCCATTTGAACCATTGTTGGTCGCAATTCGTTATATCTGCGTCACAAGGAAAAAGTGCTAGTGGTTTTATACTTTCGCTTCCGATGAAAACCTTAATAAAACCTTATACAATGTCAAGTGAAGAGCGTTTACATGAAAGTGGTGAGGAAGACGCCATTGACAGCGACGTGATTGTTCAAAAGAGCAACAGTGCAAAGCGGATAATTATAGACGATGATAGTCAAGAGGAAAATGTAATACCTAAATATGTATTACGGGTTTGGCAGGAAGCGAAAAAGACACCAGCCATTTCGAAACATTCTGAGACTCGTGGCATAAAAGTATCTGTTTAATATAATGTAAGTGAACGCCCAAAATTATTAGGATTGTGTTCTATTATGTTTGATAACTAACTGAAAATATTTGCTATGAAAACAAAATCTGTTCGCACATTAGATAATAGACAACGAAGGGATACCCTGTTCCTTTCGACGAAATAAACGTCTACTACGCTCCATGCAGTTTGATGGCTGAAGTCAGAAAATCGAATATCCAAACGTATTTGTCTAAAAGATCAGTAGCAGAAACGCCAGTACTTCAAAAAGTAATGGCGCTTAAAAGATTTGGACTAATTTGGAGATTATCATATTTTTGGAATGATGAAACCGCCTACAGCAACGACAAGCTTCGAAGGATAAGCTTTAAAATGAAACATTTAAAGACGCTTACACATCAGATGAAAATGTTAATATAGACGAGTTGGGGTGGGGTTGTTTGGGAGTCACCGGTCTCATCGGATTAGGGAAGGACGGGGAAGGAAGTCGGCCGTGCCCTTGCAAAGGAACCATCCCGCCATTTGCCTGGAGTCAAATCAGGATGGCCGGACGCGGGGTTGAACCGTCGTCCTCCCGAATGCGAGTCCGGTGTGATAGCCACTGCGCCACCTTATAGACGAGTCATTAATGAAGCAAGAAGGGCGTTTAGCATATGAACAATTTAATCCATTGAGAACGGAGAGATCTGGTTTAAAAATTTAGAAACTATGTGAGGCAAGCGTGAGTGATTGTTACGGTTTCAAAATATACGCTGGCCAAGACAAAAGTGATCGGAATGATACTGTGTCAGAGAATGTTATCATGAACTCGTCAAAATCAGTACTGAATAAGTGGTATATTATGTTTCTTGGCAACTGGTACTCCTCCCTCAAACTCTTTTAGAAAATTACACCATGAAAACACAGGTAAAATATACCAAACAATATTTTAAAAAATTAGAATAATTTGTCGGTTTTGAGATGTACAGACAAGCGTGGCCTATATATGATGTTAAAAAAACATGAAAATGTAGGCAAACATGAAGCTAAAATGCATCCTGGGATACAGCAATGGAATTGGTGGAAGTGATCGAGAAGATCAGATGTTAGCCTGTTTCCCACTCACGAGAAAATTCCTAAGAAGATGGCAAGGATATTTTTTATGTCGGATACGGCTCTTTCCGATACGTGACATTATCTAGAAAACTAGACATGGGCAAAGAAATGAAGCAATTGTTTATTACCAAATAAACATAGCAAAATAATTTTTAAAAGTCTCCATTACCATACGAAAAGCGTGGAAAACCTACACAACGTGAAACACCTCTTCCACTCAACGCTCAATAATGGGTCCACTTCCCAAAACATATCGATCTTACGCCTAAAATAAGAGAAAAGCACTCAGCAAGAATGCGCCAAGTATGCACTAACCACGAAGCGAAAAGACGCGGGCATGCACGGAGTGTAAAGTGGATTTACATCCATCTCAGTGCTTCCGAAATTACGATACTATGCAGGACCATTAATTTTTAGAGTTGTCGGTGTTTTGCTTTCAGAAATTCGTGTAAGTCACACCTGAAGACGCCTAACAAGACTGTAGTTTCTATTTAAATACTGTTTACGTACGGGGTAATTCCAATCCTAACGGTGTTATGGTAGAGGATGGGAATCACCAACAACCGATTCGTTATCAAAAACTTCAATGAAACGTAGAAGAACGATGCAATGGAACAAGTCGTAATAGCACGCAGACACAAAGACAAAGAGAGCAGTGTCAGAGATCATAACATCAAAGATGAACGATAGTTTCCTGGTGGTCGAAGGTCGCCTCATGTACAAAATTTACATTTATGTTCTTAAGTCTTGTTTGGGTATTTGAAAGTACACGATAGTAGAAGCAAAAATGTCTCAGTAAACATAGGGTCCAAAATGCATACCTTAAGAACTACGAGCATTTTTTTTATCCTCGACACTGTGAAGCAAATCTCTTCTACTGCAAGCTCTCTGTTTTCCATATTTTGGGAAGTGATAATATGGACTTTCAACTGTATGGGTTTACACTGTTAATTACGATACACTCTAGTCAAGTAAACATGAGCTGTTAAACGCATACCTTACGAGCTGTGAGCAATTATTGATCTTCGATACTGTGACAAAAATCTGTTCTACTGCAATCTCTTTGCTTTGCATATCTTGGGAAGTGGTAGTATGGACCAAAAGAAGAAAAAATGACCAGTAAACACGTGCTCTAAAACGCATGTCTTGATAGTTATGAGTACTTATTCATAAGTAGGGTTGTGTCTCAAAGTAGCAAAGATGAACAAGTGCTTATAGCTCTTAAGGCAAGCATTTTAGAACTCTTATTTTCTTGTTTCGCTCCATATTGCCACATCTCAAAATATGGAAAGCAAAAAGCTTTCAGTAGAAAAGCTTTTTACACAGTATCGAAGATCAGGAAGTATTTATAGCTCTAAAGACATGCGTTTTAGAGCCCATGTTTAGTTGACTTTCTAATTTCAAATGATCATTCCTGTCATATCCGTGAATGTTGAGCATTCGTACACTATCTGGAACACCATCACCATATATATATATATATAAGACGATTTAAATTAGCGTTGAACGTCCACAAGAGCAGTATATCTACACAACACGCTGGGTGGTTTCGGGTACGTCGTTTCCTAACACATTGGCACGGATTTCGCCAAACAGAGGTATGGCACAGGGTTAATATTGCTGCGCAGTAGTCTAATAACATGGTCCATAGACCATCATGTCTGCTAAACCTTTATATACGATACTTACATTTTATATAAATACTACGAAGAAACTTGTTTTGTTTATTACTTGGCAAGATAGTTTTATTCGGTGTGGCTAGAATATCGTGCGTACTCAGGTATGCGTCTGCGTCTTTCTAGCTTGAATGAATTTCTAATACAGTGCTATCTAAATCTGACTTGTTTTGTACATGATACCTCTGTGTTCTGCAGGTCTCAAGATGGTCGTTGACGTATTAGTAATCTCGTATAAAAGTTTGCGAACCGTAACCTATGTAAAAAACAGTTACATATTTTTTAGTTGAACAATTAATTTTGTAATAACCGTTCGCAGGTTGCAGCTATCGTTAGATTATGATATTCCATAAAGCTACAGCTCTCTTCCCCAAATTTCCCGGGATTATGGAAAGACAGAAAGGGAAAGTCATTCGGTAATTGTCATTGATGAAGCAAAAATACGATTACTTCAGCAGAAGATACGAGGGAATTAATATTGCTAACTGGAGATGTATTGAACCCGAAACGTTACGGGGCAATTAAAGTGATATATCACGTAATTTGTGAGTGATTGGTTTGTCGTCATTTCTGCTCCTACAGTATTTCTCATGCAACCGCTCGCTATTGTACCTCTCGCATTCCGTAGCGGGTTGGGGCAACGGGTCGGCTACGGTGTTACTGGTATTCTGGGATGCGGTTTAGCGAATACTCGGCGCTGCTGCTCCGTAAGCAGTGGCAGCAGGCCGCAATGGAACAGCCGAGTCAGCAGAAATCCTGCGGTGTGCCGCAACCGTACGCCGCCCGCTGGAAAACGGGCAAAACGCCCACGGCGAAGCGCAGCGGCTGCAGGGGACCCTGTGCTGCGCCGTGGGACTACAGCACGCAAGTTGCGCAGCAAAGCCACCCGGGGAATGTTCGAAACAACACCACCACCTCACGACTCTACACTTCGCAATCCAACTTACAGTGTGTGGTGGAGAGCACTGCACACTTCATGTACAACTACCAGACACCCCCTCCCCATCGCGCATCCAGTAGCGTATGGTGCTCTAGAACGCCGATTTTCGCTAATTCTTCACGTGAGCTGTGATCTCCATAATTTTATCGTCTTTTAACGAGATAGATGTAGGAGGCGATGCTGAGCGGATCGATTAGGCAATGAGACTAAAAGTAGCATATGAATTCAGCTATTTGTGTAGCAAAATAGCTAATGAAGACCAAAGTGAAAATGGTTCAATATGCAGACCGACAATAGCGGAAAAACATTTCCAAATATAGAGGAATTTATTGACATTCAATATAAATTATTTTCTGAAAGTATTGGTCTGCTGTGTAGCGAAGTGGATCGTGGACGAGAAGCAATCACACAAGTAGGGAAACAGAAGCATTTACATGTGGTGCTATAGAAGAATACTTAAGATTAGATTGGTGGGCAGAATAACTAATGAAGACGCACTGAACTGGGGAGAAAATAAATTTACGGCAGAACTTGCCTGAAACAAACGATAGGTTGTTACTACACATCCTGAAATATCAAGGAGTAATCAATTTGGTAATGGAGGGAAGTATAGCGTTTCTAAATTATAGTCACAAATGCAGTAGTTTCAAATGCTTGTAACAGTTCTTGTCAGATGAAGAGCATGGAGAACTACATCAAACGATTCTTTGGACTGAAGACCACAACAACAACAACACCATGCAGGAGGACTTTTCTATTAACATGCGCTGTCGGAATTTTTAACAGTAAACCACATCGCGAAACACTCCGCTCCTCTTACAGTGTGAAGACAGTAGTATCATATAATATCATATCATTGGGTTCAAAGCAGTAGCTCCATATGTTTTGTTTCCGAGACATTTAGATCTTAGGACTATTGTCTAAATATTCCGACGGTCATTGCTCAGCATCATCCACACATCGCTGTGATTGTGTATTACCCGTTTTAGTGCAACCACCTTCAACTAGAGGTTTGGCCTAAATGCCAATGCGATTTACTCTGTACGGTCTTACTGCGAAACTCGTATGGTCGTGCGCTTTTGTGAGTGGTTCGCTCCTGCGACAGATCTGAGGGCAGCAGAACGAACATAAATGTTCAGACCACAGCCCATCAGAATACCAATTATTTGTAATGTTCACTAAAGAATTTATATACATAAATCTGTCCAACAATCGTTCTTTAATCAAGCAAGCTCTTGGAATTCCACATAGTTATTGGGAAGTCGCCTCCACACAAGTAAAACGAACTATCCTACGACTGAACGGGGGTCGCACGAAGATAAAAACTTGGCTTTGCCTGTTAGGAGGAAAGATTCGGTACTTCCTGACACAGTTCAACAAAATTCAGCAAAACTGTCCCTCTGTTTACTTGACGTAAATAATTTGTTGGAAGATGAGTGCCCTAGAGATCTAATAATTAAGATTTTGGCGCAGTTTAAAAAATAAAATTGATCTTTTAAGTGATACCTTGCGGCATTGGTTCTTGCCTTATGAAAATTCTTT
Source organism: Schistocerca serialis cubense (assembly GCF_023864345.2). NCBI lineage: Eukaryota > Metazoa > Arthropoda > Insecta > Orthoptera > Acrididae > Schistocerca > Schistocerca serialis. The sequence continues at coordinate 581,515,837 of NC_064643.1, forward strand.
TACAACTTTCTCGGCAGCGAAACTATTTTTGATGTCAATGTGTAAACGCTCTGTTATGAAGTACATGATTTGACAGACAGTGAAACATTATTTCCTCGGCCAAATACTGCCATGAAATTCTTTTAATAGCACATTTTGTAACGCCACCATCACTACCCCCGTATTTGAGCGTTGGGGTATTATTTGTTTGTCCTCGATAAGATAACCAGTGAACATCTAAATCTCAGGAAGTCACGCCGCATGTCATCTTCAGAGTCTCGCAGGAAGGTGTCCACAAAGTCGAAAGCAGCGTCATATTTCAACGCTTCACTTTTTCGAATCCACCTACGCCTTCGTTTGCATTTCGGGAGACAGTTGACGTTAAAACCTTAACTAAAGCTGTCTAAAGCACGGGTGAGGTAATCAGTAGGGGGTGAAAGCGAGCAGACACCGATCATCTGACACACATGAGTACCGAGTTGTTTTCGGCGCAATGAGGGCTAATACAGATAGAAGTGACTAAGTCGTAAGAGACATGAGCGACATATTTTTTTATGTTACTGTTACTGACAAAATCGTCTGAGCTGTAAGCATTCCTTAACTCCCATGTGTCCTCCGTTGTTAGTCAGAGACACGGTATTACAGACCATGTCAATATTTGTTGTACTTACGTATAAACAAGGTTGTAAATAAACTATGATTTAGATTATCTAGTCTTATTCCATTTTCCCACGAGTGTAGGAGAAAACTACTACGGTATGCTTCAGTTTTGCATCACAGTGCTACTTTTTCTGAACAGACAACATAAAACAGCAGTCATAAGTGTGAAAATACTATTTCAGTGTACTGAACGGAATAGTAAACAAATCTCTACAAAACACTGTGCGTTGTTTACGTTAAACTTCTATCCAGACCCGAACGCGTTATCTGAGACGCGCCACGCGATATTACCGCCGGAAAGGGGGACACTAAATTCCACAGTTTAGCTATATGAAAAGACTTACTGGTTAAACCTTGGTGTAAACAGTCACAATACAAATGCACCACTAAATTCTTATACAGGATGAATTAATGTTGTGCTTACCATTTCAGGCGAAATTTCCTTTCCCGGAAGATGATTCTGCGACAGTAGTTGAAGCGTAGAGCACATATCCATGAAGCTTAAAAAGCCTTCTGCGCCTTTTCTTTTTCCTCTCCACTTTCAAAAATTTTTCACGGCTTTCAAGTGATGGCTAAATATATAATAGTAAAATATCACACACCAATATACAGACAGATTGGATGTACGTTTAATGACATAAGCTCGTCACTCGCTACACCAAAACAAAACATCCACGATGAAAGAAACGGAGAAAACAAACACTGGGAAACGGAAGAGTGGTAATGCGAGAAGCGGTTTCACGGAACATGAAAACACGGAAGCAGAAAAAACAAAAATGTTGTTGACACGTCGTAGTTTTCGCCTGGCGAGAGGAAAGATCGTCGCGGCGTAGGCGGTCAGCGGGAGGTGCGCCTACGTAAGACGTCGCACGGTGTCATCGTCCTGGTCATCACTGCTCGGCGTCGACGGCCACAGCGCCGGAGGCAGTCCAGAAGCTGGCGGCGGCAGCAGCGGCGTCGCGGCGGCGGCCGAGCGTCGACGAGACAGGCCACAAGCTCTCCCACTCTCTCCCTCCAACCGTGCACGAGCGCTGCTCGCAAGCGACTGCTTTGGTCGGCCGGCACAGTCACAGACTCGGCCGCCTGCGGCCCCCACCTCGCGCGCAAAGATCGTGGCTCGCGCAGACATGCCACACACACGCACACATTCGGAGCCGCGGGGGCGCGCGCGGTAAAACAGCTGATCGCCGGCGCTGGGCAGCCAGCGGCGTGCATAAGGGGTGGCTGGCTGCTGCTGCTGCGACGCCGGCGCGGACCGCCGCGGGAGGGGTGGACCGCCGTGGGAGGGGTGGGGAGGGGCGTGGAGGGCCGGAGGGGTTGCACGCTGCGCAGTCGTCTGGTGGCGCTCTTGATGCGCGGTCGGCGCAGTAGTGTTGTCGCCTGCGTCCAAGCCGCAGTCGGCGTCAATTGTCAATATCTGAACTGCTCTGCTGTTTCCACGTAGATACCTCTCAATTTAATTTTACTCTCTCTAATTGCGAAATGGAAACTTTCACTTCTTAAAATATTCCGTGCTATTCTGCCTTGGCCGAATGAATTTCTTAGTGAAATCCCGTCCCGTTCTGTGTAGAAAATGTGCAAGGGGCGTCTGTGTGTATAAAAGTCCGACTCACACCCTGATTCATAGCGATGAAGCTTTGCCAATCGGACCTTCGTAGTAACTGCAGTCCCCTCTGAAGATGTCCTCTGGAGAAGGGGACGAAACATCGAATTTCTCCAATAAATTAATTCGACCAAGGCGTAATATCCTGTAATATTTTAACACACGTTCACTTTCTCTGTCGCGTCATTCTGCCACCTTCAGAGAATGTTGAGACTCTGCAATTGCGAGGAAACGGAAACAGGTTAAGAGGCGAACATACGGCCTAATCTCAGTGTCAGATATCAACTAAACACACTCTATTTTAAAAACCTTCCGAATTACAGGTATGTCCGACATCCAGTGAATGGAACGTTGCAGATCGTTATTTCATGTCTTTCATTATCAATGTTTCTTTGTAACTCATGTTTCAAAATATCAACTCCAAATTCAACGAATCTTGCAGTTCGTGTTGAGAGATGTGTCACTAGCTGCAATTTGTGTCAACCACACATAACATGTTGCACAAAAACTTAAAATGCAAGAGCGTAAATTTTCTCCGGACTGCGCACTTTGCCTGAAGACTTCAGTATTTAATCGCACTTGTAAGCAAATGTCATGTAGGAAGAGATCGTGTGACAATGGTCTTCCATCAATAAGACGGTTGCAGACGATGTTAGTCTCAAAACAGATTTCTTTCGCATAATGTAGCACCTCTTATTGCCAGAGCAAGACCACCACTCCAAAATCCTCCAGGAACAGGTATAATCGCAGACGCAGGTAACGTGCTCCATTAAAACAGTTGCTAAACTATTCGCAGTATTTACAACTGTTGCAGAAATTCATAACTGTCCATACTACCTACCATTTTTTAACGTACCCGGTTTTTCGGGAGAAAGTGGACCCTTTATTCACGTCTGTTTGTAAGCATAATTGTCCACGTAATATGTCGTATATGGTCTGTCTTTGACTTAACAACTTCGTGCATTAATGTGACTGAACTATGGTGTCTGTTTTACATGCAGAATATGAGTAAAAAGCTGGCAAATATTATACTTATTTAACGTTTGTTTCGGATAATTAACAGCTGACAACAGTAATCATTATGATTAGTTTGGCTTACAATGGCTGTTGTAAAGTCTTTATTCGAATTTGCGGCAAAATTCGGAAAAAATGTTAAGGTTTTTATTATATCTCAGCGTGAAATGTGTCTTTCTATTGTCGGTCTCTTAGTCTTGTCCCAACTGGAAGAAAGCATTAGAGTTGAACTCTCTAAACGAAGAACGCTGCAAATACCCGGTGTATGTCAATAGAAACCAGTCTAGTAAAATCACACATTAAATAGCGTGGTCTGAAGCTCTTTCTTTATGTTGAATACTTCTGCAGTTCGTTACTTTCATGTTTCATGGATCATTTGCACAACAATTCGTAGCGATGTGGAATGAGTCATATTCAATATGAACCATGACGATCCATGCTCATCAGTACATGCTGTTGCTGGTTCTTTTCCAAGTTCACCATCTCATGGGCAACATGCGATACGAGTAGATAGTAACATCTGAGTTCAGAACCTTTGTTCGCTGATTAGAACTATTCTGTGACAACTGTTGGTTGCTCGTGTACAACAACCAATCATCATAATTTCTTAAAATGTGCAATAGTTCAAAGAATCTCAAGATCTGTATTTCGTTTCAGAGAATTCCATGACTCCTTACGCATACCAATTTTTGAAGATGACTGGGGGCTTTGAGTTTACTTAGAATACACTTGCCGATCACAGAAATTGTAGAACTACCAATAACGCGCCTTTTGAAGGTTCTGAAGATAGATCTGCCAATTCATCCTTCAAGTGCATCTATTACGGATCTTTTGCCACTCTGTACTACATCTATTGTACTACTTTGTACTGTAGTGAAACTTCAATTTAAAGCCGTTCTTCTCTCTCTTATAATGTCATAGATTTATCGCTTCTCATCTGGACGTAATTATAGACTATTGCTTCTATACATTTGAGTTAAAACGTGATTTACTTCTTGGAGTTGACTGCAGTTTATGAAAATGTCACATTTTTACATATATTACTGTGTGTCACGTCACATTTATTCCAGATAATTTCCTAAAAACTCTAATTTGCACATCAGTTTATTTTTAACAACCGTTTCATTTAGTTTGATTGACTAGTTCAAAGCTCTTCTCTTTCAAAACTGTCTCCTTTACTAGAGACAGACTTATTACAGATACAATTTTAAAGCAATAAATTGCCTGATATATCTATTTAAATGTAAGGTTCCATTGTAAAATCCACAAACAAAATTACGTTGAGACCGAAACAAAATGAAACTGATAATATGAAATTAAATTTACACACGCTAAAATGATTCTGCAAAACTACATCAGTGAATAAGGAAATTACTTTCACTTAACGTTACGCCTTAAGAAGAAAGCTACAATTGTCGGATATAAAGTCGTAGCACATAATGAAAAGCGCAGCGTGAAAGCAACTACTTCTGAGTGTGCTCGAGTTTACTTGCAACTGTATACTAAGTTTCAATGAGACTAAGCAATAGTTGTTGAAATTTTAGCAGAGGGCTGCTTATTGTATAGCCAAATTACTGTAGTGTAATGGGAACGAAAATTTTGTTCACTGAGATGCGATCGCTACTGAACTGTCTGCAGTCCTTAGAAAGTACTGATTTTTATCCCGCAATAAAAAAGTGTAATTTTATTATCCCTTTCTGTAACAACAGTCATCTGTCCTGACAACATTCATTTTGGGTTGTGCAGAACTTCCTGTTTGTTAGCTCTTCGGGAAGTAGGCTTACACCAAAAATGCGGCTATTTTGTAAAATGGTGTCTGTTATGTGATGCAACATGTTTATAAGAAAAACTCTAATGACATTTCGTTTAGTTGCCCTTTACCACTCTTCAGCAGTTGTCTGACTTTTGCAGGAAGATGCCCGGGTACTGAACCTACAGTAACATCACGTTGCTACTACGATTACATAACGCGTTCTACGCATATTTTATTACCCCTAAATGAAAATATGTGAAGGGTAGTTCAGAAGTTTTGGCGTCAGGTTATGCACAAGGCATTTTTTGTCATGGAATAACATATTTAAATTCCTTGGTTCACAAGTTAGCCGTATGAGGGAGGGTCACAATCACAACGCAGTTATCTCTTATTCTGCTTCTATGCCTTCAGTGTGAATTATCAGTTATTGTTGCTTGGATGGGAAGTTCTGGATTCCACATGACCTGCGCAAGTGTTTGAGGTCACTGACGATATTATGTGTTAGGATGAGACCACAGGCAACTGACGGGACAGTAGTCGTACTTACGAGCTTCGTTTTCCCAACAGGAGATAGCACAACGCAGTAACTTCGTTGTTCTTTGTTGACGCTTGCGAGAATCTTGCAGTTTTCATCATGAGCAAGTTAGCGGAGGAGTATGTAATAAAAGCATGAAACTTCCTGGCAGATTAAAACTGTGTGCCCGACCGGGACTCGAACGCGGGATCTTTGCCTTTCGCGGGCAAGTGCTCTACCAATTTCTCATTCTGGAATCATCCCTCAGGCTGTGGCTAAGCCATGTCTCTGCAGTATCCTTTCTTTCAGGAGTGCTAGTTCTGCAAGGTTCGCAGGAGAGCTTCTGTAAAGTTTGGAAGGTAGGAGACGAGATACTGGCAGAAGTAAAGCTGTGAGTACCGGGCGTGAGTCGTGCTTCGGTAGCTCAGATGGTAGAGCACTTGCCCGCGAAAGGCTAAGGTCCCGAGTTCGAGTCTCGGTCGGGAACACAGTTTTAATCTGCCAAGAAGTTTCATATCAGCGCACACTCCGCTGCAGAGTGAAAATCTCATTCTGGTAATAAAAGCATATTGGATTTAGAAGATGTGACAACAGAAAGATTCACTAATGCACTTCAGATTAGTACGATTGATGTGACATTTGCTATGGACCAAGTTAACGTCATACTCCGGTTGGCTTTGCAGGAGTTCACTTACGCGAATATCACCTTTAGAAGATGCCAGCACTAAGATAGTATCCTATCAATCTTGTCCAGCGGTTCATTGAAATGGCGCTAATGTCTCTCCTCCTCACGACACTTGTTATTTACTGCTTGGACCCAGTGAACACGTTCCCGTTAGTCATTAGTGACAATACTCACTTCGGGTTCTATGAGGACCAACATTTAACTGCTATTAGTTTACACACGGTGATCAGACGAGTCCTTATTAAACTGACGGTTAACACTTCGTTCCGCCAAACCTTTCGGACAGTAAGAATACTGATTATGTAGCAATACATCCCTTCGCATTTAAATTGTGTTGTTGTATTTTATTGATTTTAAAAGACCTATTGTGGCAGCTATTGTAATGTTTAGAAATTAACGCTACCGCAGTTTGGTGTTAGAGAAAAGTCAATCAACTTCTTGTGCTGATTGGAGTCTGTTGGGAAGAAAATACGCAATTATAGTAATTCCTAACTGGGAACTTTTAGGTGATTTTATCAGTGAACTTGGCACAAGTCAACAATGGTAACGTGTCATATCAAACTAAAACGTGTCCGCACATAACATACACCATTTCACAAAATAGCAGTTTTTCTCGTGTACATCTTCTACTCGAAGTGTTAACAAACACGAAGTTCTATGCAACCTAAAATAAACGTCGATATCGTGACTTGTGACTCGCTCGTCCACCTTCGCAACTCGGTGTTCGCAGTTATGTTTTCTTTTTTCCCGATGGGTCTCTGGGTGCTGTGCGGAATGCGGCAGATACGAGTTGGATTCTAGATACTGCAAGGAACTTTTCCTTAGTTGGAATACTGGAACAGAATGCACTCAGCATTGTGATGCAGATACTTAAGTGAGTGAGAAGTAGTGGATCCGAGGCCAAGAAAGCCAACAACAGCCGGTAGACCGGTGTGCTTATCCCATGACTGAATGACGCCACTACTAGAGGATGACACGGCCGTAGGTCGGTGTTTGCTTTTGACTTGCTACCTCTAACGCAGCAGCAGGAAAGTTGCTCATAGATTACAACTGAAACCCTGGGTTCTGGATTGGTGTAGAGCGGTTAGTGCATATAGGGACTAGGAATTAGCTTCAGGAGAAAAGAGAGAGAGAGAGAGAGAGGGGGGGGGGGAGGGAGAAAGGTGGGAGGAGAAGGAGGGAGTTTCATTGTCTTCGAGCGGGATGCCGCTTCCATGACAGTTCATTTTGCGCGGTCTCGGCTAACGTTATCGGCTTTCGACATTGAAGTGTTTTGATTGGCATCAACAGTACTGATGCCGAGTGAGACTGGAGTACTTTCGCACTGAATTTCACAGTTCATATTCACTCACATGTACAGTAAACCTTCATTTTGCCATCAGTTTCAGTCTTACAATGTGACATTACCAGATACCGTGTAGAACGTAAAATGAGAAAAAAAATTGAAATATGGAGAATATATACTTAAGTCTGATGCAGTCCCGTGGTACAAAAATGGTAATTAAATTATTGGCATTAGTTGTGCACTGATGGATTCAGAAACAGCTGATGACGTCAATGCGTGAGGATAAAATCTAAGCCGGCCGCGGTGGCCGTGCGGTTCTGGCGCTGCAGTCCGGAACCGCGGGGCTACTACGGTCGCAGGTTCTAATCCTGCCTCGGGCATGGGTGTGTGTGATGTCCTTAGGTTAGTTAGGTTTAAGTAGTTCTAAGTTCTAGGGGACCTATGACCTAAGATGTTGAGTCCCATAGTGCTCAGAGCCATTTGAACCATTTGATAAAATCTAAGCAGAACCTTTTGTACAGACACAGGAGTAAATGTGTGTGATCCAAACAGTTCCGATTATGTACCAAGCTAACCTGGTGTAATTATTGAAGAAATGTAACTGTACGAAATTACGGGACTGGAGAAGACAGTAAGATTCAGCTCCGTGCTGGCGCGCATTTTGGTGGTTACTGCATTTAAAACAGGCCATTGTATTGTTTGATGTGAAGATGAACAATAAATCTCTGCCAGCGACGTCGCTACAGTGTCGGTCGTTCTAGAAAAAATTGTAAAGAACACAAAATGTGGAAATACGAGTTTTCCTTCTAGGAAGCATTCATTACAAAAACACTCCATCTCTTGATGGCAGGAAGTCCTCATCGCTGCTAGCCTCCACCATCGGACTTCTCCCCTCGGCGTGTATGGTCACCAGAGCTGATGACATAAAGGGCTTACAAAGATTTTAGGCTGACCTGAACTTAGCCGCTGGCGAGGGGCGTCGGGGTGCCTCCAGTGAGTGATTCTGCAGCCGATTCAGTCTCCGCCAACAGTCTGACATGGTGAGATGGAGCCGCGACTGCGAGATGGTCAGTAAATACAATATAGCCATTTTTATAGCTTTTCAATAACCTCAAGCCTCACTCCAAAGTTTTCAAACTGAAATGGGCAGTTACTTCGAACTCCTGCCACAGATGCAACGCATTCATTTCTCTAATACTAACCCTATAGAAGTTTTCAGCTGCAGTTATTTTATTTGCGACTACTAGAATCTCATCTCAGAGCCTTTTATCAAACGCACCAAGGTTGTATACTTGAGTATAATTATTGATTGTCAGCTTATTTGTGAGTCATTTTATCGTAATAAACCGGATAATTGTGATTCTTGTTTCATGTAGTAGTCGTTGGAGGGTGTCTAAGTAATTCATGTCAGATCACAGTGTCAATTATCAGCCGTATTAATGTCAGCAGCTGTACTCAATCTTCGAGATGTCCGTAGACGCAAGGCTGCATGTTGCTTTTCCAACTTACCTCGATACTGAGCATGACAACTGCTGCCCTAGCCAGAACGTCCTCCAGAACTTTGTGTTCGAACATTATGCATTACCTGGAAGAAAACGATTTATTGACACATAGCACAGATTTAGAAAATATCGTTCTTGTGAAACACGAGTAACTTTTTATGCACACGACGTAATGAGTGCTGTCAACAGGGGATCTCAAACTGATTCAATATTTCTAGATTTCCAGAAGGCTTTTGACACCGTTCGTCACGAGCAACTTCCTATGAAATATTGTCTCAATTGTGCAACTGGTTTCGTTATTTCCTGCCAGAAAAATCGGAAAGGTAGTAGTAAAAAATGTAAATGTCGTGTGACTAGGGCCCCCCGTCGTGTAGACCGTTCGCCGGGTGCAAGTCTTTCGATTTGACGCCACGTCGGCAATTTGCGCGTCGATGGGGATGAAATTATGATGATCAGGACAACATAACACCCAGTCCCTGAACGGAGAAAATTTCCAACCCAGCCGGGAATAGAACCCGAGCCCTTAGGATTGACATTCTGTTGCGCTGACCATTCAGCTAACGGGGGCGGAGAAAGCAGTAGTAATGGACGGAAAGTCATCGAGCAATACAGATCTCATGTTCCCAAGTAAATGTTACAGGCCCTCTGCTGTTGCTAGTCGGTTTCAAAACGCCGCAGAAAGAGAACCATTGCTCAGAATGACATAAAATCTGAGCAGGATATTATTGACGCAGGGGAAAACGTCATGAAATAAACCACGATTTTACCATTAGATGGCGCCGTAAGAATCTTAACGTACATGGGATCGGCTAGAAATGAAAGATGAATCGCAGCACGACGGCTATAGTTTGAGTTACATATTACTACAATTGTACTGCTCAATGCGCATGCCTGGCTGCACAAGATGGCAGTCAACAGTTGTGGCGCTGGTGGTTAGATAAGCCCGTCCACCAGTGCAAGGATGGGAGAAATCTGTTTTAACTGTCATGGGGCCAAAATCCTCATAAAACGCAAAATGACATTGATTATTAATTGTTCTGGGTCCAAAAATATCATAAAAACAAAATGACATCGGTTTCTAATTGCTATCGCACTAGCAAAAGACATTTTCAATATGCCGGCCGCCGTTTTCTGCCACAAGCAGAAATCGAGAAACAGCACGTTCCACAACAGATGGGAGTATCTCGGGGGTGACGTTCAGTATGCGTTGCGCAGTTCGTGCCTCCAGTTCAGCTGCGTTAGTAACTGGAGCACTGAACACATCTTTCAGATAACCTGGCAGTCAGAAGTCAGACGGATTAAGATCAGATGATCTGGACGGCCTGGCTGTAAGAAAATGACGTGTGGTAATTCCAGCATTTTCGAAATGTCTCTGCAGCAGCCCCTTCACTTGCTATGCAATGTGCGGAGGAGCGGTATCCTGCACAGAAATGATCCACGCTGTTTAATGGTTGGAAAGACATTGGTGCGCAAGACTCTCAGAGCGTTTACCGGTAATGGGAACCGCACGACACATCTACTCGGAAACGCATCACCCCACGATAAACGATGTCGTCAACCCGCACCACACAGTCATCTGTGCAGAATGAAGCGAAACCGGTTGACGGCATTTTCTGGATTTTCTGTTGCCCATATTCTGCAGATATGTACTGACATGTCCTTAGAGATGTAAATGGGCTTCGTCTGTCCACAGAATGTTCCATGGCCATTCATTGTGCGCTTCCATGCGACCAAGAAATTCCAGAGCGGACGTTTGTCTTGCTGGCAGATTAGCAGGAAGCATCTCCTAAACATTGGTGATTATTTTTTTATAGATAACAGTGCATGATGTTTCATAGGTCTTTACCCACAGTGTTCGCAGTCATGTTCAACTTTCGGGCAATTCCCGAGCACAGCATGCTTGCACACCACCGCTCGACCCCTCCTGCAATGCTGTGGCCATATCTTTGAGAGACGTCTAATCAACTGCTTTCCTCCCTCCCTCTGCCATACTGCACTTCAGAATAGCCGGTCTTTTCGAGTTTTGTAATCATTTTCTCGAGACCCTTTGAAGACATCGTACCAATGAATTTTTTCATACACTTGAAAGTCCGGAACTTCTGCGGAGCAACCGTCACACAGTCACCTTTCTAGTAAATCAGCTTCGTCAGCAGCGGGCGATCCTTCATGGGGACAGTCATGTTGGGTGTCTCGGACGTAAAGTCTGTTGGTGCTCATGTTCTGACGCTCACAGCGCCTTGTGACCGAGCGAGGTGGCGCAGTGGTTAAACACTGGACTCGCATTCGGGAGGACAACGGTTCAATCCCGTGTCCGGCCATCCTGATTTAGGTTTTCCGTGATTTCCCTAAATCGCTCCAGGCAAATGCCGGGATGGTTCCTTTGAAAGGGCACGGCCGACTTCCTTCCCAGTCCTTCCCTAATCCGATGAGACCGATGAGCTCGCTGTCTGGTTTCCTTCCCCAAACAACCCAACAGCGCCTTGTAATGGCCAAATTTTCGTAATTTTTGTTGTTGTTTTTCTTTTGTTCCGTGACGTTCCCTCCTGCAGCAATAGTATTGCTGTTCAAATTCGACTTTGTCTTGAGCAGTGGTTCTCTTTCTACAGCATTTTGAAACTGTAAGTTTAATTATGCACACCCTATAGATACACGGTTTGGGAGACGATCTGAACAGTCCTCTTAGATGGTTTGTAGATTATGCTGTCATTTACCTTCTAGTAAAGTCATCAGAACCAATTCCAAAATGATTTACATAAGATATCTGTATGATGTTAAAAGTGCCAAATAGCTCTGAACAATGACAACTGTCAAGTCATCTACAAGGCAACTAACGTGGATCTGTTAAATTTCGGTTACACTGTAAATCACACAAATCTGAAAGCCCTCAATTCAACAAAATACAGTATCTAGGTATTAAAATAACGAACAATTTTAATTGGAACGATCACATAAAAAATGTTGTGGGAAATGTGAACCAATGACTGCCTTTCATTGACAGACCGGAAGATGCAACAGGTCTTCTAAAGAGACTGCCTACACTACGCTTGTCCGTCCTCTTCTCGGCTACTCCTGTGTGGTACGGGATCCTTACCAGATAGGATTGACGGAGGACATCAAAGAAGTTCAAAGAGAGGCAGCTCGTTTTGTATTATCGCGAAACAGGGAAGCGTGTCTCGGGTATGATACGCCAATTGCTGTGGTAGTTTTATGACAATGGCACTATTCGTTGCGCTTAGATCTTTTCCCTAAATTATATTCGCCAACTTTCTCCTCCGACTGCCTAACTATTCTGTTGCTGCTCACCCGTATAGGGAGAAATGATCTTCGCAATAAAATGAGAGAAATTAAAGCTCACACGGGAAGGTTTAAACGCTCGTTTCTCCCGCGCGCTCTTGGAGAATGGAACGATAGAAAAATGGTCTGAAATTGTTTCGGTGAACCCTCTGCCAGGAACTTTAGTGTGAATTACCGAGTAGACATGCAGATGCATATAGATCTTGATGTATTAATTTAAAATACCTTTTGTATGTGTCTGAGAAGCCAACATGGCGTCGTTTCCTACGAGTGGAAAGTGTTCTGACTGTAGAGGTGCCACGTGCGTATGTTAATAAGAATTTTCCGAACATCCGATCACGACATCAAATTCTGTCGAAAGCGATCATTCACAAATAGCATAAAACTACCAAGTGATCTTAGCTGCACGAGATGTTCCTATTCACTGAAAACGTCTGGTCATGGGTTGCCGAGGCACTGACGTGCCACTATTATCCAGCGACATCGATTGATGAACTCTAGCACGTAGATGAACCAGCGTGTAATGATGTTCCCGTTCCTGTCATCTAATCTCGTTTCGACTTGATCCCCAGCCGGTTTAGAGCTAACGTTGTTGCCACATTTATGTACTAAATTTCGCACCATGCACACCCCCAAACTACACTCCCGGAAATTGAAATAAGAACACCGTGAATTCATTGTCCCAGGAAGGGGAAACTTTATTGATACATTCCTGGGGTCAGATACATCACATGATCACACTGACAGAACCACAGGCACATAGACACAGGCAACAGAGCATGCACAATGTCGGCACTAGTACAGTGTATATCCACCTTTCGCAGCAATGCAGGCTCCTATTCTCCCATGGAGACGATCGTAGAGATGCTGGATGTAGTCCTGTGGAACGGCTTGCCATGCCATTTCCACCTGGCGCCTCAGTTGGACCAGCGTTCGTGCTGGACGTGCAGACCGCGTGAGACGACGCTTCATCCAGTCCCAAACATGCTCAATGGGGGACAGATCCGGAGATCTTGCTGGCCAGGGTAGTTGACTTACACTTTCTAGAGCACGTTGGGTGGCACGGGATACATGCGGACGTGCACTGTCCTGTTGGAACAGCAAGTTCCCTTGCCGGTCTAGGAATGGTAGAACGATGGGTTCGATGACGGTTTGGATGTACCGTGCACTATTCAGTGTCCCTTCGACGATCACCAGTGGTGTACGGCCAGTGTAGGAGATCGCTCCCCACACCATGATGCCGGGTGTTGGCCCTGTGTGCCTCGGTCGTATGCAGTCCTGATTGTGGCGCTCACCTGCACGGCGCCAAACACGCATACGACCATCATTGGCACCAAGGCAGAAGCGACTCTCATCGCTGAAGACGACACGTCTCCATTCGTCCCTCCATTCACGCCTGTCGCGACACCACTGGAGGCGGGCTGCACGATGTTGGGGCGTGAGCGGAAGACGGCCTAACGGTGTGCGGGACCGTAGCCCAGCTTCATGGAGACGGTTGCGAATGGTCCTCGCCGATACTCCAGGAGCAACAGTGTCCCTAATTTGCTGGGAAGTGGCGGTGCGGTCCCCTACGGCACTGCGTAGGATCCTACGGTCTTGGCGTGCATCCGTGCGTCGCTGCGGTCCGGTCCCAGGTCGACGGGCACGTGCACCTTCCGCCGACCACTGGCGACAACATCGATGTACTGTGGAGACCTCACGCCCCACATGTTGAGCAATTCGGCGGTACGTCCACCCGGCCTCCCGCATGCCCACTATACGCCCTCGCTCAGAGTCCGTAAACTGCACATACGGTTCACGTCCACGCTGTCGCGGCATGCTACCAGTGTTAAAGACTGCGATGGAGCTCCGTATGCCACGGAAAACTGGCTGACACTGACGGCGGCGGTGCACAAATGCTGCGCAGCTAGCGCCATTCGACGGCCAACACCGCGGTTCCTGGTGTGTCCGCTGTGCCGTGCGTGTGAGCATTGCTTGTACAGCCCTCTCGCAGTGTCCGGAGCAAGTATGGTGGGTCTGACACACCGGTGTCAATGTGTTCTTTTTTCCATTTCCAGGAGTGTATTTACAAATTTATTCATGTATTTTTGCTGCGATGCTGTGTAGTCAAAATAGGTAAAGGTTCGTTATTCGCTATCCTTCGTGGTGTTCCAGCTTCAGTGGGCAGCGGTGTAAATTTTTTCCGATGTTTTACTATGAGACTCCGTGCATGTGAGATGTTACCCTGATACAGGAGACTAATTCAGTCCACAGACCTTTAATGAGTAACATGATTGATATAAGGTTCTAGCTGTAGATACTGAAGTGAAGGTTTGGGCACAGAATATTTTTAATGAGAGTGGAAAATGTGGAACAGAAATTTTTTTGGATTTATTCAGTTAAAAGGTAATTATTCCAAACATATCATGAATGAATACGAAATAATACGTAAACTGTTTCTGTAAACTTTTACTAGTGATATTTTAATCTATAGCATTACTTGAACTAGCAAGGAACATTCTCATCTGACGCTAATAACAGTCTGAAAATTATCTCCGAATCTTGTTAACGCTAACCAAAAATAGTGAGTGTGCCTCTGATATTTCTTGAGAGACTTATACATTCACTACACCAATGCTAGGCCTGAGACAGGTGTTCATACCTATTCCTGCAAGTGTGGATCAAGAAAAGTCCTATCAAGCCAGTGCTGCTAATTATGCTTACCGTAATTATTCACCAACAATCACGCAGATGATTATATCCATCGTAATTATTCACCAACACTCATGCAGAGTGCCGTCATCATATGTCTGGCTCTGCAGAAGAGGACGATTGTCGCGCTGACACAGTACCAACTATGGAAGCCCTTCGTCTGCCAAGATGCGCGCCACTCTCCATCTTCGATGTACGCAAGTGGCACGCAGAAGACGCGCACAGCCCCATGGTGCCTCGTCAACTCTGATTACCAGATGTGCACAAGATGCACACTCCTTGCCTCTCCAGCGACTCTTGTAATTTCTAGCTCAATCTTAGGTTCTGTTATTTCTTCCTCCATACGGGACATGCCTGCCAATACTGGAAAACGCTTAAACGTCTAACCAACAGCGTGGTTCCTTCAAGCGCATAAAGTCCCGCCAAGACAATATCTCACGATAAAATGGTGACCACATTACAGTACCCCCTTACGCTTCTAAAAAGGTGTCCCTTCAGCTCCATCTCTGTGATATGGCGTGTTTTCGCGTTCAGCAACTAGCCGCGCATCATACGATCTCTGAAACTAGGAAGCTGTCCATGAGGTTAGGCCATTATTTTCTACAAACTGTGTTTCTTTTAAAACGTGCAAGATACTTATCTTCAAAGAGCTCTCCCCAAAATGTGAGAAAGCGCCGCTGACCTCTTGCCTCCTGGCTTCAGTTCGGCTACTGGGCAGGGCTCGGTTGTAAAATACAGAATAGCCTGCTATCGTCCACGGTTGATCCCGGCGTCCCGACTTCTGTAGAGAGAACACCTGAGGCTCCAGTCTTAGATGATGGTAAGGGGCCGCCATTTTCGATGCATTCTCTGCTCTGCCTGTCCCAAACCCAGTGCATCGTACCTTCTTATGAACACAGAAATCATCCAAAAACTAGGGAGACCAGCACCATGGTAAATGTAAAGAAATGAAGCTAGAAAGAGCTCAGTACGGACAATTACTGTAATTCGATATACTTTAATAACATATTGCTGCTGAAATCTACACCGTTAGTACACACCAATAACAGAATCACCTTCATATTAATGGAAATATGCATGCCAATTTGCTTGCTGTGTTTCACCCTGATGGAGATGCAGACGTTTAGTCATCCTTTCAAGTACGAAATGATTAGCACAGCCGTGATGTTAGTCTACTATCGGAATATTGTCACTGCAGAGATTCCAGTGTTTCAAAACATTTTCCCTTCACCCAAAAGCCGATCATCATCCATCTTTTAAATAATTCAGATATATGAATTCTTTCACCTGAGACAGCAACAAGTGATATTTATCGTGACTTCTTTGATTCAGTTTATTTTCCTTCTTGCCTAAGAGGAACGACGAATCGTATAACGAGAAACATGCATTGCTAATCTCACATTTGAAAGGTGACCGCATTTGAATTACACTACAGTCTACAAGCACATTGCTACAAACACAGAACTTCCCAATGGTTGAGTGACACTGTCTCTCACAAGGTCATTTTGCAATATGTATAGCTAGGAACCAGAGCCTGTCTTAGTGCGAGGATTTTCAAGGCATTCAAGTAGCGCTAACTGATCACGTGCCGGCGTGTGATGAAGAAGGGTGTGATTGTGTGATCAGTAACTTCACTTAGATAACAGCTGCTCCAGAGACAAATCGCAGTTCGCAGATTCCGTGACTGGTGCTAACAGCCGGATGCGACCTACAAATTAAGTTTGTTATTCGGCGATTATACGCCTATAAATATAGCTGCTGCCAATCCACCCTCCACTCAGTGCATTGATAGGCCCGATGAATATTGACGTATCAGTGATTCGAGATCGATTTGCAGCACGGACTGTGAGCTATTGTATTCAAATCGAGGAAGCTTTATGTTTCAGTGAGAAAACTGTACGTATAGCCGACTACACATCGTTTATAATTTTTAAGAAAAGAAGTTTCCACTTTTGCAGAATACCGCTGAAATCCCCAGGAATAGGAGAAGGAATGGAACTCCTCGTGGAAGGCTAAGTCTCGGTTATGGCATCTTTCATTGTTTCTCAAAATTTGAATTTAGTTTTTTAAGGAGATAATCACAATTGAAAAAGGGCTAATTTTCCCCAGAGATTTCGAGCAATTGTGAAACAGTTAATGCCACCACAAGTTCAAATATTTTGCTTCAAAATATAATTTCAATTTTTTAAAGGGGAGCACAAAAAAATTAAAATTCTTAGCTGAAGCAGTGCTGAATGATTAATTAGAACAATTACAGAACTGACATATAAGGTTCTGGACAAATATTCAATACTGATCAGCTTGCGAATTTAACGGACCAAACAGTTAAGAAACTTTACAATTGTATTTAAAGCAATACCAAGACAGCAGTGGGCCCGAAACAATTCCAGAACAACAGCCCTTAAGAAAGATCTCTTTTAAGGGAATGAACTGATCAGCAAAAACACAAGCAAGGGGTTAAACAAAATCTCGGTACACGAGCCACTGAGTAACATGCGGGTAAAGGTTACTGAAGGGAAGCCAGACTCGACTTAGCTGACGAAGTGGTGTGAAAGGTGCCCGCAGAGGTAAGAGGCGGTGTCAGACCTCGCGCTGCCCAACAAACAGCATGCCGGGGTTCGCACCGCGCCGAGCAGACGCACTCGGCAATCACACAGCCACTCATTCTAGTACCGGATGCTCCCAGGCGCCACAACTGAGGCGAATAACGCTGTCAGGTAGGAAAGAGGGCAACGAAGGAATCGCCTAAGCAAGACAGGTCAAAATCAATCACACAGGCACAATAACCCTTCACCAAAGGCAGCGCAAGATCAATAAAGCCTCTTCAAGTAGCTGTAATTAAACGACATTTTCTTAACAACAACATAAATCAACTTACTGCCCACTAGGTTAGAATTTGAGAATCGATTAACTTGTGTATTAAACAAATTCATTCAGTAAAAGCTCTAAAAAAGACAAACCAAATTTAATACAATTTGCAACACCAATTAATTAAACCGAAAGTTGTTTTATTTTCAATTACTTTCCCTCCCCAAGATTTTTGGGTGTTGAGGCATGAATGTAAGGCCCTAGACGGGTGCAGACACATTCGAAACGCCAGTCAAGACTTTACCTCAGAATCAGACAGGGCCATGGCGAACAAGTAACCAATTTCTCCCTATTTACAGCCACAATAAATTCATTTAGGATGTGGCCAGGCCACGCATCTAAAACATAACTAAAATCAGTACATATTAAAACATGAACATATATTAAATGAATAACCCGGACTAAGCACAAATGAGCAGAAACTTGTATGATACTAGTACCCAGCGAGGAGAAAGTATTAAACAATAGTGACGTGCCCCGAAATCTGTAGCTCAGTACACTAGTCTGATATACTCTGTGAGGTCACTATGAAGGGCATATATCACGACTCGCACATGCACTTTTACAAATTATTTTGTTAAGAGCGACAAAGACTTTAAATTGGGGTGCCATTACAAATGGAAAAACTGAAGGCTATATTGAAACAAATACACTCACAGTAACAGTAATAAAATGCCGGACAGCAAAATGACACAAGAGGAAGGCAGAGTGGCGCGCCAAAAACTACTCACCGTTCAGCAACCATGTGATTGAGCGTCTCCCAAATGCACGAGGGAGCTGTAGACTCTCGCAGAAGGCGCACAGTGACCACGTTAATGCAGCATAAAAAGCCAACAATGTGGTGGGCTGATCCATTTAGACTATGAATGGAATGCACCAGAGAAACACCTGTCCCCATAGATCAACCTACCACCGCAAGGCTTCCCGTGTACGAAGCAACACACGGGCACCTCCTCCTCGTGCCCAAGCGGTCGTCTCTTCCTCTCTCCCTCTCCTCGGAGTGACCACTCTTGCCCTCGATTCAGAGATCACTGCAAAACTCGCAACGGCGCTCCAGAACGGTGAAGTCGCGCCAATAGACCGTGAAGCAGATGTCGATACGAGTCAGCATGGTTCAACTGTAATATAACACTGCCGGTGATGTGTAACTATAGTAGACAAAAAGTAAGTTACTTCCAAGAACCATGTAGACAATGCAGTACAGAGTTTAAAACAATCTCTAGCCTTGATAATGACTTCAGTTCGGAGAGAAAGAGAGCCCAGAAGTTTCTTTGTGTACGCCATATCCAGATGAACCCACTCATTGACGATTAGATCCCTCAGAGCTATCTACCCAAATGCTGGAATAATGATTGCTACGTTTCCATTGTTCGAAAGAGACGCAGACATTATCTAATGGATTAAGGTACAGGAGGGTGTCTGAAAGCTCATCAAACCAGTGACGTATTCGTGTTGCCCTGCAATCACTGCTGTTATGATCTTAGAAGACAACTATGCTCATCTAGAAGATACAGAATAAATGACAACATTGAATCACTGCAAATGATTAAACGAACATCCCCGCTCATATTCACGGTACCTTGAGTACATGGACCCAAGTGATGGCAAGAGAAACACGCACGACCTGAGATATGCTCTTCACACACACTGCGGGTTAAAAGCCCTTCGAGACGGACCAGCATTCTTTGGCGACAGCAATTTTTGTCCGTTTCCAACTTAATTATTAGTGACTGGGGGTGACAACCGTATCCGGCTCCTGCCGGTTCGGATCTTTTCATGACCATCATTCTTGTTACGTGATACGAACTGCGACTGGTATCCCGATTAGTTGTTGACAAGTCGCACTGTTCTCGTTAATGCGTTAGTGAATAAAAGACAGCAGAAGAAAAGCTGAAGTTTTAAATTGCCCGTTTAAGACATCGTGGTAACATTAAGAGTGCAACGGGAATTCCACTGTTAAATGCAGAGGAGAGAGCAGATAGGTGGAAAGAATACATTGAAAGCCTCTATGAGGGTGAAGATTTGTCTGATGTGATAGAAGAAGAAACAGGAGTCGATTTAGAAGAGATAAGGGATCCAGTATTAGAATCGGAATTTAAAACAGCTTTGGAGGACTTACGGTCAAATAAGGCAGAAGGGATAGATAACATTCCATCAGAATTTCTAAAATCATTGGGGAAGTGGCAACAAAACGACTCTCCACGTTGGTGTGTAGAATATATGAGTCTGGCCATATACCATCTGACTTTCGGAAAAGCATCATCCACACAATTCCGAAGAGCTGACAAGTGCGAGAATTATCGCACAATCAGCTTAACAGCTCATGCATCGAAGCTGCTTACAAGAGTAATATACAGAAGAATTGAAAAGAAAATTGAGAATGTGCTAGGTGACGATCAGTTTGGCTTTAGGAAAAGGAAAGGGACGAGAGAGGCAATTCTGACGTTACGGCTAATAATGGAAGCGAGGCTAAAGAAAAATCAAGACACTTTCATAGGATTTGTCGACCTGGAAAAAGCGTTCGACAATATAAAATGGTGCAAGCTGTTCGAGATTCTGAAAAAAGTAGGGGTAAGCTATAGGGAGAGACGGGTCATATACAATATGTACAACAACCAAGAGAGAATAATAAGACTGGACGATCAAGGACGAAGTGCGCGTATTAAGAAGGGTGTAAGACTAGGCTGTAGCCTTTCGCCCCTACTCTTCAATCTGTACATCGAGGAAGCAATGATGGAAATAAAAGAAAGGTTCAGGAGTGGAATTAAAATACAAGGTGAAAGGATATCAATGACACGATTCGCTGATGACATTGCTATCCTGAGTGAAAGTGAAGAAGAATTAAATGATCTGCTGAACGGAATGAACAGTCTAATGAGTACACAGTATGGTTTGAGAGTAAATCGGGGAAACACGAAGGTAATGAGAAGTAGTAGAAATGAGAACAGCGAGAAACTTAACATCAGGATTGATGGTCACGAAGTCAATGAAGTTAAGGAATTCTGCTACCTAGGCAGTAAAATAACCAATGACGGACGGAGCAAGGAGGACATGAAAAGCAGACTCGCTATGGCAAAAAAAGCCATTTCTGACCAAGAGAAGTCTACTAATATCAAATACCGGCCTTAATTTGAGGAAGAAATTTCTGAGGATGTACGTCTGGAGTACAGAATTGTGTGGCAGTGAAACATGGACTGTGGGAAAACCGGAACAGAAGAGAATCGAAGCATTTGAGATGTGGTGCTATAGACGAATGTTGAAAATTAGGTGGACTGATAAGTTAAGGAATGAGGAGGTTCTACGCAGAATCGGAGAGGAAAGGAATATGTGGAAAACACTGATAAGGAGAAGGGACAGGATGATAGGACATCTGATAAGACATGAGGGAATGACTTCCATGTCACTAGAGGGAGCTGTAGAGGGCAAAAACTGTAGAGGAAGACAGAGATTGGAATACGTTAAGCAAATAATTGAGATGAAGAGGTTAGCACAGGAAAGGGCCGCATCAAACCAGTCAGTAGACTGATGACCAAAAAAAAAAAAAAAAACAAAAAAGAAATCGTTCACGCTGGAGGACAGTACGAACATACCGTCGTTTCACTGGAGCACAGACTCCCGCGTGGATGTCACGGAAACAAGCATCTGTGTCGTACAGAAGCAACTGAAAGAGTTGAAAACAAATAACGCCTCAGATCCCGATGAAATCCGTGTTCGGTTTTACAGAGACTACTCAGTGGGATTGGCCCCTTACTTAGCTTGCAATTATCGCCAATTCCTCGCTAGCCTAAAGTTCGAAGCGACGTCAAAATTGTGCGTGTGACTCCCGTATATAAGCAGGACAAACGAACGGACCCGCATAATTACAGACCAATATTCTGAACAGTTCTTGAACACTTTTTGTGTTCGTATATAATTTACTATATTCCTTCGAACCGAAAAGCTTCTGTCCATAAATCAGCACGGATTTAGAAAACATTGCTCTTGAGAAGCTCAGCTTGCCTTTTTCTCGCACGACATCTTACGAACCATGGGTGGAGGTTCAAATGGCTCTGAGCACTATGGGACTCAACTGCTGTGGTCATAAGTCGCCTAGAACTTAGAACTACTTAAACCTAACTAACCTAAGGACAGCACACAACACCCAGCCATCACGAGGCAGAGAAAATCCCTGACCCCGCCGGGAATCGAACCCGGGAACCCGGGCGTGGGAAGCGAGAACGCTACCGCACGACCACGAGATGCGGGCATGGGTGGAGGGTAACAGCACATTGCATATTCCTAGATTTCCGGAAGGCATTTGACGCGGTGTCCCACTCCGGACTATTGATGAACGCCCAGATATGTGAGTAGTTAGAAGACTTTTTAAGTAATAGAACTCGGTACGTTCTCCTCGACGGCGAGTGTTCGTCAGGAACAAGGGTATCGTCAGGAGTACCCTAGGGAAGTGTGATGCGACCACTCTTATTCTCTGTATACATAAATGATCCAACAGATATGGTAAGTAGCAATTTACGGCTGTTTGCTGATGATGCTGTGGTATACGGGAAGGTGTCACCGTCGATTAACTGTAGGAATATACAAGATGACTTAGACAAAACTTGTAGTTGGTGTGTTGATTGCAACTTTCTCTAAATGTAGAAAAATGTAAGTTAATGCGGATGAGGAGGAAAAATAATCCGGTAATTTTCGAATACAGCATTAGCAGGAAGCTTCTTGACACAGTCACTTCGATTAAACATCTAGACGTAACGCTGCAAAGCGATATGAAATAGAACGAGTACGCCAGGTTGGAAGTAGGGAAGGTGAATGCTCGAATTAATGTGACTGGGAGAATTTTGAGAAAGTGTAGTTCATCTATAAAGGAGACAGCGTATAGAGTGTTTGGGATCCCCACCAGGTCAAATTATAGAAAGAAACAGAATCATTTGAGAGGCAGGGTGCTAGACTTGTGATCGGTAGTTTCGATCAGCACGCAGGTATAAGTATTATGGAGATGTTTCAGGAACTCAAATGGGAATCCCTGGAGTCTCTGCGAGGCAGTATTGCGGAAATTTAGGGAATCGCCATTTGAGACCGACTGCAGAACGATTCTACCTCCACCAACGTATATTTCGATTAAGGACTACGAAGATAAGATACAATACCGTAGATCAGAGTCACATGGAGACGTAGAGATAGTCGTTTCTCCCACGTTCTGTTTGCGAGTGGAACGAGAAAGGAAATTGCTGCTAGTGGTTCAGTGTACCATCCGCCAAGCGCCGTACGTAGATTTTGATGTAGACGCCAGCCAGGAAGCAAATGACAGGAATGTCACGTTCGCTGTTATCAGTCCATTTCTCCTCGAAGGGGCGGCAGTAATCTTACAGCCAGTGCGACGAACGTAAATTTGGCTTTGAGCATGAAACCAAGGGGAAACGCTTCACACGCTTCCTGATACAACGTACAAATAAGTTTAGACAGTTTCTAAGGTTGGTACCGCTTCTTAACAACCTTCTACTATTGTTGCCGAAGCATACTCAGTGTACGGTACCAGCAGAAAAATTCTGTTGAGAAGATAATAAATTTCTCAAGTTTCATGGGAACGGGAAATCAGGATTCTTGCTGATATTCATGCTGAGAGTTACTTGCAGCGTCTCATGTGGGCAACTGGGACTAAGGCACGGTTGCAGCCACGCATCACCGATTAACTCCCGGAAACCGCAACTTCAGAATGCGCCGAGCGGGCCATGGGACCCACCCCTGGATGCCACCCAACTCTTGGGCAAAGTTTTGTCGTACACGGCAGTGACCACGGGCAGTTCCACAATCCTCTTCCTCGTGTGAAAACCTTTCGGCCACCACCCAACAATCTGTACTACCCTCTTTAATTTAAACAGAAACGCAACTAAATGCATTCAGAACAGTGAAACCATCTGTGTCAATCATGCTACAGTTTCTTCAATTTGCATACGTTTAAAAAAAAGTTTTTGAAACCATTCCTTCGACTAGAAATCTTTGTCAACAGACAGGATGCCTAATTACTCAACTATAAAACCAGTTTGGTGGTTTAAGACAAGATTAACGTTTTCTCTTGTAATCTTCGTTTCGTTTACACTTGCTATTACAACTAAATATGGAACCTAGCTCTATACGGGACACAGATCTGAACATCACGGAAAGACAGGCAAATAAGCTTGGAGTAACTAGTAATAACACGGGAAATTCGAGTCATTTATGACAACGTGTTTTTTCTTTTGTTTGTCAGTTTATTAAATAGTTAATTGGAAGTCTTTCATCATATACACCAATGAACTGTAAACATAACATGTAGTGGCTTGGAAAGCTATTTGTCTAAACGCTTTTATTTTGTTAGCACAAAGTTGTAATTTTATTTTTTATTATTTTTACCTTACTTCTCTTAGACGTTTCAGTAAAATCCATACAGCAGAATGTATATTATATAAAAAATATATGTAAACATTTTTTAACTTTTGGAGGAGGACTGCACTATATAGGCCAAAGACAATATTTGTTGTTGAATGAGTCGAGCAGTTGCTGTAAGTTGCTGACAGCGAGTTTGTAGTTTTAATACAGCTGTGTGCACTTGTGGTGTATAGAGAAAAACATGTGGCTTGGTATATGTGTGGGTCCGATGCATTGAGAAGATGCAGGAATACATTCATTGTCATGGGTTGTTAAACATAAAATCTCCATGGAGACGCTGAGGGGGAGAGAAAGGTACCAGACTGTATCTGAATTCATAAATGAATACGTATACGCGGACAAGTCGACCAATAAACTTCGTAGTGCGTAACACTCATTTTTTTCGATTTTGTTTCACTTTCATCAATTACACTGACTTCAGTAAAGTTCAGTTTTTAAATCGTTTCTTAAACCCATCATAATAAATTAAAAACCACTGTAAATAGTACGAAGGTAACGAAAATGGAAAGATACATTTGCTCCATTAATACTATTAGGCAGAGAAGTTTATGTTATTTTGCTTCAAAAATACTTCCCTATAATATCTCTTACTTAAAGGGGATTACCGTCAAAAATGTTCAAATGTGTGAATTCCTAAGACACCAAACTGCTGAGGTCATCGGTCCCTAGACTTACACACTACTTAAAATAACTTATATTAAGAACAACACGCACACACACACACACACACACACACACACACACACACACACACACACACACACACACATGCCCGAGGGAGGACTCGAACCTTTGGCGGGAGGGGCCACTCAATCCGTGACATGGCGCCCTAGACCGCACGGCCACTCCGCGCGCCGATTTCAGTCGCGTCAATGAACCTTACTAGTCGCACACTACATCTTGATATTTCAATAATTGTAGCATTATTTTCGTGCATGATCATAACATTAATAGTAACAGCAATAATAACAACTATAAAATTTTCAAATATTTGTGGTGTAAAAAGTCCACAACAAGCTGGGTCAACGAAGGAAAAAAAGCATTTAGAAAGAAACAATGTAAAAATAGAATATATAAACAGCAGTGAAGCCTTCTGGGAAAAAGTATTGAAAATGGAAGGATTCCAAGGCAGGGTAGCTAAAGAGACCGGTTCGGAATAAATACAGCGAACAGATGGAAGCATACTGGAAAAAATGAAAAGAACAAAGACCAAAGAACTGAAATTTGGACGTGGTCCTCAGATAGCCTATTCGTAGTAAAGAAGAGAAATAATAATTATATTAATAACAACAGACACTAATAATGGTAATAATAACTGACACTAATAATGAAAAAAGTTATTGCCACTAATAATAATTGTAATTTCAGTAAAGGCAAATAAGCATGGCATAAATTTGTTTATAACAAATTTGCATACATGTTTAATATAAAACAAGCGGAACGCATGTAGGAAGAGCTGAACATTGAAATGACAGTGACAGTGACTGTTATGAAAGAACAGAATTGAAATAAAAAACTGTACCAACACGGAGAAGGTAAAAGATGAGGAGGGGGGGGGGGAGGTACTGGCGAAAGTATCTGCAGACTAATATTTGGGTGGGGTGACTATTGTGATTGAAGGTGGGAAGCAATTTCATTTCTCGTATTTTTTAAGGAAGATTTTCTAAACGGCGGCTTCCTGATACACAAAATGATTTTGAGTACACGGCAGTGTTATCTGATAGTACAAAGAGAATTTTACTTTGTTGTGAGCGAGTATTTCTGTTGTGATGTTCAGACAGAAGTGTAAGAGTGGAAGATAAATAAGAGAGAGAACTGATCGGGAAGACGATAGACCAGAGTATGGTAGTCTCTACGCTCATCGGTGCGCAACCATGATAATTATTTGTAGGCAGAAGAGGTATGGTCAAAATAGCATGCGTTGCAAGCTTTCATCACCAGTTCTAGCCTGCTTGAGCTTTCGTACGAAAGTGCTTGGAGGAGTCTGTTGTAGAATAATGGAACATGTTTTGTGTTCTCGTATTATGACGTTCTTAGATAATACAAATCTCCTTCATCATAACCAACATGGATTCCGCAAACAGAGATCATGTGAAACTCAGCTCGCCCTATTTGCCCAAGAAATTCACAGTGCCGTAGACACTGGCGAGCAGATTGATGCCGTATTCCTGGACTTCAGGAAGGCATTTGATACGGTTCCGCACTTACGTTTAGTGAAAAAAATACGAGCTTACGGAATATCGGACCAGGTTTGTGATTGGATTCAGGATTTCCTAGAAGAAAGAACACAACATGTCATTCTTAACGGTTCAAAATCTGCAGATGTAGAGGTAATTTCGGGAGTTCCGCAGGGAAGCGTGATAGGACCTTTATTGTTTACAATATACATAAATGACTTAGTTGACAACATCGGTAGCTCCGTGAGGCTATTTGTAGATGACACGGTTGTCTACAAGAAAGTAGCAACATCAGAAGACTCGTACGTACTCCAGGAGGACCTGCAGAGGATTAATGCATGGTGCGACAGCTGGCAGCTTTCCCTAAACGTAGATAAATGTAATATAATGCGCATACATAGGGGCAGAAATCCATTCCAGTACGATTATGCCATAGGTGGTAAATCATTGGAAGCGGTAACGACCGTAAAATACTTAGGAGTTACTATCCGGAGCGATCTGAAGTGGAATGATCACATAAAACAAATAGTGGGAAAAGCAGGCGCCAGGTTGAGATTCATAGGAAGAATTCTAAGAAAATGTGACTCATCGACGAAAGAAGTAGCTTACAAAACGCTTGTTCGTCCGATTCTTGAGTATTGCTCATCAGTATGGGACCCTTACCAGGTTGGATTAATAGAAGAGATAGACATGATCCAGCGAAAAGCAGCGCGATTCGTCATGGGGACATTTAGTCAGCGCGAGAGCGTTACGGAGATGCTGAACAAGCTCCAGTGGCGGACACTTCAAGAAAGGCGTTACGCAATACGGAGAGGTTTATTATCGAAATTACGAGAGAGCACATTCCGGGAAGAGATGGGCAACATATTACTACCGCCCACATATATCTCGCGTAATGATCACAACGAAAAGATCCGAGAAATTAGAGCAAATACGGAGACTTACAAGCAGTCGTTCTTCCCACGCACAATTCGTGAATGGAACAGGGAAGGGGGGATCAGATAGTGGTACAATAAGTACCCTCCGCCACACACCGTAAGGTGGCTCGCGGAGTATAGATGTAGATGTAGATAGATTAGTCACTCTACGAACTTCTTTTTAAGCTCGAAAGAAAAGGCCTTTTTCTATTTCAATAGTGAATGAACTGACGATGACACCTTCTAATAGCTGCAGTTGTGTCAGTCTTAGTGAAGGTAGAGAATTAACTCCAAGTCATAATGAGATTTTCACTCTGCAACGGAGTGTACGCTGATATGAAACTTCCTGGCAGATGAAAACTGTGTGCCGGACCGAGACTCGAACTCGGGACCTTTGCCTTTTGCGGACAAGTGCTCTACCATCTGAGCTACCCAAGCACGACTCACACCTCGTCCTCACAGATTTACTTCCGCCAGTACCTCGTCTCCTACCTTCCAAACTTTACAGAAGCTCTCCTGCGAACCTTGCAAAACTAGCGCTCCTGAAAGAAAGGATATTGCGGAAACATGACTTAACCACAGCCTGGGGGATATTTACAGAATGAGATTTTCACTCTGCAGCGGAGTGTACGCTGATATTAAACTTCCTGGCCTTTTGTTAACCCCAAGTCCTTTGTAGATCAAGAAAACGTTATGTCTGTGCCATTCAAGGTTAAAGGCAAGCGAGAATCTCTGAACCGCATGGTAACAGTCTTTTATGAGAGACTAAGACTATTTGCGTTTTAGATGCGTCCAATTTCAAAGGTATGTTCTGCACGTACTCAGATAAGGAAGGTAGATGAGAGTTGACCAACCGAATGGCAGTTCACAAATTTGTTAAACTTTCACTTAAGTATAAGTGAAGGTCGTCAGCGCGTAGGTGATATTTGTAATCGGAGGCAGTGGTTGATACATCATTTACCTGTAATGAGAAAAGTAATGGGCCCAATACTGATCCTTGTAGGGCCCCTGGTGATAGGTATCTCCACTGCGATCTTCTAAGTACAATCATTACACACTATAGGCGGAATGTAAGGAAAGAGTAGAACCACCGTACAGTACTTGAAGAAAACTATCAGTATAATGAGTGCATAAATTGTGCATATCTTGGTGCATAACTTCGTAGCGTTTTTCCATAGGTTTAATAAACACAACAGTTACACATAATAGAGACGTTGGTCATTAATAATATATTCTCCTTCATTACTTACAACAAACTGCCAACACCGGGATAATTTTTCGATTCTGCGACCGTAGAAATCATGTGTTCTTGAGGTGAAAATCTCGTCGAGCCATATTCGGAGCACTTTTCATCCATAAACGAAGTTTCTTGAATGTTGTTCGAGAGAGAGCGACAAAGGTGAACATCTGACGGAACAAGATCATTTGAATAAGGTGGGTGTGGAATGACTGCCCAACCAAGCTCCTGTATCGTGCGTTTTGCCAGTCTAGCAGAATGCGGGCGGGCATCGTCGTGGAATAACTTCACTTCACGCGGTCTTCCTGGTTGATGTTCTTGAATGCGTCTGCAAGACATCTCACTTGTTGACAATACATGTCAGAAGTGATGCCCACACCTAGGGGAAGTAATTCATAATATACCACACCGTTGCATTTCCACCAGATGCATAACATTATCTTGCGTGAATGCGAAAAGATCTTTGTAAGGGGAGTTGCTGCTTTGTTTGGACTCAACCATTCCTTTTTTTTTTTTTTTTATTGATGTCAGCATAAAGACACGGATTCTCGTCATCAGTAACTATAGAGGATAGGAGTGGTTGGTGTTATTCAAGAACCAATTGACGACGAGCTATCACAAATCCACATATGACCTTCCGCTGATATTTGTGATTTTGGCTTGAAGCACATGGTACACGTGTACCCCATATTTGAACCTTCCCCATTGCATGTAAATGTCGCACGATGGTGGAAAGATGAGAGCTCATTAGATCTGCCAGTTCTCGGGTACACTGATATGGATTAAACGATTTTCATTACATTTGCCAGTTCTCTAGTATACGGACGTGGATTATTGTGGATTAATGAGTTTAAATGATTTTCATTAAACCATAAACATCTTCCTGAACCTGGAGAGTCATCAATGTCGAAACGATCCTCCTTAAAACCTCCGTGCTCTGTCCAGTGGCACAATCCCCATACACGGGGAAAATGTTTCTGATTGCATTCGCTGCTGTCACCTCTCTACTGAACTCAAATAGAAGATGTAACGTGTCAGGCAAATCCAACACCTTCCATGAAATATGTAAGGTGTCAGGCAAATCCAACACCTTCCATGAAAACCCTGACATGATAAGCAAATCCGGCAGTATGTCACATAGCTCCGAATAAATCCTGACATTAAATTAACCAAAGTAATACGATGAACGAGTGAGCAAATGGAATACCACAGACTAACACAAGAACACCTAAATGCATGTCTTACCTTCCCACCGTGAAACAGGCGCAGTTCCGAGGGAAGAAACGAGAACAGAAGCCGAGAGCAGAACCGTGTTAAGCTAGAAGGCCCTACGATGAGGGACGGACACCCACGTCGCCAGCCAACCACCAGGACCACCCCTCAGCCCATGTTAAAAGATAGAGCCCTCCAGAAGAACAGTATAGATCTTACAATAACACTAAAAGGGCCACACCAGCTGCAAGTTTTAGCGTGAGACTTTTTCGGGTCTCTGTTTCGTTGCAAACGTTGAAAACATTGCCCCACCACGAAAAGTATAACGTTTCTCATTGGATAGACAGAAATTTTGCAGGCGGAGCTTAAGCTTAACATTGAGACCCTGATTGGTCAGATGAAAACACAGCCAGATAGTTTTTTTTTAAACCAATTTCGGTACATTGTAGTAAGGAGAAGTTACGAGGGAGTTGCTTCCGAGATGGCGAGGTGCATGGAGCTGTGCCGTCCGCCGCCCCCTGACGAACACCGACAAGGTAATGAATGCACGCGATGCCGCATTTTTGAGCGCATAAGACTTCACTCAGAACTGCAGAAGTCTCATCTGTTACGTCCTCATGGTATTCACATTTGCTATGTAAGTTAAAATCTGAAATGCGATGATTTTTCTGTTGTATAATTATTGAGAAGCCACATCAGCCACTGTAATTTACGACAAGTTAGATAAGTAATTGAAGATACTTGAGGGTCACTGTAGACCGTTTTGATAGTTTTCTCTTTTGTGAAACTCAATTTAAAGCTAGATTATAGATGTGATATGGCATAGGTCATCCTTCGATCCATTGTAGAACTTGTAAACCCACTCAGGGAATATTCGTTCACATTTTTGTTGAACGCAGTTGGTTTTTATCATCCTGTATTAAAATATTTCCTTGATCAATAGTGCAATTTACAAACAATGTTTTGTGAGTAGAATAAAATTTCCAGTGGTAAACTTAACTGCTTTTTCGACGTTATTTTACCAGCTAACTAAAAATAGGAAAGCCTTGAACCCCTTCCACTAAATTTATTTAGTATTAAGATTCTTTTACAGGGAGTGCAGTGGAGCTGACGCTGAAATCATTAAGTATTTGGTTATATCATCGCTAGTCTCACTGAAGTCCTCTGAACTCTACATTTCATGTGTGGTCTGGCGTCTCCTTACCAGCAACAGGTCCCAGGTTCCAACTAGTCAATTCCCTAAAAAACACGCTCAGAGTGTCGTTGGGCGAAAGTGGTAGGGAGACACGACTTAGAAAAAACAGACACCACGCAGAAGGTTAGAAAGATCTGTCGGAAATCATCCGATTTCTGCACTAACATCTACAGCTTCACTCACTGTCTCCAAGAGACAAAATGAAAACGCACACACCAAAACAGCAACAGTGACCTACAAACAATAATTGGCAATCGATAAATAAACGCCTAACAAACGGAATACCAACATACAAAACAAAATCACTATGAACTTAAGCACCAAACTAAAGAAAGTCAAAGTCAACAGTGTGGTTTGCTGAAATCCAAAAAGCACATTGTAGTCACATGTTGTATAAGTGTAACCTGTTTCAATTCGCCTGTCATTTTTATGAGAGCGGTCGTCGTTGTGCGATTTTTCCGGACACGACTGGTATTGATCTAAAAGGTTATTTAATGTTAAGTATTTCGTATGCTGTTCGTGGACTATGTATTCTAAGTCTTGGATAATGCTGGCAGAATGCTGGCGGTCCTGTAATCGGAAGGCTGTTTGGCGGATTCCAAGTCGGATAATGGCTTTATGAGGACCTGCTTCCAGGCTGTTGGAATGATGCAGGAGGTCAGAAAATGTCTCAAAATAACCGTTATTTAGGGTAGTATTGAATACACGAGAAAACTGATCATTTGCACTGTTTTATTATCATGTCCTGCAGCCGTTGAACGAATACGTTCAAGTATATTAATGGCCGTTTTCTTTTGTAAGAATTACTGATACTTTAAAGGAGTTAATGGTTTGAGCACTTATACATTCTTCGAGTAAAGATGTCGGCGTGGCGAAATTCTCGTTTAAATCCTAGACAGGAAGTAGGGGCTTAGCTGCAGATTTAGGTTTGCCTATTCTTAGACCTCACAGATTTTTCCACAGGAAAAGTCAGTTAGCGAATGGGCACACCTGAGTTTTGTATTTCTGCGTTGTGCCATAAGGAAATGAAGGAAAATTAGATAGGTCACCGCTTGAAGAGGCAATGTATTTCAGTAAGGATTTAAAGGGTAGAGAAGGGAATCGGAAGGAGAGGAAGAAGATGATATCAGTTAGAAGGCAAGATGGAAAGTTATAGCTACGCGGAACGGAAACCCGAACTGAACCTGCTACAAGGCAGAATGTTCTGTCGCTGTATTCGACTGAGAAGCTGCATAGTCCTTCCCTCGCTTGAGGTATTTGTACCCCAGGGACAATGGCCAGCAGGTAGACACGTCCGAGGCCGCTTAACGGTACACTCGCGGCTTATGAGAGAACAGTGCAGAACTGAACCCCGGTCGGCCACCCGTCGTAAGCTAATGGTCTGAGCGGCATTATGCAGCTGATTGTCTTTGCGAAATGACAGACAGGAGCGGCTACATACACACTAGTTCACAGTTGACGCGGTACGAGTCCCGACAAAGGCGAGCATAGCTCTTGGGGAAGCGGCTCGTGAAGCTGTTTGTCTGACCGGCAGGCGACGCTTCAGCCTCTGCTATTGGCGAGATGTGAGGGGATAGGAAGCTGTCAGGCTGTCAAAAGGGCAGCAGGTAGTAGAAAGGCTTACTGCGAGTGGTTTTCCCCAGACGAGTGACCGCTACTGCTCCACACGTGGTGTGTGGGTGCTGCCACAGCCCAAACGGAAGAACCAAAGAATTCCTCGACAGCCAAACATGTAAATAAAGATACAGAACAGGCAATGGCACCGCATGAAAAAGTGAAACGAAGTGAAGAAGCACATCTAAACGCTCACTCCGTAGATATAGTAATACTTTAGATACTAACGATGAAATACACGACTGTATGTAGTTTATACAAAAACCAATCACTTCAAAATTTTTAAGCCAGACTAAAGAGGAAGTTGTGATGAAGCAAGCTGGGATAATTTCACTTCTCCTCTTGTTTTTCCATCTGCTCCTTAAATTCGTTATTTTTTTTTTTTTTTACCTTTTACTAATTATCAGTAACATACCTGAGTATAATATGCATTTTTATAAAAGAGAAAGATTGGTTCTCAGTTTAAAAAATATAACACAAGATCTAATTTTGTGCTTAGTTTTAGGTATGTAATTGATTTTCTAATTTGTTTCAACTATTCCTAGTTAGTATGTTTAGTTATATAGTGAAATCAGCAATTGCTACGTAACGTAAGGTCTTTTCTTCATGTATGAACAAATATAAATTCTGTACTAATAATAAACATTTGGAGGAACAACGAATAGTGTTCTTAAAGGTTCTATTTGGCTCTATTCGAAAACATGTAAGCAAAGCCAGCCCTTAATTAATTCCAAAGTGATTAACAGTTTTGTCAAAAATGTTGATTACATAAACAAATAATTCGTCTTAAGCCTTGTAGTAGAAGGAAATGTTAAAAAGAACCAATTTCTCGATGTAATCAGTTAATTTAATGAGTTAAGTTTTAACTGTGATTTCTGTAAATTTAAGGATACACGATACTTTTCAAGCGCAATATTATGTAAAAATCAACATCTATTTCTTTCAGGCACTGCTTATAATGTAGATGTTTTACAGATTTTTTGTTGATGTCAGGTAATACAGCAGATCCTCTAAACAAATTGGAAGCATTTAAAATATTTTTGACCCTCCTTAGGGTTATTAAATAAATTACAAAGAAATTGATTCAATTCTTTTTCCAAAATGCTTCCTCAAATTGAGGTAACATTTAATCCGAGGTTATACATTTGAAGGAGACCAAATTTTTACCAGATATGCATGACATGATGGCTAAGGTACCACACTTATTTAATTCCACCTATTATGTATAGTACAAGGATAAAAATATAACATCTTACATTTTAATTTTTATAATTTTTTCCTAATAAAAATGTTATTTTTTTTATAATTTAGTTGATTCGGCAATAAAGCTCAGTTCTGTTACATACGTACGGACTATTGCAAGCTACAGAAAAAATTAGAGCAACGCTTTATAAACTTTAGGAAATATTTGTACCTGAATTCTGAAAAATATAACTTGTGGGAAATTGTGAATGAAGACATGAATCCAATTAAACTGTGCCTCAGAACACTCCTGAAGCATAGTCTTCATAGTCTTCATCCTGCAGCATTTCTTCATCTTCAAGCTTCATCTTGGCATTCCTTTTAGCACTTCTTTGTTAACTTGAAGAGCGAATCTTTCATCTTCACGTACCCGTTGTCTGTCACACACAAGTAATTGATCTTCCACATTAGAGTCACATTAGAGCCACATTTTATGCCTAAATTTCTCAGGACCTCCAACCTTCCTATCGATCAATCATTGAAATATATCACTGCATCTAGTACACCAACTTTTAACGTATTTAGTCTCAGAAAAACATCTTTCCCATATGCAATGGTTGAAACTTTCATTTGTATTCTGACTGCCCCATGAAGACATCTACTAAGTAAACCAGGGTCACGTAGGTCTCTGAAAATTGGTTCTATTTCATTTATAACAGGCTCAGGAAGATAATGCTTATGATGGTACGTTTTACCACTTTCTTTTGCTTTTTGGTTACAACACCAAGAATCTGCTCCTTTAGGGCAAAGTCTGTGAACAGGGTGGTCATCTGCACAAATTATGAAAGTAGGTGGCCCATACAGCTTCTCTTATTGCTGTAACATCAATCGGCGGTGCAGTTCGTCTAATGGCCTGTCCATAATAGCTATGAAGAAGGTCTATTTCAGTTTCTGTCAATCTGTCTGGGCCAGACAGAGACTTTCCATCAGACAGCAACTTTCCTTTCATTTTTCTTCGTATCTTCCTTAATGTAGCACCCATCCTCTTTTGCACATGTCCACAACTCCAGTTTTGCTACCAAGGTATCACCATAAACATTGAACTCATTAATTTTATTGAAAGTTTTAGAGTGTCCATCGCCTATGTACTTCGTATATCTAAGGTTATAAAGGGACACCGACCTCTGATATATTTTTAGAGTTCCATTACACACCATACCTCCACTGTAACCATCATAATTCTTAGAACACTGATGATCAATATGTCCTTCAGTGTTACAATGGTAGGTGTGACAGTAGTTAGATAAGCACTGAACTTCAAGAACTTTTCCATTCTCCAGAGAAGTAAGACTTGCAACACCATTCAAGGAACGATGTCCTCGAAGTTGCCATGTCCCATCAAGTGCAACAGCAACGTCCCTGTTCCCACTAATATTCACTGTTTCTTGTATTGCACGTTTCATAGATGCTTTAGACACAACCGTCAAGGCATGAAAGAGTATTTTTATGTTCTGGCTGAACCTACAGGGAGGAGGAGGAAGATCCATTAAACCAAAAACGTTTGAGCAACCTTTTTCCCTTTTCCTATTGCACGCAATAACTTCAAATTCACATAATATGAATAATGCACAATGCTCGAAGTAATTTTCGAGGTAGATTTATTACAGGATCTACACAGAAAAACTAGTTTTGACGCTAAACCCTCCCTGCTTCTTCGTTGTTCAGTTATTTCCAGGCAGCCTAAACCATCACATTGTTTACATTTCGCCACTTCCTTTATCACAGAAGATAAGATGCCCACATGAACAACAAAAAATCCATTACAAACAGTGTCATTGTTAACACAAAAATTTGAATCCCCAGAAGGTGTGCCATGTGGGAGTTTCTTTCCTGAAGAACTGATACATAGGTTACTTTAAACAGTGTGGCTTGCTTTGTTTGTGAACTGGTTACCCCAGAATTTCCTTCTACTGAATTTCTTGATGCTTGGCATAGTTCGTATTTATTGCACACTAAAAGAATATGTACTTCTACAAATATATGCAGCACTTAGGCAACAAAGGTTCAGTAACACCTAACAAACTGCTTCAGGGAAATAAAAGCAATGATAATCATTTACAGATACTAGAAAGCTGCACTGTTACCAAATAAACGAAATAACATATGCATAATCGCCGGAGACAGAAAGCTCACAGTTATTTTCGAAATAATACTGGTTTCCGTAACAGAAATAAAGGGGGTGTGGGAGCATACATGACCGTAACTTTAAAATTTGATATATACAGATCATTTTTCATTTGAAACCCCATAATGTAAATGTAAATGTAATCAGGAAAGAATATAGAATTTAATAAAGTCATAAAAATTTTGATTTTTCTCCATTTGTAAGTACCCTGTATCCTTAATTTCAAAGAATGTGTAGTTTCAGCACCTACTATTGAGATGATATGTAAGGGCCCGATTTTTCGTGACGAGACAGTCAGTCCGTGGCCGAGTTTCAGACGAGAAACATGTGTTTGTTAGAATTACAACAATGCATCAGATTAACTGTGAAATAATTGTTACACAATAAGGCCACGTGTTAATGCCAGTGTCTGTTCCATATGTACCTGTTTATTGTTCAAGAAATGTGAACTATGTGGTTAGGCTTTTCCTGCTCGTAGATGTTCAACAAGAAACTATTGTAGCAGTATGTGGATGTTTGCCTGGAACCTATTAATGAGGCTTATCGAAAGTTCACTGGCTATGTAAGTGTGTAATACTGGGGGTTGTGATCAGTGAAGGAAAAATACTGTGAAACGCAACTGTGCATCAGTCTGCAGCATCATTTACCGTAGACAGTAGCTGCACTTCCACAACCCATTTTTCAGCCAGTCTAGCAACACAGAACATCGACACCGAGGACAACAAACGAAGAAATAAAGAAAGCACGCGAGCGTCATCACAAAGTGTTAACAGATACCAGTCTAACAGCACTTCCAAGAAACAGAATTTCTACTAAGCTAAACAATTTCAGCTATGAGGTGCAATGCTGATTTTCAGGGTTCAAAAACACGTTTCGGTGCAAAATAAATTTTACAACAGTAAATATAGCAACAGTATCAGATAATAGACTAGAATAACAATCTGCAGGCATCTGAATTTAAATTTGTTTTAATATAACTAACATAAACGAAAGGCTACAAAATCTCTCAACGCAATTTTAATGAAGGAACAATCAGGTTTTCGAAAGGGAAAATCTTGCATATTCGACGTTTCCACTCTGAGACAGGTAATTCAAAAGAGACGAAAATTTATTCCGGAAATTCATCTAGAATTTGTGGTTACGGAAAAGCGTTTGCCAGAACTCACAGAGATAAGATATGGGCAACAATGGAGAAAGAGGAATCCCTATATATGAACGCCAGAATTAGAACTGACACAGATAAGGAGACAAAATCTGAAATACCAACAGATCATGTAGTAATACTAGGATTTAGTCTGTCACCAACATTATTCCAGCTCTATTTGGGTTAAATGATCACAGAATGAAAAAGAGATAGAACATCGTAAGGCATAAATATCGGGACGAATAAACACATTAACACGATGTTATTGATGGACAATCAATTTGTGGTACAAGGCAACAAATAAATTTGCAAATGGTGTTACATAATCATCTAGTGGATATTACTTCCTACGAGAATTGGAGGGGAAATTTCAGAACAGCTTCGTGGAATTCGAAAAGTTATCCACAAGCGAATTTCGAACTTATACCGCAAAAATGGGGTTGGAATAATTTTGAGGGAAACACATGGAAAGTGTTGTTGTTGTGGTCTTCAGTCCTGAGACTGGTTTGATGCAGCTCTCCATGCTAATCTATCCTGTGCAAGCTTCTTCATCTCCCAGTACCTACTGCAACCTACATCCTAATCTGCTTAGTGTATTCATCTCTTGGTCTCCCTCTACGATTTTTACCCTCCACGCTGCTATCCAATACTAAATTGGTGATCCCTTGATGCCTCAGGACATGTCCTACCAACCGATCCCTTCTTCTAGTCAAGTTGTGCCACAAACTTCTCTTCTCCCCAATCCTATTCAATACCTCCTCATTAGTTACGTGATCTACCCACCTAATCTTCAACATTCTTCTGTAGCACCACATTTCGAAAGCTTCTATTCTCTTCTTGTCCAAACTATTTATTGTCCATGTTTCACTTCCATACAGGGCTACACTCCATACAAATACTTTCTGAAATGACTTCCTGACACTTAAATCTATACTCGATGTTAACAAATTTCTCTTCTTCAGAAACGTTTTCCTTGCCATTGCCAGTCTACAATATATATCCTCTCTACTTCGACCATCATTAGTTATTTTGCTCCCAAAATAGCAAAACTCGTTTACTACTTTAAGTGTCTCATTTCCCAATCTAATTCCCTCAGCATCACCAGACATAATTCGACTACATTCCATTATCCTCGTTTTGCTTTTGTAGATGTTCATCTTATATCCTCCTTTCAAGACATTGTCCATTCCGTTCAACTGCTCTTCCAAGACCTTTGCTGTCTCTGACAGAATTACAATGTCATCGGCGAACCTCAAAGTTTTTATTTCTTCTCCCTGGATTTTAATACATACTCCAAATTTTTCTTTTGTTTGCTTTACTGCTTGCTCAATATACAGATTGAATAACATCGGGGAGAGGCTACAACACTGTCTCACTCCCTTCCCAACCACTGCTTCCCTTTCATGCCCTTCGACTCTTATAACTGCCATCTGGTTTCTGTACAAATTGTAAATAGCATTTTGCTCCCTGTATTTTACCCGTGACACCTTCAGAATTTGAAAGAGAGTATTCCAGTCAACATTGTCAAAAGCTTTCTCTAAGTCTACAAATGCTAGGAACGTAGGTTTGCCTTTCCTTAATCTTTCTTCTAAGATAAGTCGTAGGGTCAGTATTGCCTCACGTGTTCCATTATTTCTACAGAATCCAAACTGATCTTCCCCGAGGTCGGCTTCTACCAGTTTTTCCATTCGTCTGTAAAGAATTCGCGTTAGTATTTTGCAGCCGTGACTTATTAAACTGATAGTTCGGTAATTTTCACATCTGTCAACCCCTGCTTTCTTTGGGATTGGAATTATTATATTCTTCTTGAAGTCTGAGGGTATTTCGCCTGTCTCGTACATCTTGCTCACCAGATGGTAGAGTTTTGTCAGGACTGGCTCTCCCAAGGCCGTTAGTAGTTCTAATGGAATGTTGTCTATTCCCGGGGCCTTGTTTCGACTCAGGACTTTCAGTGATCTGTCAAACTCTTCACGCAGTATTGTATCTCCCATTTCATCTTCATCTACATCCTCTTCCATTTCCATAATATTGTCTTCAAGTACATCGCCCTTGTATAGACCCTCTATATACTCCTTCTACCTTTCTGCTTCCCCCTCTTTGCTTAGAACTGGGTTTCCATCTGAGCTCTTGATATTCATACAAGTGGCTCTCTTTTCTCCAAAGGTCTCTTTAATTTTCCTGTAGGCAGGTTCTATCTTACCCCTAGTGAGATAAGCCTCTACATCCTTACATTTGTCCTCTAGCCATGCCTGCTTAGCCATTTTGTACTTCCCGTCGATCTCATTTTTGAGACGTTTGTATTCCTTTTTGCCTGCTTCATTTACTGAATTTTTATATTTTCTCCTTTCATCAATTAAATTCAATATTTCTTCTATTATCCAAGGATTTCTAATAGCCCTCGTCTTTTTACCTACTTGATCCTCTGCTGCCTTTGAAACGTCCCCTTTGAACAATTTATACAGGACTGTGCTTAAACTGACACACAATATTTTGTTAGCGCAACGCAATCTGACTTTCAAAATTCCCTACAAAAGAATGGCCCTGACTAACATTAAACTATACCTTTCACAAATCACTTACCTCACAAAAATCTTCGCTGCTCAAGCTACTGCAATACAGCGAGCGCCACTACTGCCAGCTAAATAAAAGATTCAAACTATGGAAGGCACTAACTACTGATAGGGATAGTTAGCAAATGAAAGATATTAATAGAGAACGAACAATGTATTTACCTTGATATCATCATATATAAATATAGCAGTTCATGACAAATTACAAACCTCCGCCATCTCTCTCCCCACATCCACCACTGCTGGCGGCTCACCTCCAACTGCGCAATGCTACGCGCTGTTCACAGCCAGCTGCCTAACACTACAATGGCGAGTATTACAACAGTGCAAAGCAGCCACAGACTGCACACAGCACAGCCAGTGATTTTCATACAGAGGTGGCGTTACCAATAGAAAAACCTAAACAGCCTACTTACATAGAGAAAACATAAACAGCCTACTTACATAGAGAAAACATAAACAGCCTACTTACATAGAGAAAACATAAACAGCCTACTTACACCTTCACTACTTCATCCCTCAAAGCTACCCATTCATCTTCTACTGTATTTCTTGCCCCCATTCCTGTCAATTGTTCCCTTATGCTGTCCCTGAAACTCTGTACAATATCTGGTTTAGTCAGTTTATCCAGGTCCCGTCTCCTTAAATTCCCACCTTTTTGCAATATCTTCAGTTTTAGTCTTCAGTTCATAACCAATAGATTGTGGTCAGAGTCCACATCTGCCCCTGGAAATGTCCTACAAATTAAAACCTGGTTCCTAAATCTCTGTGTTACCATTATATAATCTATCTGATACCTTTTAGTATCTCCAGGATTCTTCCATGTATTTTTTTTTTGTTTTTTTTTTTTGTTGTCATCAGTCTACTGACTGGTTTGATGCGGCTCACCACGAATTCCTTTCCTGTGCTAACCTCTTCATCTCAGAGTGGCACTTGCAACCTACATCCTCAATTATATGCTTCACGTATTCCAATCTCTGTCTTCCTCTACAGTTTTTGCCCTCTACAGCTTCCTCTAGTACCATGGAAGTCATTCCCTCATGTCTTAGCAGATGTCCTATCGTCCTGTCCCTTCTCCTTATCAGTGTTTTCCACATATTCCTTTCCTCTCCGATTCTGCGTAGAACCTCCTCATTCCTTACCTTAACAGTCCACCTAATTTTCAACATTCGTTTATAGCACCAAATCTCAAATGCTTCGATTCTCTTCTGTTCCGGTTTTCCCACAGTCCATGTTTCACTGCCATACAATGCTGTACTCCAGACGTACATCCTCAGCAATTTCTTCCTCAAATTAAGGCCAGTATTTGTATTAGTAGACTTCTCTTGGCCAGAAATGGCTTTTTTGCCATAGCGAGTCTGCTTTTGATGTCCTCCTTGCTCCGTCCGTCATTGGTTATTTTACTGCCTAGGTAGCAGAATTCCTTAACTTCATTGACTTCGTGACCATCAATCCTGATGTTAAGTTTCTCGCTGTTCTCATTTATACTACTTCTCATTACCTTCGTGTTTCCCCGATTTACTCTCAAACCATACTGTGTACTCATTAGACTGTTCATTCCGTTCAGCAGATCATTTAATTCTTCTTCACTTTCACTCAGGATAGCAATGTCATCAGCGAATCGTATCATTGATATCCTTTCACCTTGTATTTTAATTCCACTCCTGAACCTTTCTTTTATTTCCATCATTGCTTCCTCGATGTACAGATTGAAGAGTAGGGGCGAAAGGCTACAGCCCTGTCTTACACCCTTCTTAATACGAGCACTTCGTTCTTGATCGTCCACTCTTATTATTCCCTCTTGGTTGTTGTACATATTGTATATGACCCGTCTCTCCCTATAGCTTACCCCTACTTTTTTCAGAATCTCGAACAGCTTGCACCATTTTATATTGTCGAACGCTTTTTCCAGGTCAACAAATCCTATGAAAGTGTCTTGATTTTTCTTTAGCCTTGCTTCCATTATTAGCCGTAACGTCAGAATTGCCTCTCTCGTCCCTTTACTTTTCCTAAAGCCCAACTGATCGTCACCTAGCGCATTCTCAATTTTCTTTTCCATTCTTCTGTATATTATTCTTGTAAGCAGCTTCGATGCATGAGCTGTTAAGCTGATTGTGCGATAATTCTCGCTCTTGTCAGCTCTTGCCGTCTTCGGAATTGTGTGGATGATGCTTTTCCGAAAGTCAGATGGTATATCACCAGACTTATATATTCTACACACCAACGTGAATAGTCGTTTAATTGCCACTTCCCCCAATGAGTTTAGAAATTCTGATGGAATGTTATCCATCCCTTCTGCCTTATTTGACCGTAAGTCCTCCAAAGCTCTTTTAAATTCCGATTCTAATACTGGATCGCCTATCTCTTCTAAATCGACTCCTGTTTCTTCTTCTATCACATCAGACAAATCTTCATCCTCATAGAGGCTTTCAATGTATTCTTTCCACCTATCTGCTCTCTCCTCTGCATTTAACAGTGGAATTCCCGTTGCACTCTTAATGTTACCACCGTTGCCTTTAATGTCACCAAAGGTTGTTTTGACTTTCCTGTATGCTGAGTCTGTCCTTCCGACAATAATATCTTATTCGATGTCTTCACATTTTTCCTGCAGCCATTTCGTCTTAGCTTCCCTGCACTTCCTATTTATTTCATTCCTCAGCGACTTTTATTTCTGTATTCCTGATTTTCCCGGAACATGTTTGTACTTCCTCCTTTCATCAATCAACTGCAGTATTTCTTCTGTTACCCATGGTTTCTTCGCAGCTACCTTCTTTGTACCTATGTTTTCCTTCCCAACTTCTGTGATGGCCTTTTTTAGAGATGTCCATTCCTCTTCAAGTGTACTGCCTACTGCGCTATTCCTTATTGCTGTATCTATAGCGTTAGAGAACTTCAAACGAATCTCGTCATTCCTTAGTACTTCCGTATCCCACTTCTTTGCGTATTGATTCCTCCTGACTAATGTCTTGAACTTCAGCCTACTCTTCATCACTACTATATTGTGATCTGAGTCTATATCTGCTCCTGGGTACGCCTTACAATCCAGTATCTGATTTCGGAATCTCTGTCTGACCATGATGTAATCTAATTTAAACCTTCTCGTATCTCCCGGCCTTTTCCAAGTATATCTCCTCCTCTTGTAAGTATTCAACAGGGTATTCGCTATTACTAGCTGAAACTTGTTAGGGAACTCAATTAGTCTTTCTCCTCTTTCATTCCCAGTCCCAAGCCCATATTCGCCTGTAACCTTTTCTTCTACTCCTTCCCCTACAACTGCATTCCAGTCGCCCATGACTATTAGATTTTCGTCCCCCTTTACATACTGCATTACCCTTTCAATATCCTCATACACTTTCTGTATCTGTTCATCTTCAGCTTGCGACGTCGGCATGTATACCTGAACTATCGTTGTCGGTGTTGGTCTGCTGTCGATTCTGATTAGAACAACCCGGTCACTGAACTGTTCACAGTAACACACCCTCTGCCCTACCTTCCTATTCATAACGAATCCTACACCTGTTATACCATTTCCTGCTGCTGTTGATATTATCCGATACTCATCTGACCAGAAATCCTTGTCTTCC
The DNA here is from genome assembly GCF_023864345.2 of Schistocerca serialis cubense. Classification (NCBI taxonomy): domain Eukaryota; kingdom Metazoa; phylum Arthropoda; class Insecta; order Orthoptera; family Acrididae; genus Schistocerca; species Schistocerca serialis. Next base: position 581,559,125 of record NC_064643.1, read on the forward strand.
TTCCATTTCACTTCACTGACCCCTGCTATATCTAGATTGAACCTTTGCATTTCCATTTTCAGATTTTCTAGTTTCCCTACCACGTTCAAGCTTCTGACATTCCACGCCCCGACTCGTAGAACGTTATCCTTTCGTAGATTATTCAATCTTTTTCTCATGGTAACCTTCCCCTTGGCAGTCCCCTCCCGGAGATCCGAATGGGGGACTATTCCGGAATCTTTTGCCAATGGAGAGATCATCGTGACACTTCTTCAATTACAGGCCACATGTCCTGTGGATACACGTTACGTGTCTTTAATGTAGTGATTTCCATTGCCTTCTGCATCCTCATGTCGTTGATCATTGCTGATTCTTCTGCCTTTAGGGGCAATTTCCCACCCCTAGGACAAGAGAGTGCCCTGAACCTCTATCCGCTCCTCCGCCCTCTTTGACAAGGCCGTTGGCAGGATGAGGCTGACTTCTTATATCGGAAGTCTTCTTAGGCAGTGGCGGGGATCGAACCCGGGACCGAAGACGTTTTGATTATGAATCAAAGACGCTACCCCTAGACCACGGGATAGCATGTATACAACCTTCTTTTATGATTCTTGAACCAAGTGTTAGCTATGATTAAGTTATGCTCTGTGCAAAATTCTACCAGGCGGCTTCCTCTTTCATTTCTTAGCCCCAATCCATATTCACCTACTATGTTTCCTTCTCTCCCTTTTCCTACTGTCGAATTCCTGTCACCCATAATTATTAAATTTTCGTCTCCCTTCACTACCTGAATAATTTCTTTTATCTCATCATACATTTGTTCAATTTCTTCGTCATCTGCAGAGCTAGTTGGCATTTAAACTTGTGCTACTGTAGTAGGCATGGGCTTCGTGTCTATCTTAGCCACTATAATACGTTCACTATGCTGTTTGTAGTAGCTTACCCGCACTCCTATTTTTTTATTCATTATTAAACCTACTCCTGCATTACCCCTATTTGATTTTGTATTTATAATCCTGTATTCACCTGACCAGAAGTCTTGTACCTCCTGCCACTGAACTTCACTAATTCCCACTATATCTAACTTTAACCTATCCATTTCCCTTTTTAAATTTTCTAACCTACCTGTCCGATTAAGGGATCTGACATTCCATGCTCCGATCCGTAGAATGCCAGTTTTCTTTCTCCTGATAACGACGTCCTCTTGAGTAGCCCCCCCCCCCCCGGACATCCGACAGGGGGACTATTTTACCTCCTCCGGAATATTTTACCCAAGAGGACGCCATCATCATTTAACCATACAGTAAAGCTGCATACTCTCGGGAAAAATTACGGCTGTAGTTTCCCCTTGCTTTCAGCCGTTCGCAGTACCACAACAGCAAGGCCGTTTTGGTTAATGTTACAAGGCCAGATCAGTCAACTATCCAGACTGTTGCCCCTGCAACTACTGAAGAGGCTGGTGCCCCTCTTCAGGAACCACACGTTTGTCTGGCCTCCGTTGTGGTCGCACCTACGGTACGGCTATCTGTATCGTTGAGGCACGCAAGCCTCCCCACCGACGGCAAGGTCCATGGTTCATGGGGGGACATGGAAAGTATACACACATATTTCGTCGTTTGTTGTTTCATGGAATACACTTTATTATTAAACAACACCGTTATAGTTACAGTTTAAAAAATCCTTGTTAAAAGAATAACAATGCTCAGAATCTTTAAAAAAAGAAGCTTGAACAGGCTCAATTCATTAAAAACTAATTTTAAGCATTTATACCATTAAGAGCAGGGCTTCAAACCGGATGTATACAGATCCCAAAAACAGGAAAGAAACCGGACCAGCTAGGCGTGGCTGCAAGCAGGTTCAACAAACAATTTTATTAACAAAATGCGTTACAATGAGACCCACTAAATGTACTAACAATTTGCAAGCTTGGGTAACGCGTTACACAAGTGGATAACATGCATCCAAAATACAGAAAGGATAACAAGTCACGCCACTGATTGTGACTGTTGGAAAGACCTTAAGTATGTATAAGCATTAGCAAAAATCTCTTAAGCAATCAAATACACAATCCCCCAAAACAAATACGAAGTGGGAAGTCATATAATTTAAATGTGACTTCCAACTGGTACACACCAACAGGAACATTGATAATGAGCCTTGAATAAATATACGGGTGCCCAAAATACCAGATAAAATGGGAGGACATGCTACTTAAGTGTTACTCCCACCTGGTACACACCAGCAGAAACGTCGATAATGACCTTTAATGAATGTACAATTTCCTGGCGTTCAAGGCAAGCTGAGAACTACACTCCTGGAAATTGAAATAAGAACACCGTGAATTCATTGTCCCAGGAAGGGGAAACTTTATTGACACATTCCTGGGGTCAGATACATCACATGATCACACTGACAGAACCACAGGCACATAGACACAGGCAACAGAGCATGCACAATGTCGGCACTAGTACTGTGTATATCCACCTTTCGCAGCAATGCAGGCTGCTATTCTCCCATGGAGACGATCGTAGAGATGCTGGATGTAGTCCTGTGGAACGGCTTGCCATGCCATTTCCACCTGGCGCCTCAGTTGGACCAGCGTTCGTGCTGGACGTGCAGACCGCGTGAGACGACGCTTCATCCAGTCCCAAACATGCTCAATGGGGGACAGATCCGGAGATCTTGCTGGCCAGGGTAGTTGACTTACACCTTCTAGAGCACGTTGGGTGGCACGGGATACATGCGGACGTGCATTGTCCTGTTGGAACAGCAAGTTCCCTTTCCGGTCTAGGAATGGTAGAACGATGGGTTCGATGACGGTTTGGATGTACCGTGCACTATTCAGTGTCCCCTCGACGATCACCAGTGGTGTACGGCCAGTGTAGGAGATCGCTCCCCACACCATGATGCCGGGTGTTGGCCCTGTGTGCCTCGGTCGTATGCAGTCCTGATTGTGGCGCTCACCTGCACGGCGCCAAACACGCATACGACCATCATTGGCACCAAGGCAGAAGCGACTCTCATCGCTGAAGACGACACGTCTCCATTCGTCCCTCCATTCACGCCTGTCGCGACACCACTGGAGGCGGGCTGCACGATGTTGGGGCGTGAACAGAAGACGGCCTAACGGTGTGCGGGACCGTAGCCCAGCTTCATGGGGACGGTTGCGAATGGTCCTCGCCGATACCCCAGGAGCAACAGTGTCCCTAATTTGCTGGGAAGTGGCGGTGCGGTCCCCTACGGCACTGCGTAGGATCCTACGGTCTTGGCGTGCATCCGTGCGACGCTGCGGTCCGGTCCCAGGTCGACGGGCACGTGCACCTTCCGCCGACCACTGACGACAACATCGATGTACTGTGGAGACCTCACGCCCCACGTGTTGAGCAATTCGGCGGTACGTCCACCCGGCCTCCCGCATGCCCACTATACGCCCTCGCTCAAAGTCCGTCAACTGCACATACGGTTCACGTCCACGCTGTCGCGGCATGCTACCAGTGTTAAAGACTGCGATGGAGCTCCGTATGCCACGGCAAACTGGCTGACACTGACGGCGGCGGTGCACAAATGCTGCGCAGCTAGCGCCATTCGACGGCCAACACCGCGGTTCGTGGTGTGTCCGCTGTGCCGTGGGTGTGATCATTGCTTGTACAGCCCTCTCGCAGTGTCCGGAGCAAGTATGGTGGGTCTGACACACCGGTGTCAATGTGTTCTTTTTTTCCATTTCCAGGAGTGTACATCAGGCGGCTATCACAGCCAACAAGAACAAGTCGGCAAGTTTCGCAATGAGTGGAGTTAGCCAATGACTGTCTATCAAAGGAAAGATTCAACAATTTGTATTGATAAGTAAAAGGCCTTAAACTTAACACACTCAGAAGTAGTAATAATGGTACAAAGTTTAAGCATGTTGTTAAAGAGCAGGTACAGCGAGAAGGAACTTGGTGGTTGCAGAACACGCTTTAAGCCTCATGAGCTTACTGAATTCTCGAAATAGGGCAGACTGCTGGTTCCCGATTAACCGCCGACACTTGGCCGTGGCACGCATCAAATGACCAATTTTACTTAACTTCAGTCACCACGACACGTCTAGAAGAGGGCGCAGATTGCAGACCAAGTCAGTCGAAATGCGACGATGAGAGTACTGTCACAAGAGAAAGAAAAGACGTCTCTGCTCTGAGCTCAATGAAGTGGGACGCGTCGTCCACTGCCAAAGCTACCCTGACAAAACACATCAAAAGAGAACAGTAATCTGTGCAAATAAGGCTAAGATGTAGCGAATCTCAACTAATCGCGCAAGCGAGTACACAAAAAAGCTACAAGCTTAACACACCCTACAATTACTTGTTATTTGGAAGCGGGAATATCGCCGTCTGCTCGTGCCATGTTCAGGCATACTCATCTACCAAGGGTGCCTTGCCCACAACACAGCTTATGTTGCAAATTTAATTCCGTCCATTGATTTTATAACAGCAGTTACTCGTACACGTGCACGGGTTATGGCCTGGAACACAAATTGTGATCAGTTACACTGACCGATGATGATACACAAAATCACTCGTTATACAGGGTGTTACAAAAAGGTACGGCCAAACTTTTACGAAACATTCCTCACACACAAATAAAGAAAAGATGTTATGTGGACATGTGTCCAAAAACGCTTAATTTCCATGTTAGAGCTCATTTTAATTTCGTCAGTATGTACTGTACTACCTCGATTCACCGCCAGTTCGCCCAATTGAAGGAAGGTAATTTTGACTTCGGTGCTCGTGTTGACATGCGACTCATTGATCTACAGTACTAGCATTAAGCACATCAGTACGTAGCATCAACAGGTTAGTGTACATCACGAACGTGGTTTTAAAGTCAGTGCAATGTTTACAAATGCGGAGTTGGCAGATGCCCATTTGATGTATGGATTAGTACGGGGCAATAGCCGTGGCGCGGTACATTTGTATCGAGACAGATTTCCAGAAAGAAGGTGTCCCGACAGGAAGAAGTTTGAAGCAATTGATCGGCGTCTTAGGGAGCACGGAACATTCCAGCCCATGACTCGCGACTGGGGAAGACCTAGAACGACGAGGACACCTGCAATGGACGAGGCAATTCTTCGTGCAATTGACGATAACCCTAATGTCAGCGTCAGAGAAGTTGCTGCTGTACAAGATAACGTTGACCACGTCACTGTAGGGAGAGTGCTACGGGAGAACCAGTTGTTTCCGTACCATGTACAGCGTGTGCAGGCACTATCAGCTGCTGATTGGCCTCCACGGGTACACTTCTGCGAATGGTTCATCCAACAATGTGTCAATCCTCATTTCAGTGCAAATGTTCTCTTTACGGATGAGGCTTCATTCCAACGTGATAAAATTGTAAATTTTCACAATCAACATGTGTGGGCTGACGAGAATCCGCACGCAATTGTGCAATCATGTCATCAACACAGATTTTCTGTGAACGTTTGGGCAGGCATTGTTGGTGATGTCTGGATTGGGCCCCATGTTCTTCCACCTACGCTCAATGGAGCACGTTATCATGATTTCATACGGGATACTCTACCTGTGCTGCTAGAACATGTGCCTTTACAAGTACGACACAACATGTGGTTCATGCACGATGGAGCTCCTTACATTTCAGTCGAAGTGTTCGTAGCTTCTCAACAACAGATTCGGTGACCGATGGATTGGTAGAGGCGGACCAATTCCATGGCCTCCACGCTATCCTGACCTCAACCCTCTTGACTTTCATTTAAGGGGGCATTTGAAAGCTCTTGTCTATGCAACCCCGGTACCAAATGTAGAGACTCTTCGTGCTCGTATTGTGGACGGCTGTGATACAATTCGCCATTCTCCAAGGCTGCATCAGCGCATCAGGGATTCCATGCGATGGAGGGTGGATGCATGTATCCTCGCTAACGGAGGACATTTTGAACATTTCCTGTAACAAAGTGTTTGAAGTCACGCTGGTACGGTCCGTTGCTGTGTGTTTCCATTCCATGATTAATGTGATTTGAAGAAAAGTAATAAAATGAGCTCTAACATGGAAAGTAAGCGTTTCCGGACACATGTCCAGATAACATATTTTCTTTCTTTGTGTGTGAGGAATGTTTCCTGAAATTTTGGCCGTACCTTTTTGTAACACCCTGTATAACAACAGATGCAATTGCACATGATACCGAGATGGCTTTGCAATATGAAATACTCAAAAAATAAGAAAACAACACGTAACTCCACTCAGGTGTGAAGGAGCCTTGACTTTCTGGGCTCCAGCCAGGGTGTTATTGCCTGCAGTTAGTACAGGCTGTCTTCGAGAAGCGCTAAAATTTAAGCTTACAGAGTAAGCCGGAAACTTACCGACCAGGCTGCAAGCGACGTTTGCTGTTCTTCCCGCAACTCGCCTCTACCAATCCTCAAGCGAGCCAGCAAGGCGTGCCCCCCACCGACTTAACCATTCGCGGCTTCTCGAGGGTCGTACCATACAGCCAGAGTACCCCATAAGCTACAGCTTGCCAGACAGGTGCCCTTCAGCCAACTGACTCTAAGAGAGCCCTCCAAATCAACAAGACACGCCTCGAATAAAGACCCTAGGTCGCGACATATGATGAGATCGATATCGGCAACCCAAATAGGCAGTGGCGCCAACGGAGTGACATGCTGCCAAAATTAAAGCCGCCACGGTTCATGGACTTTGAGTAGCAACGTGGTGAATCGGACTCAGTGAATGCTTGACTAGCTGGTGACTCGGTCTGTCGTTGCTATCACAGTATTGAACAAGGGTCAAACAAGCACTTTCAATACTATGCAGTATCCAGTTTGTGTTGAGGACATTTATTAATTTCGCCAACCACGATCCTGTCTGCAAGTTAATCAAATTATAGGAAGTTTACAGAACAATAACGGGTAATGCAACAGGTGCCTGGCCATCCCCTAGACACACACAGAGCCGACGAACTTTAGAAATGGGTCACATACTGATTCAAACAATATGACTCACAGAGACAGTCTAAACCATAAGCCATACAGAGAAAGTGTACGTTTAATAGGAAGAACATGTTTCTAGATTGTGTATGTTCATATTATTGTGAAAAACAAATGGGGCCAGGAAAAATTCGCTTTAAAGGTAATGCAAAAAATAACGCGAAAACGGCGGTTCCGACTAACATAACGCTAAATCGGCGGTTTTTGCGAAATGCTAGCAGTTTTGGATTTTTCTCGTTGCCTGTTCAAAAGTGTAAATCTACAGGAAGCTCTTTACTAAACTGGAAAATGGTTGTCATTGAAAGTTAAAGTTAGATTTTCATATTCTTCTCAACGCTGAGGCTCACGTATAATGTTAAGACGACGGTTCCTTTCTCGTGTAAAGGACTATGACTCTAGATGTGATGTCAAAGGAAGGTAACCCCGTTGCAAAGAAATCCATCCCGGGCGACGCCGGGATTCCCAACACTTTTGCACAACAAATCGTACAAAAAAGAAAAAGAACTGATAATAGCAGTAATGATGCACTTTTGGGACACTGTTAATGCAGTGCGTCAATTAAACCGCTCTTTGGTGTGAACATATAAATAAAAAAAAAAATTCAAAGAAGCCACTTAAAATTAAAAACACTTAAATGAACATGGGGTCTACACAGTTTGCTTCCATCAGCCTACCGCAGTAGTGGAGACATGATGTCATCCAAACATTACTGTCTTTACAACGACGATTTATATCGAGCTGTATAAGTAGTATGATAGTTTCTTATGCGAAAACGTCGTTCATAGAATAGGAAAAAAATGTACAGTGAGGTGTTGCTGCGTCAATGGACTAACGTCTCAAAAAATAGCTTTGAAAATACGATAAAGCTTTTTTTTTTAAAAAAAAAACAAAGCTTTCAACTGTGTGGACACCGAGCTATTTTTTCGTAAACTGATTATTTTTACTAGATTTCATGTGAATGTTACTTACTTCTTAGTCTTCCGGACATCACTCGGTTAAAACGGAACCCATACAAGACCACTTTGTTGTCTGTATGTCCGTTTGTCTGCCCGACTGTTAAAAACCCTTTTCTCATGAACAGGTATACGTATGAAGTTGAAATTTGTGTCAATACTAAGACCTATGATCCCTTGGTAGAATAAGACTCGTTATCTTCTAAGGTAATATAGTCAAAAGATACGGCCATTTATGTAACATATTCTGAAACGAACTCGCTCATCAAAGACTCTGGGGTACTTCCCTTCCGCCTATAACTTGATATTTCGAAGGAAGTAAGCCCTTGCAATATAACTAACGGAAAAATCCGATAATTGTTAATTTGTAATTATCTTAAGCAAAAAAAGATGTCATCTGTTATCTGTCTACCTCTCCGTCCGCCTGTTAGGACCCCTTTTTCTCAGGGGAGGTTAGACATATCACATTGAAATTTATGTTTTTTGGTGGTGTGAGAAACGCAAGCGTTTAAGTCAGTGTAACCAAAAGATACGGCCATTTACGTCACGTATTTTGATACTCCTTAAATGAATCATCAAAACCTGCAGGGTATTTACCATTGACCTTTCGCAAGAAACGAATTTTCACAGTACACGTAATGCAAAAAGTACGAAAACTGTTGATTACGGACCATATCACAGGAATAAAAATATTTTTGTCATTTGTTATCCGATTGTCCGTAGGTCCGTCTTTCTCCAGTAAAAGGTAAACGTAAAAACTTCAAATTTACGTCAGATATTAAAGTATGCCGTATGTTGGTGATGTGAAAAATTTGAGCTTCTATGTCACTTCAGTCAAAGGATATGGCCATTTATGTCACATATTTTGATACTCGCAAACTCACTATTCGAAACCTATAGGGATGTAGAACCATGAAATTTGGGAAACAGCAAGATTACACAGTAAAAGTAAAGAAAAAACAAATGATCTGAACTGTCTGTTCTGACCCCTTTTTCTCAGGAACTGGTAGACGTATGAAGTTAAAATTTACGTCACATACTAAGGTTTATGGTGCCTTTGCGATGTATAACATTGAAGCTCCTACGTCAATGCAGTCAAAAGATAAGGCCATTGACGGCACATACGCTGAAGCTCCAAATAAACTGGTATAGGCATGCGTATTGAAGTACGGAGATATGTAAGCGGGTAGACTACGGCACTGCCGTCGGTAATACCTATATAAGACAACAAGTGCCTGGCGCAGTTGCTAGATCGGTTACTCCTGCTACAATGGCAGGTTTTCAAGATTTAAGTGAGGTTGAACGTGGTGTTACAGTCGGCGCACGAGCGATCAGACACAGCATCACCGAGGTAGAGATGAAGTAGGGATTTTCCCGTACGACCATTTCAGGAGTGTACCGTGAACATTCGGTAAAGCATGAAATATCCGACATCGCTGCGGCCGGAAAACGATTCTGCAAGAAGAGGGCCAACGACGACTGAAGAGAATCCTTCAGAGTGAAAGAAGTGCAAACCTTCCGCAAACTGCTGCAAATTTGAATGTGCGTCATCGAAAAGTGTCAGCGTGCGAACCATTCAACGAAACATAATCGATACGGGCTTTCGGAGCTGAAGGCCCACTCGTGTACGGCACAAAGCTTTACGTGTCGCCTAGGCTCGTCAACACCGACATTGGACTGTTGATGACTGGAAACATATTGCCTCGTCGGACGAGTCTCGCTTCAAATTGTATCGAACAGATGGACGTGTACGGGTATGAAGACAACCTCACGAATCCATGGACCCTGCATGTCAGCAGGGACTGTTCAAACTGGTGGAGGCTCTAAAACAGTGTGGGGCGTGTGCAGTTGGAGTGGTATGGGACCCCTGATACGTCTAGATAAGACTCTGACAAGTGACACGTACGTAAGCATCCTGCCTGATCAGCTGCATCCATTCATGTCCATTGTACATTCTGACGGACAATGCGACACCTCACACGTCCAGAATTGCTACCTAGTGGCTCCGGTAATACTCTGCTGAGTTTAAACACTTTCGCTACCCACCAAACTCTTCAGACATGAGCATTATTGAGCGTATCTCAAAAATGGCTCTGAGCACTATGGGACTTAACATCTGAGGTCATCAGTCCCCTAGAACTTACAACTACTTAAACCTAACTAACCTAAGGACATCGCACACAGCCATGCCCGAGGCAGAATTCGAACCTGCAACCGTAGCGGTCGCGCGGTTCCAGACTGAAGTGCCTAGAACCGCTCTGCCACCCCGGCCGGCTTGAGCGTACCTGTGATACGTTGCAACGTGCTGTTCAGTAGAGATCTCCATCCCCCCCCCCCCCTACTCTTACGAATTTATGAATAGCCCTGTAGGATTCATGGTGTCAGTTCCTTCCAGAGCTACCTTAGACATTAGTGGAGTCCACTCTTCAGGACGGTGCGTGCCCGCGGTGCCCTACACGATATTAGGCAGGTGTACCAGTTTCTTTGGTCCTTCGTTGTTTCTTAATACAGTGGCAGTATCGTTATCGGAAACAGGGAAAAATCGTCTAAATTCTCGACTCCAGGGGCTTATGAAATATTTATGTGCATAATTAAGTTTTTTCTTCTTTTGGGCTAGCAGCGTAATAAGTCTGAGAACGACATGATTATTGGAGTAGATACACGAAAAAAGCTGCTTATAACAACAAAACTTTAATTACGACAAACCATTTCGGCTTTTATCGCCTTTGCCAAGTACGTCTAGACTGGTGTGTCCATTATACGTCGTTAGTGTACTATCTTATAACTGTCACTGTTGTAATGAGGTGGTAAAGGTCGTAATAAATCGAAAAGAAGACATTAATTCCGGTGTGACAGTAGTCGGCCAGTTCCACTCTTACAACGCTATGTGCTTACAATCAACGCTTTAATTTGAATATGTTTCGTATTTACAACCTTATTAAAACAGCGGCAGTTTTATGACAGTTCACTAACGACGTAATATGTTCGTTACATCAATCTAGACGTACTTGATAATGGCGATAAATGCTTAAGCAGTCTGTCGTAGCAGCACGGGATTAGCCGAGCGGTCTCAGGCGGTGCAGTCATGGACTGTGCGGCGGGTACCGGCGGAGGTTCGAGTCGTCCCTCGGGCATGGGTGTGTGTGTTTGCCTTTAGGATAATTTAGGTTAAGTAGTGTGTAAGCTTAGGGACTGATGACCTTAGCAGTTATGTCCCATAAGATTTCACACACATTTGAACAAGTCTGTAGTAAATAAAGATTTGTTATTAGTAGCATCTATTTTGGTGCATCTATTCTAATAGTAATTAAGTTCTTACGGAAACCTCAGTGCGAGAAGCCTGTTCGCAATTACACAGATTTTATTTGTAATACTGTAAATGAATGTGGCGCTGGTCTCAATAAATGTGGTGCACTTGTGAGACATATCTTTATTTTCAACATAACGATGCTATAACGAAATAGCAGAGAAATGAAGAGAATACGCTACTTCAAAAATAAGCTTTCAGAACCAAATACCAAAATTGATCAAAAAGAAAGATAAAAATCGGCAGAGAATGACATCGAAAATGGAAAAAACTTACACTGACGTTTATCAAAAAATAAAAATAAAAAATTTTTGCTGTCGCTAATAATAAGTGATTCAACAGAACATCTCATCGTTCAATGTACTGCGGAGGGATATAGACCAATACCCAGTTTCGTCTACGGTCGCGAACACGGAACAACTGCTAATGATGACGTTCCTGACAGAGAATGAGCTGTGTATCGACTCGTGCTACACCTTGTGTTTGGATTGCATTGGTTTTCCTTTTCTTCCCCTGACATGTTTGTTTGATATGTTGTCTGTCATTAAATAGCTGCTTGGTTGTCTTTTCCCTCTGCTATGGAAACTGCTATGGAGGAAGTGAGATCTTTGACCGATTGTAACCTCGTGTGGTGGCGCAGAAGTAGGGGCGTGGCGCGGAGAGAGCGTGTGGCGGACACGGGAGGACAGTGTGGCTCTACAGCGCGAAGCAGGCGTGATCGGTTGTACGGAGTCGCCGCGTGATGTATGTCGGTTGTGTGTAACGAGCGGTTCGAGTTCACGGAAGAGCTCCCCGCGGGTTGGTTGTCTACAGAATCGCCCCACGAGTAGTTGCTGTTCATTTCGCCTTGGTGGGACGTTAACAAGCTTCTTTAAATCCTCCGTTTCAACACTGGAGTTTAAAAGGAGACACCTAACATGAAGGAGCGGTCACTACCCGTCAACGTTGCAGAGACGACGTGAACTCCGGTGACAGAGCGTGTTGTCGCGTGACCGTGGCGTGTTGGATACGCTGGCGAAGCGTGCGCGGTCGGATGTGTGGATCCTTGCCATCGGAGGTCGTGTATTGCCGGTTCGAGCATAATTACAAGTTAAGTTCGTGGAAGGTTTAATCATTAAGTAATAATTTTGTGTAACCAGCGTCTCTTCTGCCTTGTGGCCTCCGGCGACCGGGTTTCCTGTCCCTGCCACCGGTGTAATTGAAAGCAGTGACCTTTCCTCCTCCTCTCGTTACTGTCTGATGGGAGGTTTAGTTTTGGCAGTTTAATTGTTTCGCTATTCTGTCGTGGGTAATGAGTAAATTCATGCTTCTTGTTGGTTGATCACATGGTTGCTCATTCAGGACTGTGTGGTGTAATGTTTCCTTGCACGAGGTTAGCTCTAATTCTGTCATCAAGTTAAGCCATCTTATAACAAGTTTTCGCTGGCTAGAAGTCGGTGCAGTGACCAGCCCGAGAGTGACAATTGTGTTTACGGGCGTATTTAAATTGGTCAGTATTCTTTCTAGGCTGAGCATCCCTGAGTGGGTGATTTGTGTCCGCCTTACACGGGTCCGTCATATCTGTTATGTTCTAATGATATTCCAGGACACTTTTGTTTAAAATTTTTTTAAATTTCTCCAAGTTTGTAGATTCCTTTTATTGACATTAATCGCGTGTTTGCTGAGACCTGTTTAATTTTTTTAATGGCGGTGTTGGTAGCTTCACTACCTCACCGTACTTTATTAACAAAGTTCCGTATTTACTTTAGTAGCCTGTTTACTAATGTTCTTTAAATTTCTATAAATTTATCGGGGTTAGCGGCGTGTTTTGAAAGGTAGTTTATTGCCGTACTGCTAGCTTTGGTGTTTTTTAAAAAAAAATTTAAACTGTTGTATTGCTATAAATGACTTGATTGCCGTTAGCGGCGTGTTTAAAAGGCTGTTATTGCAGTACTGCTAGTTTCTGTAAGATACGAATAAAACATTCGTGAAAATCTCAACTCGACAGTAAACTACTAGAAAATTGGCCCCGTTTCCCAACTTGTGGTGTGGCTTGTAGTAACAGTTAGAGACGCTGATGTAGATTTCCTGACGGGAGGCCGCCGTCAGTCTGCCCTCTCGGAGTGCTCTTCCATCACCCACGACCGCTGGATTGTCCCGAGCCGCCGCAGCCACTGTGGGTCGGCCCCACTGACTGCCGCTCCCACGCGCCGGAAGTGGCGTTAGCATAGAATGCCGTCACGGGAAGCGAGCGCGGCCTGGGAACTGTGCCTCCGCCTTCTCAGGCCCGCCCGTCACAGCCGCTCCCCCGCCGTCTTGCTCGGTCCAAGTCTCCCGATCCCACAGTGAGTCCAGCTCAGAGTTCAAGCTGTAGGTCACGTAGCGGCCCACTGGAAGACTACCGAATTCAGATGGATTCTGGGGCCACACAACGCACTTACTGGGCTGAATAATTCGTATTCATTATTTCGCATCCTCACGCAACACTGCTGTAACAACGGCTCAGAATCTTCACTCCCTAACGACTAATAAATTCCTGGTCGTTCCATAAGCGCGACTCCTCAACAGTCATCAACATTTCAAATGGTTCAAACGGCTCTGAGCACTATGCGACTTAACTTCTGAGGTCATCAGTCGCCTAGAACTTAGAACTGATTAAACCTAATTAACCTAAGGACATCACACACATCCATGCCCGAGGCACTCCCCAAGTGGAGTGGCGGGTTCAGCGGCGTTCGCGGCGCACGAGGCGGAGGGTCAACGTGGAGGCTGGCCGTGTGGCATCGCCCGCTCTGCCTGTGAGTGGACATGTGGCTGCTCCTTCAGCAAGGTCCGAGCAGGCACACGGGAGGAGGGGTTTATTAGTTATTGGGAGCTCCAACGTTAGGCGGGTGATGGAGCCCCTTAGGGAAATAGCGGGAAGGTCGGGGAAGAAGGCCAGTGTTCACTATGTCTGCTTGCCGGGGGGTCTCATCCGAGATGTGGAGGAGGCCCTACCGGCGGCGATAGAGAGCACTGGGTGCACCCGACTGCAAATTGTTGCTCATGTCGGCACCAATGACTCCTGCCGTCTGCGTTCAGAGATCATCCTCAGTTCGTACAGGCGGTTGGCGGAATTGGCGAAGGCGGAAAGCCTCGCTCGCGGGGTGAAATCAGAGCTAACTATTTGTAGTATCGTTCCCAGAACCGATCGCGGTCCTCTGGTTTGGAGCCGAGTGGAGGGCTTAAACCAGAGGCTCAGACGATTCTGCGGAGATCTGGGGTGCAAATTTCTCGACCTCCGCTATCGGGTGGAGAAATGTAGGGTCCCCCTGAATAGGTCAGGCGTACACTACACACCGGAAGCGGCTACAAGGGTAGCGGAGTACGTGTGGAATGCACATGGTTTTTTTTTAGGTTAGATACTTCCCTCCCTAGGCCCGACAAGACGCCTCCTGAGACGCGGCAAGGTAGGAGTAGGCAAAATGCAACAGGGAATAACAATATTAATGTGCTAATAGTAAACTGCAGGAGCGTCTACAGAAAGGTCCCAGAACTGCTCTCATTAATAAACGGTCACAACGCCTATATAGTACTAGGGACAGAAAGTAGGCTGAAACCAGACGTAAACAGTAATGAAACCCTAAACTCAGATTGGAATGTATACCGCAGAGACAGGCTGGACAGTGAAGGGGGAGGCGTGTTTATAGCGATAAGAAGTGCAATAGTATCGAAGGAAATTGACGGAGATCCGAAATGTGAAATGATTTGGGTGAAGGTCACGGTTAAAGCAGGCTCAGTCATGGTAATTGGATGTCTCTATAGGCCCCCTGGCTCAGCAGCTTTTGTGGCTGAGCACCTGAAGGATAATTTGGAAAATATTTCGAGTAGATTTCCCCACCATGTTACAGTTCTGGGTGGAGGTTTTAATTTGCCGGATATAGACTGGGAGACTCAGACGTTCATAACGGGTGGCAGGGAGAAAGAATCCAGTGAAATTTTTTTGAGTGCTTTATCTGAAAACTACCTTGAGCAGTTAAACAGAGAACCGACTCGTGGCGATAACATATTAGACCTTCTGGTGACAAACAGACCCGAACTATTTGAAAACGTTAACGCAGAACAGGGAATCAGCGATCATAAAGCGGTTACGGCATCGATGATTTCAGCCGTAAATAGGAATATTAAAAAGGGTAGGAAAATTTTTCTGTTTAGAAAAAGTGACAAAAAGCAGATTTAAGAGTACCTGTTGGCTCAACATAAAAGTTTTGTCTCAAGTGCAGATAGTGTTGAGGATCAGTGGACAAAGTTCAAAACCGTCGTAAATAATGCGTTAGATGAGTATGTGCCAAGCAAGATCGTAAGAGATGGAAAAGAGCCACCGTGGTACAACAACCGAGTTAGAAAGCTGCTGCGGAAGCAAAGGGAACTTCACAGCAAACGTAAACATAAGCCAAAGCCTTGCAGACAAACAAAAATTACGCGAAGCGAAATGTAGTGTGAGGAGGGCTATGCGAGAGGCGTTCAATGAATTCGAAAGTAAAGTTCTATGTACTGACTTGGCAGAAAATCCTAAGAAATTTTGGTCTTACGTCAAAGCGTTAGGTGGGTCAAAACAAAATGTCCAGACACTCTGTGACCAAAATGGTACTGAAACAGAGGATGACAGACTAAAGGACGAAATACTAAATGTCTTTTTCCAAAGTTGTTTCACAGAGGAAGATTGCACTGTAGTTCCTTTTCTAGATTGTCGCACAGATGACAAAACGGTAGATATCGAAATAGACGACAGAGGGATAGAGAAAATATTAAAATCGCTCAAAAGAGGAAAGGCCTCTGGACCTGATGGGATACCAGTTCAATTTTACACAGAGTACGAGAAGGAACTTGCCCCCCTTCTTGCAGCGGTGTACCGTAGGTCTCTAGAAGAGCGTAGCGTTCCAAAGGATTGGAAAAGGGCACAGGTCATCCCCGTTTTCAAGAAGTGACGTCGAGCAGATGTGCAGAACTATAGACCTATATCTCTAACGTCGATCAGTTGTAGAATTTTGGAACACGTATTGTGTTCGAGTATAATGACTTTTCTGGAGACAAGAAATCTACTCTGTAGGAATCAGCATGGGTTTCGAAAAAGGCGGTCATGTGAAACCCAGCTCGCGCTATTCGTCCACGAGACTCAAGAGGGCCATAGACACGGGTTCACAGGTAGATGCCGTGTTTCTTGACTTCCGCAAGGCGTTCGATACAGTTTCCCACAGTCGTTTAATGAACAAAGGAGTTCCTAGATAACAGGACGCAGCATGTCATTCTCAATGGAGAGAAGTCTTCCGAAGTAAGAGTGATTTCAGGTGTGCCGCAGGGGAGTGTCATAGGACCGTTGCTATTCACAATATACATAAATGACCTTGTGGATGACATCGGAAGGTCACTGAGGCCTTTTGCGGATGATGCTGTGGTGTATCGAGAGGTTGTAACAATGGAAAATTGTACTGAAATGCAGGAGGATCTGCACCGAGTTGACGCATGGTGCAGGGAATGGCAATTGAATCTCAATGTAGACAAGTGTAATGTGCTGCGAATACACAGAAAGATAGATCCTTTATCATTTAGCTACAAAATAGCAGGTCAGCAACTGGAAGCAGTTAATACCATAAATTATCTGGGAGTACGCATTAGGAGTGATTTAAAATGGAATGATCATATAATGTTGATCGTCGGTAAAGCAGATGCCAGACTGAGATTCATTGGAAGAATCCTAAGGAAATGCAATCCGAAAACAAAGTACGCTTGTTCGCCCACTGCTTGAATACTGCTCAGCAGTGTGGGATCCGTACCAGATAGGGTTGATAGAAGATATAGAGAAAATCCAACGGAGAGCAGCGCGCTTCCTTACAGGATCATTTAGTAATCGCGAAAGCGTTACCGAGATGATATATAAACTCCAGTGGAAGACTCTGCAGGAGAGACGCTCAGTAGCTCGGTACGGGCTTTTGTCAAAGTTTCGAGAACATACCTTCACCGAAGAGTCAAGCAGTATATTGCTCCCTCCTACGTATATCTCGCGAAGAGACCATGAGGATAAAATCAGAGAGATTAGAGCCCACACAGAGGCATACCGACAATCCTTCTTTCCACGAACAATACGAGACTGGAATAGAAGGGAGAACCGATAGAGGTACTCAAGGTACCCTCCGCCACACACCGTCAGGTGGCTTGCGGAGTATGGATGTAGATGTAGATGTAGATGTAGGATTCGAACCTGCGACCGCAGCAGTCGCTCGGTTCCAGACGGTAGTGCCTAGAATCGCACGGCATCAACATTTCAAGCGATCTAAGCTGGTGTGCAAAACTTAAGGGCGAATGTAACTTACACATGATGTGTCATTACGAAGTAACACAGCAGGACGAATCTTGGATCATACATAGGAAGAACTGCTGCAGTATAATTTGTAGTGCAGTACAGTACAGAAGATTAGAAACACGCAATGGGACGAACAGAAATGGCACTTGTAATGAAAGTAAACAATTTCACTGAAATCATCGCAATTTATGATGGTCTTCTGGACATTACAAATTACAAATGGCGGGTAAGGTCTTTAATGGGGTGCGTCACCAACATGAACAGCAAAGCATTGAGAGCTGGTTTCTCAGAATGGGGCAGGGGAAGGTTACGATTGTGGCTGGGGCGGTAATCAGTTACTCTCGGTTGCACAACAAATACATAAACTTTATTTGAAGAAATTAAAATTTTAAAACAATCTCTTAAAAAAACACAATTGACTGTATGACGGCTGAAGGCCTTATCACAAAAAAATTCCACAATTTTAGGGCCGAAGGCCACCAACAGCAACGTCAAACAACAAATGGCTGAAGGCCTCAATTAGAAGTCAAAAGAACAATTCCAAATAGCACATGTTAAGATAAACACTTTGTATTAAAACTAACTCTAACACGGCTGAAGGCCTTATTATAAAAGAAGTCAAATTATCATTCGGCTGAAGGCCACGAACAATTTCAGATAACAAATGGCTGAAGACCTGAATTAGAAGTCAGGAAAACAATTCCAAATAGCACACATCTCAACAAATACATTGCTTTTAAAACAAGTTTGCTTTAAAAAACTTAATTGTAACACCGGTGAAGGCCACACACAAAATAATTAAAAAATTACAAATATCCTTGAAACAAACATCACAATCTAAGGAATCAGGACAAGCAGTTCTCAGCAAGTGTTCCAAGGGTCGGCCTGGGAAGATAACTCAAACGTAAGGTAAAGTGAAACAGGCAGTCAAGAGTTGTACTCACATAACAGGATGGCAACTCAGACTAGGGGCAGCTTAAGCGCCGACCGACCGACTAACCAATTCACCTAAATTCCGATCATCGGAACAACGATGGAACATTTTTAGGCAAGGGCGAAGAGACAGACAGCACTACGTCTTCAGAAAACACCCAAGGCCGAAGGAAACACTAGAACCAAGGTAGACATAAAAAAATGCACGGTACAATACCAGAGGTCGGTCAGCATCAACATGCCGGAAAAGTACGCTAACCTCCACGGCAGGTTACTGGGGCGTTAGCGGCCACAAGGCAAATAGTTCAAATGGCTCTGAGCACTATAGGATTTAACTTCTGAGGCCATCAGTCCCCTAGAACTTAGAACTACTTAAACCTAACTAACCTAAGGACATCACACACACATGCCCGAGGCAGGATTCGAACCTGCGACCGTAGCGGTCGCGCGGTTACAGATTGCAGAGCCTGGAACCGCTCGGCCACCCCTGTCGGCTCGGCCACAAGGCAGAAAATAAGAATAATACTAAATACAATGAAGAGTAGCAAATAGAGAAACACAACTGCAATATTTCACTGTCTCGAAACACTTCACTCGTTGCCGCCAGACTCAGCGGCCCTGGGAGCAACAACCCGCCGACCAAAGGCGAGATCTCAGAACAGTCGAGGTTGCATTAAAAGTTAACTCTTCACTCAACTTAAACGTACAGGGTTCGGTGTGCAACGGAGTCGTCGCTCTCGCGGCTACCCCTCCTTGATACGGCAGTGGTAGCACGCCGCCAATGGTCCCGGCTTGCCCTTGCGCTGCACGGACCTGCTCGCTGCTGCGCCCCCAACCGACCTGATGTCCGTTCGCAACTCCAAAACCAAATGCAGTACGCAGACAGCATTAAAATAACTGCTCATTCAAAACCACAAGAACACACGGATCCGGGGAAACAGTTCAACCAACTCACAATACTAAAACCAGTCACTGTGAAACAACACTGACGAATTATAACTCAGGACAGACACAGAGAAGTCAGAAGCGGTCGGAAGACCAAATGCACGTCGTCCGCTGCAACGACCGACCGAACGACCAGCCAACAGTCGTCCCCACTTAAGTCAGGCACGGGAAAGGTCCCAGTGTAAATCGTCGACTGACAACTTTTTGCAATGAGGTCACTTCGACGGGCGGACACACACACACACAAACACACACACACACACACACACACATACATACACACAGGCGCGCGCGCGTGCCACACACACACACACACACACACACACACACACACACACACACACACACACACACACACAAGCAGGTGAAAGTTGCACTACTCGAATATCACGGTCCATTCAACTAAATACTGGTCCTTGACATGGTCGTGTACTCTCGCGACCACATCCTTCTGTCGGACAGTGCATGTGTGTCGCCAGCGGTCGGGCGAGAACTGGCTGTCCGGGCCTCACTGCTGCTCCGTCCCAACACGACGACCCTGAAATACTAGAGGCCGCTCCAAAGATGGTACCACAGTACGCGCTATCGATAAGCGCTGCTGCCACTCACGGACTGACAAGGCGAGCAAACGTAGTGGCGCTAGTTAACACACTAAGAAAAGGAGAGGCCATTATCGGTGTTACAAGATGCCAAGCTATGAACGGCATGAACGCGAGCCGCACGTGGCTCAAGCATACTCTGGAATTTGTTCCTACGCTGACCACAAGGTTGGTAAGGAGTCCTCCTGGTAGAGCGCTCCATCCTTTCACCAGCGGGATTGACAACTGGTGGACTTTCTGCAAATGCATCTCTCCAACGTATCCCAATCGTGCTCGATGGCATTTAAGTCGCGGGACTGGACAGACCAGTCCATTCACCGAATATCCTCTCGTTGCAAGTGTTGTTCTACCTGCACTGTTCGATGCGGTCGCGCATTGTCCTCCAAAAAAATGAAGTGAGGGCCGAATGCACCCAGAAAACACGCGGGAGAAGAGTACAGTGTCACAATAACGTTGAGAGATAAGTGCGCCGCGTTCAAGGATTTTCAGCTCAGTACGCCCATGCAACATTAGGCCTCCCCACAACACAACAGCCAGACCACCAAAACAATCACGTTCGACAATGTTCCTAGACGTATTTCGTGTTCCCACCTCCCGTCGTATGAGAATACATCCACCATTGTCGAACATGATCGTTTTGGTGGTCTTCGTGTTAGTGTGTGGGGAAGCATGATGTTGTATGTGGGTACCGACATCCAAATCTTTGAGCACGGTACACTCACCTGTCAAAGTTATTGTAAACAGTACTCTTTCCCCATGCCTGTTGTTTCAGGGGTGCATTCGGTCCTGATTCTATTTCTATGGGTGACAGTGTGGGGCCATATGGAACAACGCAGGTGGAGGACCTCTTGGAACGATAGGTTATTTGGCAACTGGACTGGCCTGCCCTTTCCCGCGACTTAACTCCCTTTGAGCATTGGAAATAGGCGTTGTAAGACGTCCACATGTACCAACGGCCATCTAGTCATTGCCAACCACGTCGGTGGAGGAATGGGGCGCCCTGCCATAAGAACTCTTTTCAAACCTCGTGGCCAGCATGGGAGCACGTTGCAGAACAAGATCTGCCATCCTTGGTGATCACATGTCCCATTAAGAATCATGTCCCGCTTGTCGAAGTGTCTAGAGGACCATCGTAAATCACGGCGACTTCATTGTAATTATAGTGACATTTTTGTTCGTCTACTTGCATATTTCTTTCAGTTAGGTTCTGTCCTACACTGTAACAGTTATTTCTGTGTATAGTTCAGGTTACATAGAGATCTGTTACCTGGCAATGATATGTCTTGCTATAGCTATTTTCGTCCTTTAATTTTGCACACCAGTGTTTGCATGTGGAATTTTTATACAAAACGTTCCATAACTCTCACAGAACTAAGGTGCCATTCTACTGGAACATGAGCATCCGATGGCTGTTTTTAAAACAGAGCGGTGGTTTCTACTAAGCACCGAGTGGGTCTGGTCAATTGCTCTTGGTGTCATTCCGAAGACTGACTTCACTCCGTTATCAGCGGTATTCTGTGTAACTACTGCAGTCTCCATCCATATAAGCTGCTTACAAAATTGGAACTTTGGTCTCCCTCTGTCATTTTACCTCCTACACTTTCCGCCATTAACTAATTCTTGATGCCTAAAGATATACCCTACCAGTCTAGCCCTTCTTTTGACAAAATTGTGCCACGAGTTCTGCTCCCCTTTCGGTCTCGAGCACTGTGTGTTGTCAGTGTAGTGAAAAGGTTTGTGTTTTTAGATGCAACACAGAAGTTGCCCTTCCAACGGAAATGAATATGCCCTAACTATTGTGTTAGAGCATGGTTATTCTCTATTGCGGTTCTTCAGAAACCGATACTTAAACATAAATACATTATGCGATCAAAAGTATCCGGACACCTGGCTGAAAATGACTTACAGTTCGTGGCGCCCTTCATGAGGAACGCTGGAATTCAGTATGGTTTTGGCCCACCCTTAGGCTTGATGACAGCTTCCACTTTCGCAGGCATACGTTCAATCAGGTGCTTCAAGGTTTCTTGGGGAATGACAACTCATTGCTCACGGAGTTCTGCACTGACGAGAGTTATCGATGTCGGTCGGTGAGGTCTGGCACGAAGTCGGCGTTCCAAAACATCCCAAAGGTGTTCTGTAGGATTCAAGTCAGGACTATGTCGAGGCCAATACATTAAAGGGATATTATTGTCGTGTAACCACTCTGCCTCAGCCCTATTATTGTGAACAGGTGCTCGATCGTGTTGAAAGATGCAGTCTCCATCGCCGAATTGCTCTTCAACAGAGGGAAGCAAGAAGGTGCTTAAAACATCAATGTAGGCCTGTGCTGTGATACTGCCACACAAAACAAAAAGGGGCGCAAGTCCCCTCCATGAAAAGCACGACCACACCACAACACCACCGACACCGAATTTTAATGTTGGCACTGCACACGCTGCCAGATGAGGTTCACCGGGCATTCACCATATCCACACCCTGCCATCGGATCGACACACTGTGTACCGTGACACGTCACTCCACAAAACGTCTTTCCACTGTTCAGTCGTCCAATGTTTACTCTCCTTACACCAAGCGATGCGTCGTTTGACATTTATAGGCGTGATGTGTGGCTTATGAGCTGCCCCTCGACCATGAAATTCAAGTCCCACTTCCCACCTTACTGTCATAGTATTTTCAGTGGATCCTGATGCAGTTCGGGATTCCTGTGTGATGCTCTGGATAGATGTCTACCTGTTACACATTACGACCCTCTTCAACTGTCGGGTTAGCACACTGAACTCGCATTCGGAGGGACGACGGTTCAAATACGTCTCCGGCCATCCTGATTTTGGTTTCCCGTGATTTCCCTAAATCGTTTCAGGCAAATGCCTGGGTGGTTCCTCTGAAAGGGCACGGCCGGTTCCCTTCCCAATCCTTCCTTAAACCGAGCTTGTGCTCCGTCTCTAATGGCCTCGTTGTCGACGGGTCGTTAAACATTAAACTCCTCCTTCAACTGTCGGCAATCTCTGTCAGTCAACAGACGAGATCGGCCTGTACGAAACGCTTCATGTTTCCACTTCACTATCACATCGGAAACAGTGGACCTAGGGATGTTTAGGAGTGTTGAAATCTCGCGTACGGACGTATGACACAAGTGACATCCGATCACCTAACCAAGTTCGAAGTCAGTGATTTCCTCGGAGCGCCCCATTCTGCCCTCTTACGATGTCTAATGACTACTCAGATCGCTGATATGGAGTACCTGGCAGTAGGAGGCAGCACAACGCATCTAATATGAAAACCGTATGTTTTAATGGGTGTCCAGATACTTTTGATCACATAGTGTAGCGTAATGGCAGTTGTATTTGACACACCTACTAATTTGATATAGCCCACTGCCTGACTTTCCCTTTACATAAAACCAAATTGAATCGTCATTGCAACCTTCCGTTTTTCTCTAATTGGCAAGATACAGACCAAAGCTTTATGCATTCATGTATTAAATGATTCTACTTCATCGTGGCGAAGCATGTAATCAGAATATGATCCAACTGCCTTCTCGAAGATTTCGAAAGCATTTAACCTTCTGTGACCCGAAATCAGCTTAATAATGCAAAGACTGGCTCATTTCTGAAAATTATTCACGAGCAAAAGTGATACTGAATGAAACACTAATTGAATTAGCCACGAAAATATTCGGTTCACTAAGTTCCTAATAAGGGTTTCGTGCAAAGACGTTATAGTGGCTCAGATCCGTTACTCACAAAAATTGCACTTCATTAAACTGTATATATTAATGGTCTGGACTACGGTCGCAGGTTTGAATCCTGCTTCGGGCATGGATGTGTGTGATGTCCTTAGGTTAGTTAGGTTTAATTAGTTCTAAGTTCTAGGCGACTGATGACCTCAGAAGTTAAGTCGCATAGTGCTCAGAGCCATTTTTTTTTTTTGAGTGGTGTGGATTCAAAATAGGAGTATAGAATTTGTGTTAACTTTGGATTGTTATTTTACCGCAAACATGCGAAAGTTTTCATACAACATATCGATGAAGGTTACAGGAAACACGTGCTGTCTTTAGCACACCCGTGTAAAGATCAGTTCTTCAACGTACGAATACATTTCAAAATCGTGTTAGGCACATAACCTATTTCGTGGATGAAATACTGACTCGCTAAAGCCGACGGTGAGATAAATGCGGTTATAAAGAGAACGGAACTGCCTTGCTGAGCCACACAACCACAAAATTTAATATTTGATCCAGATAAAAGTCTCGACGAGTCAAGGTGGCTCGCCCGCTTTTAGTAACAAAAATGTTACACTTTGTCCTGCGTCGTAATATAAAAGGAGTTTTGTTTTAATAAAGTATCTCGTGCAAACATACCCTTGCTGCTTTCAGATAGGAGTTTAGGTCTCTCTCTCTTCCTCATCATTTATAAATGCAGCCACTTTCAATAGCATACGATTTCACACCACCAGGAAGTACATTCTGTCTCTGCCGTAGCTACGAACAAAATCAGAAGAAGTCACAGGTATTTTTATCCTTCGTAACTTGCAAACCATGGTAAATGTCTACACGCGTAGGTATCTAAGTCGATCAATGGGTTCAGAGATATGAGAAAAGATTGCTTGAAGATAAACGACACGGAAAAAATTGAATCGATGGAAGCTGAATAATGAGGAGGTATCGCAGACTACTTTCAACTTCTCTACTTGTTACTTGAGCTCCCAATCTAGTCCTCAGAATTTTTCTGTAACACTACATTTTATATAGTTTCTGCTTTTTTCTTGGTGTGCTGTTTCTGCAGTTCGTTTCCACGTAACACTGAAGGAGCTGTAGTGGATAGTGACTGTAGAGGAAGATTGAGATGGGAATACGTTCAACAAGTAATAATTTTCGATCACGCTGGTTGAGTGTACTACTTCTGAGGTAAAGAGAATATCGCAGGGAGAGAGTCCATGAGGACCAAATCAAACCGGTCAGAACTTCGTCAATGAGGAAGAAATTAGGCTACACCCATGTAAATATTTCGTAAAACTTAAATTTATGGTTGATATTGCCGTAATTCATTGTTTCAAAACAGTTTATCTGGCGATCACGAGTTTGCATTTTATATTCTCTCTACTCGTGCCAAGTTCAGTTGCACTGCTGCCCAAGTAGCAAAGCTCGTCTACTACTTTGAGTACCTCATTTCCTAATTCCTTCAACATCATTTGTTTTCTTGGGACTACATTCCACTAATCTTGTTTGTCTGTCGTTAATGTTCAACTTATATTTTGTTCAACACACTATCCATTAGGTTCAAATGATTTTTTCAATACACTATCCACTCTGTTCAACTGCCCTGCCAAGTACTTTGCCATCTCCGACACCACTAAAATGCTATTGGTAAACGTCAAAGTTTGTATTTCTTCTCCCTGAACTTTAATTCCCTTTCTTGCTCATTCACTTCTGTTATTGCTTGCTTACCTTACAGAACGAATGTCTTCCTTCTCAATTAATGCTTCCAGTTCATGTCTTCCGCCTCATACAACTGCAACCTGGTTTCTGTACACAGACAGAAAGTTTTAGACAAGCTTTCGCACTCAATATTTGATCACCAATTACTTCAGAGTTCCAAAAGATCGAATCCAGTCAACACTGGCAGAAGCTTTTCTAAACCAACAACTGTTGTAAATGTGGATTTGCTTTTCTTCAGTATCTTTTGGAAAAAGTCTGAGTATTATGTCACTTATTTCTACTGTTCACCTGAACCTAAATTGATTTTCTCCAAAACTGGCTGCTATCGGTCTATTCTTTCTTCGATAAATCATTCGTGTTAATACTGGTATTTTGCAAAAAAAAAAAAAAAACTTATGCTACTGATGGTTCTGTAATACACCTGTCAATGCCTGCCTACTTTGGTAATCGGATTATCGCATTTTCTTCTGTCAGAGGGTATTTCTGGTGTCTCAGATATCTCGCACATCAGGTAGAGCAGTTCTGAGGTGATGCTTTCTCCCTATGATCTTCTATACTTTCTGTTACAAAGACACGAATATTCCACTTATGAGTGTTTCATTGTCATACTGTAGCGCAAATAAATAACTACGAAGGAATATCAAAAATGGTAGTTACGCATGTCGTTCCACTATAAGAACATTTCGCAACAATAACGGCGTGTTTTTAGAGGAGAGCAGGCCTACATCTTATGGGTCTCCTGTAGACACCAATTTTCTGAGGTACAGACATGAGGTGCATCACAGTGTGGGGGTGAAAGAGCGCAGCAACTCGAAACGAAGCAGCAGAACGCGGGACACTACAGCTATTGCAGGCAAAATGTCTAAATTGCACACAAATTATAAGTGAAATTTTTGCGGTATTTGGACCAAATTCAGTGTCACTCCGGCTGTGGTGAAATGGTGTTGTCAATTTGACGAAGGCCGCACAGACGTGGGTGATGTCGATTGAGAAGGAAGTCCATCGACATCGACCACAAATGACAACATTCCGATAAGGGAGGAAATTATTTGATGTTTTCACAGATCTTCCAGTGATGAAGACATTCACACAGCACTTCTTGAATGAGTCCGCGCTCAGGGAGTGAATTTGTATCGTCTTGAACGGTAGGTAGAACCTAAGATTCAAATGGTTCAAGTGGCTCTGAGCACTATGGACTTAACATCTGAGGTCATCAGTCCCCTAGAACTTAGAACTACTTAAACCTAACTAACCTAAGGACATCACACGCATCAATTCCCGAGGCAGGATTCGAACCTGCGACCGTAGCGGTCTCGCAGTTCCAAACTGAAGCGCCTAGAACCGCTCGGTCACGCCGGCCGGCGAACCTAAAGACCATTGCTTGGAGACTGTCTTCAAAAACAGCGTTATTTATCTGAGAGACATTGAAGTGTGGTGCAATATTCAATGGAAGTTTCTTGGCCTGCCGAAGTCGCCTCGTAGAAATAGTACTTCTGACTCCTCCTTCAAAAAGTTGAAGGATATTCTGCCTAGCATTATTTCGTGTCTGGGAAATAGCTGCAGCTAGTTTTGGCACATCGTGGATCGTGCGGCTGTTGCTATGGACGGTTGTCCTTCCCTAAGTGACAACTCTAAAAATGAGGAATGTCGAGTAGGCTGTCTATCAAGGAAACGTGATAACTCTGTTACATGCTCGTGTTCACTGGTTCACTGTTTGTGTAATATTTTTTTTTTTTTTTTTTTTAGCCGAAATTCCCCTACAGATTGTTTGGCGTAATGAGCTGTGCGTTAAACTGCGAGACATGGTCCAGACCCTCATCGAATTTACATGACGCTTTAACGACCGTTGGTCTGGTACATCGATAGACCTGAGTCTGCTTTCTTTGTGATTTTCTACGCCCATTTTGGTGAATGTCAGGCAGCTTCGCCGGTCGGAGTGGTCGAGCGGTTCTAGTCGCTACAGTCTGGAACCGCGCGATCGCTACGGTCACAGGTTCGAATCCTGCCTCAGGCATGGCTCTATGTGATATCCTTAGGTTAGTTAGGTTCAAGTAGTTCTAAGTTCTAGGGGCCCGATGACCTCAGAAGTTAAGTCTCATAGTGCTCAGAGCCATTGAACCATTTGAATCAGGCAGCTTCCTAATCTCCAGTTACAAATACAACTTTGAAACAGCTGTAATGCGATAACACACAGAACAAAGTATACACGATTCACCTGTAGATGTCACATAAGACTTCCTTCATTTAGATTACCTTGTGAATGATGCTGCAGAAATAGCAACGTTGAATCATGAAAATAAGGAATTCTGAGCAACGAGATAAAACCTGTAAACGAGAGAGAGGGTATGCTGGTTGTATAAGTCCATTAACTGCCTAAGAGGTAGGGTAAACCGTCTCACAGTCACAACCATTAGGCCTTGCACCATACGAAAGATCAGGTGTACGGTTCAGGACTGACTCGTCTCCTTGTCTCCTAAGCAGTCGGTGAAAATTAACGTAAAGATGTTGCAAGTTGATGTGGGATCCAGAATGACATACGTTAATAAATGTAAATGTGCCAGTAGTGCAAACTTTAACGTTTTGGTCCCTAATACTGCCTGAGGTACACATTAGCTAATGGAAAGAACTGGAAGCGTTGCTTTCTTAATAATCAGAGGCGACAATATGTTCCCATACGCAAAATTGTGCCCTAGCCTCCACAATTTGTCACAGTCCGCTTGTTTCTCCCTCGTGTACTGACTGGTCCAGTCTCTGACTTAACAGTTCTCATCAGAATCCGCTAAATAGCCCTTTTATCTTAACCAAGTAGCCACCCCTCACAGGTAACTGAACATAATGAATTACAATTTTAAAAAGCCTTCGCTTATTGCAGGACAGCAGATAAAAGAAAATAGAAATGGTTGTTGTTGTTGTGGTCTTCAGTCCGAAGACAGGTTTGAAGCAGCTCTCCATACTACTCTATCCTGTACATGGCTTTTCATCTCCGAGTAACTGCTGCAACCCCCATCCTTCTCCATCTGCTTACTGTGTTCATCTTTTGGTCCCCCTCTGCGATTTTTACCCTCCCACATTTCCTTCCAGTGCTAAATCGGTGATCCTTGTCATAATGATCAACCGATTCCTTCATCTAGTCAGGTTGTGCCGTAAATTTCTTGCTTCCTCAGTTCTATTCATTACCTCTTCATTAGTTACACTATATACCCACCCAATCTTCGACATTCTTCTGTAGCACCTCATTTCAAAACTTCTACTCTCTTCTTCTTTGAACTGTTTATCGGCTGTGTTTCAGTTTCATACATGTTTACACTCCATACAAATACCTTTAGGAAATACTTCCTAACACTTAAATTTATATTCGACGATAACAAATTACTCTTCTTCAGAAATGCCCTTCTTGGGATTGCCAGTCTACATTTTGTATCATTTCTACTTCGAGCATCAGCAGTTATTTTGCTGCGGCATTTGCAAACCTCATCTACTACTTTAAGTGTGTCGTCTCCTAGTCTGATTCCCTCAGCCTCACCTGATTTAATTCTGCTACATTCCATTATCCTTGTTTTGCTTTTGTTGATATTCATCTTATATTCTCCTTTAGATACACTGTCTGCTCAGTTTAGTTGCTCTTCCAAGTCCTTTGTTGCCTCAAACCTTACAATGTGATCGGCAAACTCCAAAGTTCTTATTTCTTCTTTTAAAATTTAATTCCTACTCCAAAATTTTCTTTGATTTCCTTTACTGCTTGCTCTGTGTACAGACTGAGTAACATTTGGGATAGGCTCCAATCTGTCTCACTCGCTTCTCAGTCACTGCTTCTCTTTCTCTCGACTCTTGTAAGTGCCATCTGCTTTCTGTACAAGTTGTAAACAGCCTTCTGCTAGTTGTATTTTACCCCTGCTACTTTCAGAATTTCAAAAAGAGTATTCCTGTCGACATTGTCAAAATCTTTCTCTAAGTCTGTGAATACTATGTAATAGGTTTTGCGTTTCTTTAACCTATCTTCAAAGAGAAGTCATACAGTCGGTATTGCCTGGCGTATTCCTACGTATCTCTAGAATTCAGTGATCTTCCTCAACGTCGGCCTCTATCACCTTTTTCCAGTCTTCTGTAAGGAATTTGCGTTAGCATTTTGCAACCATGAGGTATTAAACTGATGGTTCGATAACATTCACAACCATCAGCATTTGCTTACTTTGGAATTCAAATTATTACATTCTTTTTGAAGTCTGAAAGTATTTCGACTGTCTGATACATGTTACACATGTTGCATAACTGTCTTGGCTGGCTGTCCAAAGGCTATCAGTAACAGTTCTGAAGGAATGTCTAATTCAGGGGCTTTGTTTCGACTTATGCCTTTCAGTGCTCTGTCAGATTCTTCTCGCAGTGTCATATCTCCCATCTCATCTTCGTTTACGTCTTAATCCCTTCCTATAGTATCGCCTTCAAGCTCATGCCCCTTGTATAGGCCCTCCATATACTCCTTCCAACTTTCAGCTTTCTCTTGTTTGCTTAACACTGGTTTTCCATCTAAGCC
Source organism: Schistocerca serialis cubense (assembly GCF_023864345.2). Classification (NCBI taxonomy): domain Eukaryota; kingdom Metazoa; phylum Arthropoda; class Insecta; order Orthoptera; family Acrididae; genus Schistocerca; species Schistocerca serialis. The sequence goes on from NC_064643.1 coordinate 581,589,096, forward strand.
CTTGATATTCACACAGCTGCCTCCCCTTCCCCAAAGGCTTCTTTAATTTTTCTGTACGCGTTATCTATCTTTTCCTGGTGATATTTGCTTCTATACCCTTACATTTGTCATCGAGACATTCCTGTTTAGCCATTTTACACTTCTTATCAATCTCATTTCTAGACTTTTGAGTTCCCTTTCGCCTACTTCGTTTGCTACATTTTTGCATTTTCTCCTTCAATAAATTAAATTCAGTATGTCCTCTGAAACCGAAGGATTTTTGTTGGGCCTCGTGTTTTTACCTAATTGATCCTCTGATGTTTTCACTATTTAATTTGTCTTATACCTTATTTTTCCACCTGTTCTGGTAGGTCGTTGCCTAACGCTCCCTCTGAAACTCTCAACAACCTATGGTTCTTTCAGCTTATCCAAGTCCTGTTAACTTTTATTTCCTTCCTTTCGATAGCTTCATCGGTTTTAATATACGGCTCATAACCAATAAACTGTGGTCAGAGTCCACGACTGCCCCTGTACATGGTTCACTACCGGCTCTCTTCCAGGTATACAACCTTCTTTCGTAATTCCTAAACCAAGGATTTACTATGACTTAAGTTATGCTCTGTGCAGAATTCTACAGGGCAGAATCCTTTTTCATTCCCTTTCCCCAGCCCATACTGATCTACTATCTTTCCCATTCTTCCTTTTCCTAATATCGAATTCCAGTTCCTCATTGTAATTAAATTTTCGTCACCCTATACTATCTGAATAACTGATTTTACCTCATCACACATTTCTTCAGTCTATTCATCATCTGATGAGCTAGTTGGCATGTGAACTTGTACTACCGTGGTGAGCGTGGGTTTCGTGTGTATTTTGACTACAATAATGCGTTCACATGCTGTTCGTGGTAGCTTACCCTCATTCCTCTTTTCTTATTTAGCATCAAACATACTTCTACATTTGCTCTACTTGAATTTGTATTTACAACCTTTTCCACACGATCAGAAGACCTGTTCCTCCTGTCTCCGATCTCCACTAATTCGCACTGTATCTAGATTCAACCAACCCTATTCTCTTTTTAAATATTCTAATTAATCTCCCTGATTAGGGGCTCTAACTTTCTACGTCCCAAATCGTTCGACACCAGTTTTGTTTCTCCCCAGGACAAACGTGGAATGTTAAATCCTTTAATCTGGCAGGTAGATGGAAGATTTAAGGATGGAAGTAGAATATAAAGTGTGGTGTCACCGCCAGACACCACACTTGCCAGGTGTTAGCCTTTAAATCGGCCGCGGTCCGTTAGTATACGTCGGACCCGCGTGTCGCCACTATCAGTGATTGCAGACCGAGCGCCGCCACACGGCAGGTCTAGTCTAAAGAGACTCCCTAGCACTCACCCCAGTT